>NW_006442207.1:10822671-10880572 GCF_000325575.1 Pteropus alecto
TACTGCGACATCGTTGAATGCTTTTAACCAGTCTTGTCTATTTAGAAGTAGATGGTCTCTGAATTATTAATCCAGTGAGGCAAATAATTATATCACACTGTAACCTGCCAGGGATTGTCATCTTGTCATGACAGCTACTGCTCCAGGCTTCTCTGTTGTACAGAAAATTGAAGAATCACCAAATTCAATTTCAACTTGGTTAAACATGTTGGGCCAAGTCATAAAACCTGAAGGGTGCGTGTTTAATTTACTTTCTTTTCTCTGCACATTGATTTAGCAAGGAAGATCAGCGTGCTCTAGGCTCCAACTGTAAAGTGCAACATCATCAGTCTAGAAAAGAGAATGGAAGACACAGATCTTTAGGCACTGAGCTGGGAAGACAACGAAAAGTTAGAAGATACCCTGAGAGGCCCCAGCAAGTTGGAAAATTCCCCAAAAGTTCAGGAGCGGTCCCTTTCTTCCACCATACTCTATTCAGGGCTCCTAAGCTGGGTTTTATCACACCCATAAACCCTCTAAAACACAACACAGAAATACATTCCTGTACAACATTTACCCAGAGGGAAAGCCCATATACCCACCAGGTTTTCAAATCCCTAAAAGATCACACACCACATGGACTCTATTATATGTAAACTACACCCTGAGCAACCCCGTTTATGTTGGCCCCTTCTGTGAACCTGGTGAGTCCCCAACAATTCCCACCTGGTCCAACACCCAGAGCTCTCCTGCCTCCTGTTTGGCTCCCTTCTCTCTTGCAGCCCAGCCTTGCCTGGACTTTTTCTTGCACTAAGGACATTCTTTCACTCCTCATTTGCCAAATTGCACCCTGCCCATCATTCCAACATCCAGCTCAGAGAATCTTATCCACAAAAGAACAACTTTGACTACGTAGAAATTGATATTCCAATTCCGCCCCCACAGTCAGCATAAGAGACAACATTCTAAATAACTCTCTTCCCCTCCCTAGTCCCTGCCATCAGCCTCTGAAGATCTCTGCTAAGTCCCAGGTAACAAAGAGTACATCCCCTTGGTGCCCCACAATCTCTATCGCATGGACTCCTGCATCAATGGATCCGTATATACAAAGTCAGTAAATGGAATGAAAACTATACAGACACACAGGGTTATAGCAATCATTAATTATTACAATTAAGTGAGCACTTCCTGCACGTGAGTTACTGTCCTAAGTGTTTGTTCATTTATTATTTCATTGAATCCTTCCAATCCATCCATGAATTTATTTAGTGAGCAAACATGAATTAGGTCCTTCCTATGTGCCAGATACTGTTCTGGGTGCAGAGGATACAGCATTAAGTTAAAATGGAAAGAAAATTCTCTCTTTTCCTATAAGCTTAGATGTAAGTGGATGTAGGGAGACAATAAATAAGTCAATAAGCAAACATTTAGTATGCCAGAGGGTAATAAGTGCTATAGAATGATGAAATGTGAAATCTGGGGACTGGCCTCACTGATGAGGCGAACAAAGAAGGAAGGGAAGTGAGGGAATGCCCACCCCTGGGAGAAGAGACCTTGGGCAGAGGAAGAGCCACGTGTAGAGTTCTGGGGAAAAGAGATTGGTGTGCATGAAGAACAGTGAGGACAATGTGGCTGGAGCAAAGGTAGGTTCTGTACTATCTCCAAGTCATATTCAGGGAAACTGAGACTTAGAGAGTGGAGTGAGTTGAATGGTGCCTCGACCTCCCACAAAATATGTCCACCTCCTCCTAATCCCCAGAACCTGTAATGAGGACCTTATTTGAAAAAAAAGTGTCTTTGCAGATGTAATTAAGTTAAAGATCTTAAGGTGAAGTCATCCTGCATTATCTTGGTGGGCCCTAATGACAAATGTCCTTATAAGAGACAGAAAAGGAAAATACACAGGCACAGAGAAGTCCACGTGAAGATGAAGGCAGAGGTTAGAGTAATGCAGCCACAAGAGATGCTGAGAGCCACCAGAAGCTGAAAGAGACATGGAAAAATTCTCCCTAAGCCTCCCCAGAGGGAGTGTGGTCCTAAAAGCACCTCGATGTCAGACCTCCAGCCTCCAGAACTGGAAGAGAATGAATTTCTGCTGTTTTAAGCTACCCAGTCTGTGGTATTTTGCTATGGCTTGCCTAGGACACTGACACAGATAGGTTAAATAAAGTTCACAAAGTTACAGAGCTCTTTGGATGGGCAAACTGGGACTTGAATCCTGACAACCGGATGTCAAGGTGCCCTTAGGGGTCACTCGGCTATCTACTGCCTTTGGTGCACACCAGGGAATATATTGGCTCTGATGACTATGGAACACACATTTGGTCACTTAAGGGCCTCTAGCATTAAGCACCTGGCTATGGCTCCCTGGCTTTGCCTGGCCTCCTTCTAAAACCAGCCCAACGTTCCCGGAAACATGGGCTGCCGTGTATGGCTGTTTCCCATTGTCAAGACAGGATTTTCTGGCTTTTTTCATTATTTGCACTGAGCAGACAGCACAGGAGTCCAGTGCTGCCACCACAGCGTCACTTTGATTGGGCCTAAGGGGAAGGTTTCTGAGGCTCTGATTCCCTTGGATTCCCGCCTGAGTGGAAACAGGCATGCTTTCATCTATTAGAGGCAGCCTGGTTACTTATACCTCTGCCAATTTTCACTGAGCAGCAAAATTAGGTTTTGGACATCCTGCGCAAATGGAAGCAGGCCACAGTCGATATGAGCAATTAACCTCTAAATATTTAATAGATGCTGTGACTTCTGCCTCTTCCTGGGAGAGAGAGACCCCAGCTAGTTCTCTGCAAACAAACAAGTCAGATTAAGAGGAAGCAAGGTACACAGATACTCACTCATGTCCTGGAGCCCTCTGCTCAAGGATCCAGGAAACCCTCAGGAAAGGGCTCTGGGATGATGGTGCAGCCAAGTGAATGGACTTTTGTGACAGCATCCTCTCCAATGTTTACAAATGACAAAGCAAGTGGGATAGATACACCGCTCTCTTGCGTCTCATGAAGAAAATAAGCATGGAGCATGAAGCATCATCTCGCTGTGGCTGATGAAACTTGCTATAGTCCTGTGTGACTGTAGGCAGTGGGGCTGTGAGCCTGCGTGTGCATACAGGTGTGAGGAGGTAGATGAAAGGGTAAGTGCAGGTGTTCCCTCTCCAAGGAAACTCCTAGGTTCTTGGCTTCATTCATGACTTAACCCACCTGCATCCATCTTCTCCCCGCCCAGCATGCCCCAGCGTCCCACGAGGGCTGACTTATCCAGCACACAATGGGCACAGTGCCCAAGGCACAGATGCTTTCATTTCTTAAGTCAAAACCAAAAAAAAAAAAAGTAGGCTGAAAAAATGTTTTAATACATTTGTCTTTATGCTAATGCATTCATAAAATACGTTTTTTCATATTACTTTATGGAGGAAGCTAGAGACCACGAAACCCATGAAAGTCATCACACAGGCCTGATTCCTACATGGCTCTGTTCTCACAAGTACCGGCTTCTCAAAAACGACAGCATCTTACAGACACAAAGGACTGAAAACAGTCCCTCCTACAGCGGCTCCCCTTGGGTCAGGCGTGCTGCCCTGATCCCTCCAACCAGACCCTTGCTCATTGGTCAGGAATGCAGAAGTGCCAACACTGCCAAGGAGAAGATGTGACAACGCCCCAAGAGAGATAAGCAGAGCTTTAAGGGAATTCACAGGTCCAGGTCGTTGGTCCCACCTGGGGCATTAAAGAGGGCTTCCAGGAAGAGCGCCATCTTCTGCTCCCTCCCAAAACAGGCCTCCCAGCTGCTTAGCTGGCATTTCTCATGCGAGCCAAGCCGAGTAGCTCCTTAAGAATCTCTAATCCACTTACCTCCAAAGTGAACTCTCAGTCACACTCCCCAGGTTGAAGTCGTACAGCTTCGTCAGGATAAGTATAACCTGTGAGGGGGATAAGGAGGAGGGCAGAGGAGAGGAATGAAAGAGAGGAAAAAAGGAAGCTTACTTTAGTTTGTGTAACAATATACAGTGCATCTCAAATCACCCAGAGGAGGGCTTAGTAGTCATCCATTGAGTTGAGGGGTATTATAGGATCAAGCAAGAGAAAAACATATTAATTTAACGTGGCCCTGTAACTGGTAGCATTTATTTTAATCCCAAAGATGCTTTGCATTTGAAATAAAACACGCCACCAGGAATTAACCGGGTATCTACAGCTGTTTCTCCGTATCTGTCCTTCACAGTCAGGCACGGGCCGGCTGGCTCTGTTCTCTAGCATGGCCACCCGGAGATCAGAGGATAGGCTTACTTTTGATCTGGAGATAACTCGAACTTTCAGACTTGGGCTAAAACGGGAAGAAGGAAGTGGGCCTGATTCTGTCTACAGAGCAGTTCAAAGAGACTTTGTGTTTCATTTACTAGCGCCTCAGCAGCCACAAATACTTGAATGGCAGGCAAACCCAGTCCCCAACATCCTCTGATGCCACCTGCCATCTACCATGCAGCATCTGTCCCCTCCAAGGAGTTAACAGGTCATTGGACTGCACTGGACTCCAAGACCACTTTCCTAACTCTAGCTGAAATCATGAAGCCCAGAGGAAGTCGTACCTGTCAGAGAACTGGAGCTGCCTGTTAGCAGTTTGTTGAAATGGTCTTGGGCTGGTCACTCTGGTCCCATGCCCTTTAAAATTCTCCAGCTAGAGACTCGGATATCAGACATCTCCCTGCCTGCCCCTCATGTGCCTGGACACAGCTTAGGCAAACTCCATACCTACAAGGATGCTAAGCACATGCACCTGAATCGATTTTAATCAAAATGCAGGTGCCTAATATACAGCGTCAGCCTGCACGCGTGATAATCCAGTTACACATAATTGTGTTTATCTAAATTTAATGCACAACTCATTTCACTTTTCTCAGCTCCTTCCCATTCCACAATTTAACTTCCTCCAGTTCATTTGCACCACAGTCATTAAACTCTTTCCAAGATAATGAATTTCTGCTACCAAGATGGGGCTTTCCCAATTCCAAGCATCCATTTAAGATTAAAGAAAAATAATCAGCCATTATATTGAACATTTTTATGGCATTTAACTGACGACAAAACACTCCCTTTGATATTTATTCTCATCTAGCACCCCATGAGGTCGGTCAGCTCTATTTCCATTTCTTTTATGTAAACTAAGAAAAGAATTAGAACCAAGGATGTGACTCATTATAGGTCAAAGAGAGTCCAGGGCAAGGTTGGTTTGGGACATTCAGCTTTTCTGCAGGGCTGTTACTAGAGGACTCATAGGTTTCCTCTCTGATTGCATCCTATGATGAAGATGATGCGTTGGCAAGAAAGAGTGAAGCCAAGAAAGACATCAATGGTGTGATATTTGCAGAATAGTAAAATCTACCAAACCACCTGTCCTATTAGCATAGCACAACAGCAAGGAGTGTGTATTCCAAGCAAAGAATTGCTTCCCACAGTTACCCAGTGATCCTTGCCTCTCCCATTCACGGTAAGTTTCCTCATTTATTACATTCAGGGCCTAATAAAGGGAAGGGACTTAGCCATATCCTCCCCGCAACCAAATATCTGGCAATGTGCCAGATAATTTGTTTTGTTGAATTAATAAACACACACATACTTGCATACAATAGACTTCTCTTCGTTTCACTTTCTTTCATCTGCAAAGTCATTCTCACAGTCATTCTCACAGTCAGTACACAAAAGCAAAGGTGGCTATATGCAAGCCATCTCGAATTCTGGACAGACTCAAAACTATGCTCTTCTAGGAATAGGTCAGCACACCCATCTAGAGCTCTACAGACACAAGTCAGAACATTTCATTTCCTCCCAACATCCAGCCTGCAGGGACATCAAACAACCTCCAAAAGTGCAAAATCCATACAAAGAGAAGAAGGATCTTGGCCGTAAGAGTCCCACTTAATTACTAGAGCTTCTAACAGATAACTAGGTCTGGAAAACCCTTCTAACAACCCAGTCATTCTCATTCTATCAGCCTACTTACCCAGTGCTTGAACCACTCTCTTTCCTTTCCTCCTCCCAGCTTGTCTGTCTCTAATATGTTTCTTGTGCCTCTCATCTCATCTTGATGTTTGCTTCTTAGAGGATCCAGACAGACACACCCTTCCAAACCTGTATTAATATTATTTCTGCCTTCACGGTATATACTTTCAAGTCTGCCTCTCAATGCATGCACTTTCTTGGTTAAAAATCTTTACTGGCTCCCTCGCCTGAGGATGAAACCCCGACTCCTTAGCCTGGTATGTAAGGCGCTCCACAGTCTGGCTCCTCCAACCATTTTTCCCCAGTTTTCAAGAAACTATCCCTTTTTTCAGCAATCCGAGTTTCTCAAGGTGCTGCAAATAATTCAAACCCATTCGCACATCTCTGCTTTCTTTCTTTCATGCTGTACAATTGTATCATTGCCTGTGCCCACCTGTGCATGCCTGCCTCTTGTTCAAGAAACAGCTCGAAACCCACTTTCTTCAGGCAGCCTCCCAGGACTATGCCAGCCATCAGAGTTATTCCTCTTTGAAGTCTTGTCGTGCTTAAAACAAAATTATATGATTTGCTTCTTAATTAAACACTATCTTGATGGTGTTGGGATGTCACACAAGTTAACTTCTCAACTAGATTCTGAACAACTTGAGGAAGGGTTCATGTTTTCTACTTCTTTCTCCCTAGCAGATAGACCCAGCACATCAAAGGCTCCTAAAAATAATCATTTTTAAGTCAATGAAACATAATGGTGTCTGAGTGGTAAATCAGTCTTCAGAAGGGGATGGTATTAATCTAGTCTATCACCCTCATTTTATAGGTGAGGAAATTGAGGCACAGAGAGAGGAAATGACTCAAGTTAAAGTCCCAATAATGTGTGATCTTGACCAGATTCTCAGGGCACTGTTCTTCCTACTCCATGAATAAGACTGGAGCCTAAAAGTCAGATTCCCTGGCCCCGCACCCAGCGAGTTTGACTTAGTGAGTCCTGGGCAGTATCGAGAAACCATGTGGTGATTAGAGGACCACAATCTGAGAAATACTTCATCATACCATGATTCCTCTTCTAATTCTGTGCTGAAATGACACCATCCTTCTACCTTGCTGAGATCCCAACCTAGAAAAGCATCCGTTCCTTTAAATTAGGTTTAATCTAACAAAGAAAGTAGGCAGTAGGAGAGTATGGGAGGACATTTCAGCAAAGTCACCCCCACATTCCCCAGAGGAAAGGTCCCAACACTGAGAATTGGGGACTAGAAGCTTCCTTTCCCCTGGAGCCACCACAGAAGGGCAATAACAGAGCTATGAAGAGCTGATCATCTGACCTTTAGCCTCAGGACATTCTGTGCCAAGCAAACAAAACCAAGACCTAAAGAAAGCCTGCCTTCCCCTGGGTTCTCTCACCATTCAGAGCTTTCCAAAGGTTACCAGGTAGGATGCAATCACAAGAGAAAGAAAGCTAAAAGCACATGCAGTAAACCCACCTAACAAGCCCCAGGCTGCTGGGCGAGTACTCAAGATGGAAAGCGAAGGTGTACACGTGCTCTGGAATCACCAGTGGAAGGACGTGCAGTGCAAGAAGAGTAGAAGACCCAAAACAAAACCTGACTTGACTCGCCTCCAGCAGGGGCCCCCAGAAGAGAGTGAACACTCAAATTCAAAGAACAAAAAGCAGGGAGAAAACATTAATTGTATCCTTACAATGTGCTAAATACTACGCTGGATGCTTCTCAAGCCCCACAACAAACTTTGAGACTGAGCAAGTGTTATGAAATATCCCCATTTTACAGATGAGGAACCTGAGTCCTAAGAGCTCAGCAAGTTGCCCCCAAGGTGCAGAATTAGCAAGGAACAGAGCCAGCATCCCAGGCAGGACTATGTGACTCAACCATGCTATTCCTCTCTAATGCAATGCTCTTCCGTTCGGCAAATGTTTCTCTGAGCTCTCTGTGTGCAAGGCAATGAGTAAGAAGACGGGGAAGAAAAACTTGGCCTCAAATAGTTTATCACTCACTCGTGGAGCCCACGAGTAGTGACTGAGCATCGCTTACGAGAATTAGCAAGGTACCTGCTAAACTCCAACAAGCAATCAGGGAGGAATCCAGAGCTCAAAGCCCAAGGGTGAAGATAATGTCTGATTTCTTTGTTCTTGGAGGAAAAAAATAGGAAACAGAGATGTGTAATAAGAAAAGGAGTAGACAAATTGTTGGGAGATCCAGGTTTGTCAGTGAGCTTTGTCAAATAAGTATCTTTTTGACCTAATTGGCTACAATCCTAGAGAGATTTTAGACAGCAAGAGAAATAAAAATTAGAATAATTCATGAGTAAATAGCATTTTCTCTTAATATAAGCTATACACATGTAGATACACATAAAGTAGTAGAGAAATCCCTCAATATATATGTGAGCGTATATGTAAATATAGCTGGGAAAGCTCATATACATTTATAAAAATTTACATACATAGACACATATATGCACATCTATACATATATTCACATGCATAACCTAAAATTGCCATCTGACATCTTCTCTGAAATAACACTGTTCACACATCTCATATAGCTTTTAACACATTGGGTTAATGTGACTTCTTCATATATTTATCTTGTCTGTTAGATTGTGACCTCTTTGAGGTCATAAATCAGATCTCATTCAACTCTGCTTCCCCAGTACCCAACACAGCTCCGGACATATGGCAAGTACTATACAAGGTCCATTGAATGAATTATAAATGTATGACAAAAATTAAAAAAAAAAGAAGGGATGAGATGATAACTATATGAAAGAGGTACAGATAATGTGCTATAAGAGTTCAAAAGAAGAAGCAATTAAGTCCAGAAAATGAGATCAGCCGTCTTCATGAAGGAGAAATTACATGATCTGGGACTTAAAGCACAGTAAGAATATGGATATATGGAACCAACTCGCCCTCCCTTCCTCCCTCCCTCTTTCTTCCTTCCTTCCTTCCTTTCCTTCTCTTTTCCTTTTCCTTTTTTTCAACTTGGAGACACAGTCAGACTACGCCACGGTAGGAAGGAAGGCACAAAGGACAATGGCTTGACACAGGAAGGACAGAGGAAGCTGACCTTGTTTGTGGTCAACTATGGGCTGATAAAAAGTTTTATAAGAAAGAAGAAGGTGTTGACAATGAGGGATAATATAATGAGACTTAACTATGTATATATAGTGTGTATATATATATAATATATGATTACTATATATTAAGGGACTATATTTAATAATGAACATATAATAAGAGAACAAAAAGGGACATGGCTGGCCTCTTAAAAAATAAATTGGTGCTGTTTTTGTTCACCATCCATCCCGAATTTTCTTGTTCACAGGCATCTAGTGTCTCCTGCTGCCAGATGCTCAAGCCAGCCTTCAGTTAACTCCCTGATCTATAGACACACACAATGCCAATACCTATAGTCTTTATTTCTCATTTTCCCTTCTATCTTTCATTTTTCTGGAGCATAAGATTCTTGGTGACAAAGTAAGCAAAAGAGAAATGATTTCTGTCCTTGTGAAATGTACAGTCTTCCTTAACCTGCCTTCCAGGATTATCTATATTTGAACAAAAAAGTCCAAGTCGCTAGCAAGGTTGGGGTGAGTGATATTTGGGAGTAAGGGAGCTATACTCTTCTCACCCACTTCCTGAGCAAGAAGATGTATCCGCACTCTGAACTGCAGAGAAAGAAGATTCGGTCCCTATTCCACCTGAGACTCCTTCTAAATTTCCCATGTCTAAATTCACTTATCCCCTTGGGTCCAGCTGTTTGCCTTCTGGATGGGGCTCGTGTGGCAGCATGGAAAGAACAGAGTGCTTGCAATGAGGGGGCTGAGCTCTAAACTCAGTCTTACCATATGTGACTGTGCGAGCCTGAGCAACTTATTTACGTTTTCAGAATTTGCTCCAATTTCCTAAAATGGGGATAATGACACACTTCCCCCTGCCAACCTCCCAAGGTTGTTGATTCAAATAAAATAAGGGAAGCTGACCTGTTTTATAAGCTGTTCTATGCAAATATGAGTTATTAGTATGATAATTATTCTTCAGGAGACAAGGGTTCTATGTAATCCTTATTTGGTGAGAGGGAAAGGGGGAATTCGGATTTGAGAGTTGCTAAGCTCCTTTTTAAAAAATATCCATCCATTCTAGACTCCAATGGCAATACAGGAGGCTGCAAATCGGACCCAGAGTGTTCACCCGGCTCCTGAACTCAGCTTCAGAAGGAAGGCAGGAGGCCGCGGGGGAATCCTGTCCTCTGAAAGGATAATGCATAATCTGCACATTCATAAATCACTAGGATGCTCTCGCCCGTGAGCACATTCAGTGAAGTGAGGACCTTTAATGCCTGTAAAATTTTACTCTGAAGGAAAATTACTTTAGTTCATTAAACCCTCCTGAAATATTGGTGCCTTTAAATCATGGGGTTCTCTGTACGTGCCCCTCCAGTTTCCCCTCCCCCACCTCCTACCACCTCATTCTGGCCCTTAACTGATAGTTCGTTGTTTCCAGCCGATTGGAATAGGGACAGTGGCTTTCTTTACCAAAGCAGCTGACCATGGTAACATAGTAAAGATGCTTTACATACTCCTTGGAGATGGTCTACAGGAGTACGTCTTTTAGTCTCAGCAGAGTCTGAATCCAGGGTCCTCCTTCCATCTCCGAGAGATGTACCCAAGGAACAGAAATTCAACATTTGTAGTCCACGGCCCAACCGATCTCCAGTACAAGACTGTGCAGGCACAACCGGGTATCCAGAACTGTGGTAGGTGTTGCCAAATTCAGAATAATATAGACAGTGCTCCCTGCCCATCACGAGTTTACAATCCAGTTGAAAGGACAAGGAAATAGTATAAGAGATACCAAGTTTGTCATATATGATGCAGAGACTTTCACAAAACTTTTGTCCCCTTTTCAGGCTTTTTAAAGGACATTATCATAAACTCTGTGGCTCAAGATAAAACCTCAGCATGACCCTTGATTCCTCATCCCACACACAGCAAGATAAATACTAAGTCTTCTGTAATGTGTGGCTGTCCACTGTATCATCCAATTTCAGGTCCTCATAACTTTTTCATTCACTCACTAACCAAATGGGTATGGAATGCTTCCTGTTTGCCAAGTGCTTTGGATTCAACAGTGAAGAAAATGAACCAGCTTCTTTGCCCTCATAAAGTTTACATTTCAGCAGGGGAGATAAACAAACAAATAAGTAGGTAAATGACATTGTAGTCAGATGGTGGCGAGTGCTATGGGAGAAAAAATGTGAACAGAAGGAGAAGAGTAAGTGCGAATACGCAGAAGCGGTCAGGGGTAAGTAGGCTGCAGCAGTAAAGCAGCAGCCCAGGAAAGTCCAAAAAAAAAACAACTGACACTCATGCAAAACCCTGAATGAGGTGAAGGGATGAAGGCATGTGGCTATCTAGGTAATAAATATTACCAGCAGAGGAAGCAGCGAATACAAATATCTTGAGGTAGGAGTGTGCCTGGCATATTCAAGAAACAATAAGAAGGCCAATGAGGCTGGAGCTGAGAGGGAGTAGAAGGTGATGAGGGCGGGGAGATACTGGGAGACTTTGATCTGGCTGGAACTTGTGAACCATGTAAGGACTCTGGCTCTTGTTGAGTGAGATGGGAAGCTGCTGGAGGATTTTAACAGAGGACTTAAGTTTTCATAGGATCACCCTGGTTGCTGTAGTAAGAAAGGCAGCACAAGGACAAAAGTAAATTAGGATCTTGTTTTAATCATCCAAGTGAATCATGGTATGGGTTAGACCAGAGCGACAGCAGTGGACAGGAAAAGGGATGTGATGTGAAAATAATTGAAGGTAGAGCCAATAGGAGTTGGTGACAAATTGGATATAGGGTGTGAATAAAAGAAAATAGTCAAGAATAACCCTCAGAGTTTGGGATTAGTCAATTGGAGGTACAGAGTTGCCATTATATAAAATGAAGACTTTAGGAGATGGCAGTTTAGAGTAAAGATTACAAGCTTAGCGTTGGATATTGAGTTTGAGGAGCCCAGGAGAATTCATATGGAGAAGTCAAATGGTCAGCTGGATAAATGAGTCTGGAGTTCAGAGAAAAGAGTCTAGGATAGAAATATCAGTTCAGAAGTTGTCAGTGATTAGACGATATTTAAAGACATGAGACTAGAATAGATCGTCGAGAGATGAAGTGTGCACAGAGTAGAGATATGAGGATAGAAAGCTGGGGCATTTCAGCAATTGGAACCAGAGAACTGAAGGAGAAAAGCCAGTTTGTGTTTGGACCTTTCAATATTGGCTCAGTGGACATTTGTGCCCCGTGTGAAAGCTCACCAAATGGTATTTACTACAGAAGAGATTTTCAATAATCGAAAGACAAGATGGCCTTCTGTAAAGTCTTTAAGCCTCTTTCCCCAGCTCCCCCTGTGTTTGCTCTGTGGGCTCCTGTGTAAAGCGGTCACTGCAGCAGAGATAGAGGCTTTGCCTAGACTTAGCATGGACTTCCTTCACCAAGGCTGATGCAGATATTATCACTGCTGAGTTTTCAACTGCCAACATCAGAAAACAATGCTGAGACCCCGCTATGGTACCTAGTGGCAGATTGGTTATGTTTCACCCCTCCCATGACATAGAGGAGCAATTTCTTCTCATTGGAATTGCTTTCTCTGCCTGCAGTGATTATGCTAGAATCAAAATCTTTCAATTTCAGAATGCCTTATTCACTGTCACGGTATCCCACACAACATTACTTCTAACAAAGGAGCTCATTTCACAGCAAATGAAGTGCAGTAATGGGCATGTCCACGGAATTCACTGGTCTCACCACAAACTTCGACACCCAGAAGCAGATGACCTGATACCATGGTTGAATGGATTGTCAAAGACTCAATGACAGGACTAGCCTGGAGCCAACACTCTGAGGTTGTGGTGCTGTCCTCCAGGATGTGGATTTGACCAGTATGTGGTCAAAATATAAAGGTCTGAAACGCAAAGGCGAAAGTGGGAAAAAGAAGCAAAGAGCTTATAATACCCAATAAGCCATCATATGATATTTTCTTCATCTCCCCACAACTTTTGGCACTGTCGATAGAGAAATCTTGGTTCCCAGGGAGGACGTTGTCACCAGCACACAAAACACCTGTTCCATTGAACTGACTGCTTCCCCAACAGAAAAAGAAGGGGTTACTTATGAATAAGGGATAGAAATGAATTCTCATAGCAGCTAAAAGGGTGATTGTTATGTTTATTTACTCTTGGCCCACTTTCTTGCCTATGTATTGGAGGTAACCAGAACTCTGAGAATTATATTTCTAAGACTCACCTGTCATCTATCTGGCTTCTAATTTGATTCTGCCGATTCGAGGGGGATGGTAGTCATAAGGACCAGTGGAAAAGGAAAAAGCTACTCTCTTTACATGTCTGTTTTCTGGTGACAACACAACAGCAGCAACAGAGCAGCTGGTAGCTACAGCATGCTGGGTCTCAGTGACAGGAAGTGCAGGCTCTTGGGTTCCTGCTTATGGAGCTCAGAATACATAGCAGGAATCTGGGTAACGGAAATCCTTGACTTCTTGTACTATTTTTTTTTCTCTTCTGTGCAGGGGTGTAACAGTTTCTGCAATTACCAATCTTTGAGCAACTTTGCCTTTCCAGCCTTTACAGGACTCTTGTAATCTATTCTTGTATTCAATGTCTTCTTTTAGAAATACCTAGAGTCGGAGACCCGCACTGACACAAAATGGTCTATGAGATTAGAGGAAACCCAGGAGAGGGTTCTGGAAGCCAAGTTAAAAAAAAAAAAAAAAGTTTCAAGAAGGAAGGAATTCTCAGCTGTGTGAAAAGCTACTGACAGTTCATGTACAAGAAAGATTTAAAATGGACCATTGGATATAGCTACTAGATGACTGTAAAGGCCTTCAAAATAACTAGTTCGCTCACTGAATTTCTGATCTTCATCCCTCTTTCATTCTTACACCAGAATGACTTTTCTAAAGCAGAAGCTGAATCGTGTTACCTACTGCCAAATAATCTCTAGTGGCTTCACGCTGCCTTTGAGATCAACTCCAAATTCCTCATCATGGCATGACAGATCTTTCTCGACCTGGCCCCAATTGACATTTTAACCCTCTTCTAGAGCCGCTTCCCAAAAATGACATCTAAACTCCAGCCACACCGGAATACCAATTTTTCTCCCTGTTCCATACTCCCATTACCTTAGCACAAGCTCTCTTCTCTCTTCTGAGAGCCCTTCTCCCATTCTCCACCTAAGGAGCTCCTTTTCATTCCGCAAGGTCCACCTCAAAGATCATCAACACTCTGATGTCTCTCTCACCTGTCCTCCAAGAAAGAACCGATTCCTCCCTAATTTCTATTCCCCTAACATGTACATATTTCTAATAACGCTACCCACCTGATTATATTATAATTTTCTATTTGCATATGTACCTCCACGATTAATCGATGTGCTCCTTCAGTACAAACACCTTACTTTTCCTATTATTATATTACAAGAGTATTATTATTCTCTTCCTTAACATGGTACCGATTAACCAACAGAAGTACAACACATTTATTGACTTGAAAGTGGTGCCATGGGCATTCGAAGGAGGAGAAGATGAGTCTGAGCTGGGGTGATGCCCTCATTAGAGAATGAGAGGTGTAAGCGAGATACAAGAGATGGGGGTGGGGTAGCCCACTTCTTTGTGGAGTATTTTGTAAACTTCTTCAAGGTCGTCTCTTAATGAGCTGGACTGCCGAGTCTCTAAAGAAGGGAGAATTCAAAGTGGCTTTTGAAACGACTTCTAGAATATCTGTCTACAAGCAGGTAAGAGAGTAAGAGGACACAAGGACAGGGAGGGAAGTTGGTTAAAGCAACTTTCTAAAATATGACTGTGTTAAGTTTTAAAGAGCGTGTTTTCTCTAGGGACTTCTAGAGAGGACAAAGGTATATACCGACACTTGATGAAATGTAGGTTTAGAAAAACACTGGATCCACATACAAAAGCAAGACTTTATTGAGTAGAGAGAGTAGTTTAGATAAGAGAAGAACAAATACAGAAAGGGCAGAGGTGGGGACACTAATATATACTGAGCACCTCTAAGTGCCTAGCGCCATGCTTGGTGCCCTATGTTCATTACAGAGATAATGGGCATACCCACGGTGAACGGTAGATAGCACCACCCACATTGTCAAGATGAGGAAACTGCCCAGGTCATGTGGCTAGGGAGAGGTAGGAACCAGCACCCAAACACAGGTTTGCCTATTTCTGCGTGATCCAAGGAAGGAATAAGAGATACAGTAATTAATAAGCATGAGTCATCCTTATTTAAAACAGGGCCATTGTTTAGAAAGTACTTTGCAGAATTTGGTACTGTATAAGACAAGTGACAGATCAAGGAAATGGAAATGCAGTGTTGAAACAAGGAGCTTGTGAAAAATGGCTTTTGAATAGTGGGGAGTTTGTTCTGGTTTTGTGTAACGAGACATTAAAAATGAATTAAAAATCCATTCACTCTCATTCCCTAAGGGACTCTGAAAATGAGAGAGACAGCCATCTTTTGGAAATGATTAGGTAGCACTCAAATTCAGTAACAGGGTCAGGACCAAATGACCCCAGAATTCCCCACCAATGTCTATGCCATGATGACAGCTCATCAGAACTAGGGTTAATTAGCTCCAAAGGTGTACCATTAATTAGAGGTCTGATCTCCTACCTTCCTACCTATCACTCCTTCTATCCAACCTCTACTGTGAGGAGGAGGCCAAAGGCAGAAAGAGATGTGAGCAGATGAAAGATGAAATGATGGCTCCAAAGCCAGTAGAGTGACGCTCTCAGAGATAATCATCAACACAGAGGAAATATAAGCAATCAGTTGAAAATGAGCAAAAGCCTTAAGTCTTGGTGTAGAATCCAGGCTTTGTCACTTACTCTCATGTGACCTTAGGCAAGGCGCTTACCCTGTGGACACTCAGTGTCCTCCTCTGGAAAATGAAGCCAATGTCTTTCCCTTCACTGTATTGTGAGGATTAGATAAAAGATATCTCTACCAGGTACATAGTGAGCCCTCAACATATATATTAGGGCGCTTCCATCCCCAGTCTCTGATCAAGCCAAGTCATTTGCCACCCGAGTAGGAAAATGCAATGTCTCTAAGAGAGAGTATGCCACTTCTTTAGTGATGACAACTTGAAGCTCACAAAATAAAGAGCTACCTCTCCAGGCCTCTCACTGACATAGAGATAAAAGCCCAGAGCATTCCCTGAGTGCTGATGTCTGCTTTGTGTGGACATGCATTGACAGCCTTAGCAATGGGAAGATCACAGGTCCATCGAGTTCATTTTTCCTGGTGCGTGATTCTACCCACTTGTCTCATTACATTTCAGGGTCTGTCTCTGCTGCTCTCATCTACAGAAGTACATACTCCCCTTCCTTCTGCCGCTCCTGTCAGGGGCATCATTCCCTCTTGTGTCTCAGGTGCTGAAAGAGCTCTCAGGCAGGCCATTTTAGCTTCTAACCCCAGTGGATTTTCTGGGGATTGGCAATTCCCCAGATTGGAAATAGCTTCCAGCCTGAACTGCTTTAAATGAAACAAAAGGAGGGATTTGACTAGATTGTAAGATGCCTCAGGGCAAAAACACCTGTCTTATTTGTTCCTATACCGTCAGCACCTGGGGCAGTATCCAGCCCATCCCAGATCCCCCAGACACAAGGGTGAAGCAGATGACCTATCACTCAATCTATAATCTGGCATTTATCACAACATAGCTCCTATTCAACCCTACAAATCAGTACAAAGTCTCTCTATGGCAACACTATGCTAAATACTGTGAAGGATGGAGGGATGAGAGACACAAAGTTTCTGACCTAAGGCCCTTTCAGGGCAACAAGAGAGATATACATTTGTACAACTATATTCAGTGAAAGTCAGAATTGGTCTGATTTACACGAGACTGGCTGGAGACATTCCACCTATTGTCTCATGTGAGTTTCACAGTAACCGTGCAAAGTTGACATGGTAAAAAAAGTGATTTCCTAACTGGGATAAAGGAAAGGATTACCCTACATGAGAATTTTTACATAAGGTGATATTTGATCTGGCTCATAGTAAGTGAAGAAGGCAAAGGGCTCTTTAGGCTAAGGAAGCAACATAAAAAACAAACAAACAAACAAACAAAAAAAACACACAATTGGGCTGAAGTTGCCTGACATATTCCAGTAGCAGAGGCTGGTTTGCTGAGGCTAAAGCTTCGGGTGCATAGAGAAGATGGAGACTCAGACTGGGGTCAGATAATGATGGTTTTAAATGTCAACTTTGTCAATTTCCTATTGTTGCTGTAATAGGTTACTACAAATATAGTAGTTGAAAATAACACAAATGTGTTATCTTTCAGTTTGGGGGATTAGAAGCCCAAATAAGTGTCAATGGCTAAAATCAAGGTGTCAGCTGGCTATGTTCCTACCTTCCTTCTGGAGGCTCTAGCGGAGAATCCATTTTCTTGCCTTTTCCAGCTTCTCAAGGCTGTACCTATTCTTTGCCTGATTGCCGCCATCCATCTTCAAAGCCAGCAGTAGCTGGTCAAGTCTTTCTCACATTGCATGACTGATTCTTCTGCCTCCATCTTCCCCATTTAAGGATCCTTCTGATGACACTGGGAACAGCCAGATAACTCTGGATAATCCCTTTATTTATTTCCCCTCCACCATGTAACCTGACATAGTCAAAGAAGGATCAAGACATGGACATCTTTGGGAGGCCGCTACTCTGTCTGCCACACCAGGTTAAAGAGTTTTTACTCTACTCAGTAAATATCACAAAGATGTCTAATGTGCTTGAGCAGGTGAATGATTCACCAGCACATGTGTTTTAGAAACAAAACTGTTCAGAGTATGAAGGATGGTTCAATGAAGATGAAAACCAAGGGCTCAAGTCAAGATAGCAGAGTAGGTAAACACTGTACTTGCCTCCTCTCACGACCACATCAAAATTACAACTAACCTACAGAACAACTATCATTGAGAATCGCCTGCACTATAGCTAAACTGAAGTCCTACAGCCAAGGACATACAGAAGAAGCCACATCAAGTCTAGTAGAAAAGGTGGAGATGCGAAATGGTCTGGTCCCACACCTGCATGTGGAGGTTGAGAATCGGGAGAGATATTTCAGCTGCAGAGGTCCCCCCAAAGGAGTGAGGGGTCCCAACTTCACATTGGGCTCCCCAGTCTGGAGCACCAGTGCTGGGAAGAGAAATCCCCAAAGCTTCAAGTTGTGAAAACCAGCAGAGTTTGTGAGACAAATGGCTGTAAGAGTCCTAGATGCTCCTCTTAAAGGGCCCACACAGGGACTTACTCGCTGACGGGATTGCTCACTCTGAGCTCCAGTGCTGGGGCAGTTGCTCGAGGAGCACCAGAGATCTATAGGGAGGAACTGAATAGTCTAGCTTCATGGTGAGAGCTGGAAGGACAGTTTTCTCCCAGACAGAAGTGCTGGTAGAATCCATTGTCTCTTTGTTGAGCCTTCCCTGCTCCCAGCATGTAGACCCAGGTGCCACCATATCTGAATCTCCATCAACCTGGCTAACCCTGTTCACCCTGCACTGGTGATTCCCTGAGACCCTGTTCCGCCCAACTTGCAAGCTCACCAAAGCCACCTCCAGTGGCTTTTGCATACAAACAACAAACAACCTGTCTTGGCTAATGCTGAAGACTTCCCTAAAATCTCTCAAAGGTTCACAAACCCTAAACAGGCAACATCTGTGTGCTCCTACCTCTTGCTAAGCAGCTCCAAGCCCAGAACTAGTGGCAGCTGGACTTGGTTTGCAGCTTAGCTTCTTGAAGCACCTCCAAGCCCAGCACAGGTGGGGGCCATCTGCAGATCCCTTTGTGACTCCTGCCGGGTGGCCCCGGGGCAGAGCACAGGAAGCAGTTGAAATCAGCTTGTGGCTGGACCCCTGCTAGGAGGCCCAGGGGTCAATTCAGAACAATCCAGAGCACCACCCAGCTGCCTCCACAAACAACACACCCAAAGGGCAGACTCAACAGGCAGCAGAGCCCTACTAAAGCGAATCTTGCTCTGTAGGGTCAGCCCCTGCATGACAGCTTCTCCATTGTAGTCACTGGCCAGTCCTCACAACCAACCAGCCTGAGAGTCAATCCTTCCCATTGACATGCAAACAGAAAGCAAGGCTCAACTACAATAGTAGGATATATACAACCTGCAAAAGGGACGCACACCTGGAGCACCCAGCTCAGGTGACCAGGGAGACTGAATCACTGGGCCCCATAGGACACCTACTACATAAAGTCACTCTACGAAGACCAGGAGACACAACAGCTCTACCTAATACATAGAAATAAACACAAGTAGGCAGCCAAAATGGGGAGACAAAGAAACATGTTCCAAATGAAAGAACAAAAAACAAAGCTCCAGAAAAAGAACCAAACGAAATAGAGACAAGCAATCTACCAGATGCAGAGTTCAAAACACTGGTTGTAAGGATGCTCAATGAACTTAGGGGAAGAGTAGATGAACTCATTAACAAAGAGACAGAAAACATAAAAAGAACCAGTCACAAATGAAGACTATGATACTGAAATGAAGAATACATTAGAAGGACTCATAGCAGATTAGATGAAGTAGAGGATCGAATCAGCCATTTGGAAGATAAGGTAGCAGAAAATACCCTATCAAAACAACAAAAAGAAAAAAGAATCCAAAAAAATGAGGTTAGTTTAAGGGGCCTCAATGACAACATCAAGTGTACCAACATTTGCATCATAAGGATACCAGAAAGAGAAGAGAGAGACCAAGGGATTGAAAACCTATTTGAAGAAATAATGATGGAAAACTTCCCCAACCTGGCAAAGGAAATAGATATACAACCCCAGGAAGCACAGAGAATCTCAAACAAGATGAACCCAAAGAGACCCACACCAAGACACATCATAATTAAAATGCCATAGCTTAAACAGAGGAAATCTTACAAGCAGCAGGAGAAAAGCCATGAGTTACTCACAAGGGAGCTCCCATCAGACTGTCAGGTAATTTCTCTACAGAAACTCTGCAAGCCAGAAAGAGCTGGCATGAAATATTCAGTGATGAAAAGCAAGGACCTACAACCAAGATTCCTCTACCCAGTAAAGTGGTCACTTAGAATAGAACGACAGATGAAAAGCTTCCCAAAAAAAGCTAAAGGAGTCCATTACCAACAAACCAGCATTACAAGAAATGTTAAAGGGAGGAGGAGGAGGAGGCGGAGGAGGAGGAGAAGGGGGAGGAGGAGAAGGGAGAGGAGGAGAGGAAGGAGAAGAGGAGGAGGAGAAAGAGGAGGAATAGGAGGAACAGAAGGAGGAAGAAATGAAAAATATGAATAATAAAATGACAATAACTACATATCAAACAACAATTAATTAAATGTAAATGGATTAAGTGCTCTATCAAAAGACATCGGGTGGCTGAATGGATAAGAAAACCTTTACATATGCTGTCTACAAGAGACTCACTTTAAATCGAAAGGCACATTCAGACTGAAAGTAATGGGATGGAAAAAGATATTTCATGAAAGTAGGAAAAAAAAAAAAAGCTGGGTAGCAATGCTAATACTAAAAAAGCAGACTTTAAAAGAAAGGCGATAACAAGAGACAAAGAAGGACCTAGTAATCTCACTTTTGGATATTTTTCCAAAGAAACCCAAAACACTACTTCAAAAGGGCATGTGAATCCATATGTTCATTGAAGCATTATTTACAATAGCCAAGATATGGCAGCAGCCTGGGTGTCCGTCAGTGAATGAATAGATACAGAGAATGGTACATTTATACAATGGAATATTACTCAGCCATAAAAAGAATGAAATCTTGCTATCTGCAACAACATGGATGGACCTAGGAGGTATTGTGCTGAGCAGAGTAAGTCAGAGAAACAAATATCATATGATTTCACTTATAGGTGGAACCTAGAGAACAGGATAAACAAACAACAGAAGCAAGCTCAGATACAGAGAGCATTTTAATGGTTGACAGATCGGGTGGGTATAAGGGGAATCGGTGAAGGGGTAGGGGATTAAGAGGTATAAATTAGTAGTTACAAAACAGTCACGGGGATGTAGAATACATCATGGATATGTAGTCAGTAGCATTGTAATAACTATGTGTGGTGTCAGGTGGGTACTGGACTTACGGGGTCCTTCTCTGTCTCTTGTTACAGCCTTTCTTTTAAAGTCTCCTTTTTTCGGTATTAGCATTGCCACCCAGCTTTTTTTTTCATTTCCATTTGCATGAAATATATTTTTCCATCCCTTCTTTTCAGTATAAATAACTTTATTCATAAATTATATAAATGTCTAATCGTTGCGTTGTACATCTGAAACTAATACAATATTGTATGTTGACCATAATTGAAAAAAAATTTTTTTTTAATTTCCCATAACAGTGGGAAAGAAAAGAAGGAAAAAAAGAACCCTATGAAAGTTGTTGCTGAAAATTACCAATGGGACAGAATAGAAAAGAATGGAGTCGAAGATGACTCCAGGGTTTCCAGGAAGCTAGCGTGCTTCCTTTTAATTCCAAGGCCTGGGCTTGAAATCCATCTCTTACCAGAGGACCATCTTATCTGTTCCCACAGCCTACCCCTCATTGCATGCCCCAGGTTGGTCGGATGAGTTTTCAGCTTATTTCTCTGAATCTATGCATCCTCTCTTTCCTGGAAATGTGCTCCTGGCCAAAGTTCTTCCTCTGCCCCATCCAGCGCTTGCCCATCAGGGACTGATGAACATGTTTGTTATTACCTGCCCAACCTCCTGAGCTTCTGGACATCTCCTTCCCTAGATTGACATTTCTCATCCTCGTCATATGTCTGATCACCTCTTGAGCTCCCTTCACACACCGCTCACCTGGATTTCACTTGTGGGTTGCCCAGATTTCCATATTCCCCACATTGCCTTTGTTCTAGGTCTTGACCCAGAACAGCAGAGAATTGGGCCACGATTGCTGCATCCTGAGACATAACAGATGAAGGGCTATCCCACTCATGTGGGGAGAAGTGGGGAGGAAGAACAGATTTTAATCTATCCGAGCTCTTGATCGGAACTCCAAAGGTCTATACCTATACATCATAGCGAAGGGGCCATCCATTCAAGCAAAAGAGTACTCATAAATCCCAGACTTTAGAGGTGGAAATTATTTAGGATGTAATCAGGGCCATGCCAGACCCAGAGAAGAATTGCTCTCCTCCAGTCTTTTGCAGTGGCCAGCATTCCTCTAGCAGCAACACCAATATTTTCAGTAGAGAGTGATCTGGATTGCCTAAAATAACACGAGCCAGGATTTTGTCTCCATATAACTCCTTGGAAAGGAGAAGAACTTCCAGTAGCTGATCGTGGGTGATTTAAGAGCCCTCTCTCGTGTAGCCTAAGACATAATAACAAAGAACACATTATTTATTTGTATTGATTCCCCAGCACACATTTGATCATATCTCCTTGCCCTTCCTTTTGCTAAGAATCCATGGCCATGGTCCTGAGGATCATATATCTTTTGCAAAATATCCCCATAAAAAATAAGTTTCTCACATATCTTGGTTACAGCAAGAGTCCAGGCCAGGAAGACTTGCCAAGGAAAAGGGGATAGGGAGCTGGCAGTCCTTCTTATGTGCTGACCCGGGTCAAAACAGTCTCCCTCCATGATATGGAACAGATAAAGTGTATTTGGGAATTAGAGCCTCTGTTCTGAGACAGGGACTGTAAGACACAAAAACAGAAATCAGGGGCAGATCATATTCCTGTTCTAGAGGAACAAGGAGCTGGCTGGATTCTGAGACAAAGAGAAGGAATAAAGAATAAGGAGCAGAAACAAGTTTGTGGTCCATGTAGACTGAGATGACATACAAATGCCAAGGCATTGTGTTCAGCTCCGCTTTCATTTAACATTCATTCCAGCTTATTTTATTCAAATAATCTTATACTGAGCATCTACTATGTATGTGGCTCTGCTCCTAGGTTACACACAACTTCTTCTCTCCAGAGACTCTTACTCTAACAGGGGGAAAACAAGCAAGTTTATTTAATGTGATTCCTGCACTAGCAAGGGCACTTATTACATTAATAAAGGACTTTGGTGACTGCTATGATTCTATGGTGTAGAGGCTCCTTCCACTCCAGAATAGAATAGAGAATGACAGAGAAAATCAAGAGCAATGGTTTTGCATTTGGACAAGACTGATCAACGTGGGTGGGCACAGAGAACTTTAAAACTGATATTGAATGTGTTCAGTGGACACCTAGAAGGAAGCCATTTACTCTGAAATTGCTGTATCCCAGGGTGTTCCACAGAGACGTGGCAGTAACAGGATTCCATCTTTAGACTATGTAGTTGCCCTCAGCAGTAAGGAGACTGATCTAGAAGACTCAAAAAGGAACATCGACCCTCCCCTGTGTCACCAACAACAGGTACATGTTCTTCTCTCCCTGCTGGCATCTACCTATCCACTCTCCAAGCACCAGTCAAGCCCCCACCCCAGCAGGGATCTCATTTACTTCAGTCACATTCACTCACCATTTGTGGCCAACTACATTCTCCAGTATCTCCCATCCTACATGCTTATCTTACAATTTAACCTTGGCATTCCCTTCATTGAGTAGAGTCCATGTCTCTCCCTTCAAATGTGGACAGATCTCTGTTACTGCCTCGACCGATACAGTATAGGGGAAGTGGTACGAAGTGACTTCCAAGGCTAGATTATGTACTCTTAGGAATGTCGCTCTGAGTCCAAATGTCACGTATGAGGAAGCCCAAACCAGCCCACAGCAGGAAGGACTACACGCAGTGGCTATGGTGTTTCATCCCACAGGCCCATTAAGGACCTGGCAAAGAGTGAGCATCAGTCACCAGAAATGAGAGAAAACACCTTCAGATGACTACAGCCCCAGTCGAGTCAGCCTCCGCTTGGACTCTTTCTAGCTGAGGTTTCAGACATTGATTATCTATATCATGTCCAGTCATAACGTTCCACCTACAGAATCCATGAACATAATAAATACTTTTCTTTTGCACCACTAGTTTTGGGGTGGTTTGTTATGCTGAAAATGTACCTAAAACACATGCAGTATTTAAGGTTTATAGTAATTATGCATGTGGAATTTTTTTCTAATGATTTATTAAGACCTAATCTCCAGAGACAGAATGTAAACTTGAGAGAACAGCTTAAGGACCTGTCAGACATCTTCCCACAGGCATGATAAATTCCACATGCCCCAAAGAGTGTTCATCGAGGGACCACTCAGACCTGCCCCGCTCCTTTTGGAAAGACACAGCTTAAAGAGGAGGCAATCGTCCATTCAGTTGTCCAAGTCAAATATCCAGGAATCCTGCTATGTTCCTCTCCACACCATATGCAAACCCACCCTGTTATTCTGCCCCTGATTCTCATACTTCACCTTCTATGCATCCCCACCACGCCTTCCTAACTTCAAATTCTCATTCTCGCTCATGAGCCTATTGCATCTGCCTCTTAACTGGTCTCCTTGCATCTAGCCACACAAGCCCTATCCTACAAAGTGCCAGGTCACCTTCCTAACATCCAAATATGATCACGTCATTCCTCAAAATCCTTGTTGACTCCCTATAGTGTAAAATCTAAAGTGAACGGCAAGGTATAAAGGCCTTCTCAATCTGACCCTAGTTAAGGTCTCTATTCTCATTTCCTGTCACTAGCTGTTCAGTTTAGGGTTTTACTGTCTGTGTTACTCATCTAAACCACAGAACAGAGAAAAAATTTGAGTGACTTTTCAATTCTCTCCAAAACCAGGACATTCAGGCTTATTTATTTCCCCCCACACCTTTCTCTATCTCTCTCTCTCTTAATTTGCTTACAGAACCCTCTCTAAAGTCTAGATATATGCTCTCCAAAACCATAGTCATTAGCTATATATGGTTATTTAAATTTAAATAAGTAAAATTAAATAAAATTAATAATTCAGTTCCTTAGTCACGCTAGCCACATTTCAGGCACTCAATAATCACATATGCCCCTGATATTTTTTCACCTAAAATGCAGACTAGAAATCCTCATCACTGATGCAATGGAGAAATAGTTTCTCCATGCTGCCCAGAATCCTGGGAACAATGCCCCTTTGGTGAACCAGTTCTGCTCATGATAAGCCATGTGGTTCAGGTGGTAGGGACTATGGCATTGCCCTACCTTCAGCTTGAGGGCAAGCTCTATTGGCCTAAGCCAATTATCTAATCCACTCCCATGGCATCACGACTGGTTCAGGGAAAAATATGTTGCCTAACTGGAGCCAATGAGATTCAAGATAGTCTTGCTGGGGCTTCTGGGAAAGAGAAGCATCTTCTTTCCTTCTCAAGAAACACCAAGAGACCCGCTTCTTCTAAATAATATAGAATGAAGATGCAAGCTCTAGAATGGCTACAATCCTTCTGCTTTCTTAAAGAGAGAGCCTGAAGTTGCTGAAGGATCACAATGTGGAACCTGAGGATGCAGCCAACACTGCACAAGCCAAAGCAGAAAAACCAAAAGAATCTAAGTCCTTGATGATATCATTTGAGTTGCTGGATCAACCTGACCTGAAGCTATTAACCCCTAGTCTTTCATGTTAAATCAGCCAATAAGTCCTCCTTTTCATTTCAGCCCATTTATGTTCTTAACTGTTACACTTGCAATACTCCTCCCATCCCTTAAGCCTCAGATCAAAGTTACCTCCTCCACAAAGCTTACCCTGACTCCTCCAAACAGATCGTATTATTCCTTGTTGTGACCCTCCATGCATCTTAACTTTATAGCAACTTCTCATTGCAGTGTAACATTAATATATTGTCATCTTACTACACTGTGATGTTTGAGAGCAAGTTTTGAACTTCTGCATTTTTATTACAAATAAATAAACAAACATAACCCTACATGATACATAAGAGATGCTTATGAGCATCTATTAATAAGTTAATATTTATAGGATAAATAGTAGCCAATTTATACATTTTGGTTAATAATATTGGTAGTAGGAATAGAAGTCAACACTTAAATCCATTAACTCATTTAAACCTCACAATAATCCTAGGAAATATGACTATCATTATCCCCATTTCTTTCAGGGATGAACAAGTCTCAGAGAGATTAAGTAACAATGCAAAGTCCCACAATACATAAATGGCAGCACCTGATAAATTCTTCCTCTACAAAGTCCGGCTGTTCCCAATGTTCGCATTCCACCTTCTTCCTGAATAAGGGTTCAATTAACTCAGTAATTTCGGCACCACTTAAGTTACTGAGGCAGCTCAGTGTATACTAAAACCTCTCCTGAAATCTCTTCAAGGCTAAAGTTCAAAGTACACCCAACAAAATCCTCAATTAAAACCAAAGATTCAACCTCAGGCCAACTCTTTATTCTAAGCTCAGTGGTAAAGGAATAAATACAAAACTACAGATCTGGTTTCATAGCTACCTGAACAACCTCAGCCCTTTGAGACTGAGGACCATGACACTTCTCTATATAGTTCCCTCCTGCCTCTCTACTCTCCTGAAACACAGGTTCCACCTTCTCTGAGACTGAGGACCATGACACTTCTCTACTGCCTCTCTACTCTCCTGAAACACAGGTTCCACCTCTATGTTTTGAGTCACACTCCACCCTGAGTTTGTTCCTCCAGGCCACCTACCTGGAGGTGGCTCAAACGGCAGGCTCATGAAACAATAGGATTATCGCAATTGCTAACTAAAAATTAAAATAACACTCATGAGCAGCCCATCTTATGTACCCAATAAATGATAGTTTCACTTCACTTCCTGGAAAGGAAAAATCGCTGGCCACAGCCTCCCCTTGACACACAGCTCCTGCTTGGCCAGGTCTCGCAGGACACGTGCTCCAAAGCAGTGCTGGCCTCTTCAAGGCGGCAGTATGACCGCTGCTCCCTGCAGGTAAAAGTGCCAAAGTGGCAGGTTCAAGCAGGAAGTACTTCAGGCCCAGGTAGCACCTAATTCAGTGTATTCAGAAATCACAAGCCTCCTCTGAGCTTGTGAGGTGCACACGCTCTGCCCCAGAAGACAGGGAGCTGGATCCACTAAGGCAGATGAAGAAACGCTCGCCCAGAATCTGGGCAATGTGAAATCTTGGGTGACTAGGCTGAAGCTTCGGCCTCCCTCCAAAATCTGGCAGCTGGATTCCCACTGGAGTCAACCTGTACGTGGAGGTGGTCTCCCCTGAGTAACCACACAGTGGGCTGCAGGCTGTTACAAGGGCTCTGTCCCTACTCAGACCTGAATCATCTGCAGGAGCCTCCAGAAGAGGCCAGATGGCAGGATCTCCTCTTGGAAAGCTGGATGTGTTTCCAGATACCCAGTATGGCATGATACAGGCACAGAGGGCCTATACGCCACACCTGACAATACATTCTTGTGCTGCAAGGTGGACCCACCTCATAAAGCTTAACCCCACCAGACAGCCAATGCCTGCATAAGAAGGCCTCCACTGGATACTGAAGGTGATGGAGTTCTTAGGGAACTAGTCAGGGCCCCAACCTCCTGGGCTCTCCCAGTCAGTCTAGAGCAGGAGGTAAACCCATAAGTACTATACATCTGCACCCCAACACCTAGATCGAGGACTGGCTCAAAATAGGTGCTCAACAAGTATTTGTTAGCTGACTAAAAGCAAGAGCAAAACAGCAATGAGTTCCAGGTGTATACACTAGTGTACAAACTATTCGACAGAGAAGCAGCACCCTAAAGGCTAAGTATGTAGTAGCTGAAGCCCACATCCTGAAAGCAAACAGCCCTGGGTGGGAATATCCCAGCACCACCATGTTCTGTGCAGCCTTCAGCAAGTTACTTAACCCCTGGAGCCTCCCTTTCTGCCTCTGTCACAGGCACACTGACCTCATAGTGATGCAATGAGAAATAAAGAAGAAATCCATCAATCAAGAGCTTTGTGTTAGCACATAAGAAGAAGCTGGGCAATGTTGGCTGGCATTAGAGTTAGCTCCAGAAAGTTTCATTTCTCTTGAAAGGTAGAGGAAAAGAGAAGGGTGAGAGGTAAGTGACAGGAGGTGGAAAGTAGAGAGAGACCACTCTGAGCGGCACCAATTTGATGCTCCAAATGACATGTCAAGCATCCAGCTGAGGAGTATCAGGCTCAGAGAGGCCAAGAAACTTTCACAGGTCACACAGCGCAGAGCTGGTGATCAAACCCAGGCCAGACCTCAAAGTCCTTTCTCTTTCCTCAACACCAGGTGGTTTTCAAAAGCCTCTGGTTGATGTAGAAGGTGAGCTGAGCAGAAGCCAGTCTCTGTCTGGCCCCATGGGCACAGCTAAGAATGTGCTCAACTCACAAACACACAGGTGTGGGGCGGGGGAAGGGGGAGCCTGGGACTAGTGTCCTTTGTGTAATATGGAAATGGACTGGGAGGTAAAGGACAAGTTCAAGAGAAACAATGAGCAAAATGCTAAATAAAGCTCATTTCTGTTTTTCCTTATACTGGAAAGGATAACCATCTGTTACTCTAAGACCAGAAGCTGTGCTTATAGGCCCCAGGGTGAAGAGGAGAGGCCTGAATGCAAAGAACAAGCAGCTGATACAACAAGAAAAGCAGAGAGGACCCAGGTGAGAAAATGCCCAGCAGCCTGTCTTCAGCAGATTACAGAATAGCAAATTAACTCATTTCTGAAATGCTGGACACCATTCAAATTAGTGAAAATTACTTTGGAAGTTATGAAATACATGGATATTCTAAAGAAACAAGTATCCTCTCGTCCTCTGGCGGAAACTGTTTGCTGGCTTAGGCCTACCAGAGAGAGTTCTGGCAGAATGACGAAGCTATTTATGCCCATTAACCTGCTAATTCCACTTTGGATAACATACTCTTATATTCCAAGGAAATCATTCAAAAGTAAAAAAGAAAAAAGCTATTTGTATGGAAATGTTCATAACACTGCTATCCCTCACAGGGAGAAAAAAAAGCAAACAACCTAAATACCCAACAGCACAAACATATTCAAGCAATTAATCTCATATTCTATGATGGATTCCATATTGTTACTACAAATTGAAAACTGAAACTATGTGTTCTACATTAATACAGGGAGGAAATGTAGAAATCTACTTACGTTACAAATTAAAGAGAAAAATAAGTTTGTGCTTATTATAGCTATATGTAAAGATGTATATCCACTGATAAATGGTATTTTACATTAATGAGATTATATCCTATAAAGTTATATACATAATGAAAACTAGTTTTTGTTTTACGTATTGACTAAGGCCTACCTAAAAAAAAAAAAAATGTGTGTCTATTTAATATGTAATTGTGGAAATGTAAATATATTCCACTTTATATATGGCCATAAATGACAATCAAGACAGAATAATATTTTTAAACAAATAATTAGAATCGTGATGGATTACTTTGTGTCTCAATTTCAAATCTTTATTTATTTATACTTAAATGTGTCCAAGAATATTATGTTCTGGAATCTCCGATAGCAACTTCCAAATTGTTCTTCACTGCTGAGGTTAGCCATTAATGCCTGCGGTTTAGCTGACATATCATGCACACATATCCTTTTTCTGTTAAGACTGTTTGTCATTCCTGCCCCCTCCTTCAGACTGCAAACTTTCTGAGAGTAGGAATTATATCTTTCCTCTTCTTCGAGCTCTATCCACAGACAGCATCTCTAAAGTTTTCATTTACAGGCCAGGGCTCAATTAGGATTTGATGATGAAGATGATAAAGAGAAAAGGAAGAATCATAATTATCACCAATATTTACAAGATATAATAATGCTGGGAGACTTAAAAATAGGTGCTAAGGATATAAAATAACTTGCTCTGTTTTATGCTGGCAAAGGTCTTGAAGCAAATAAAATGCTCTTCACAATCATTATTTAAAAGTAGTATCTAGTATGTCTTAGTGATACAAAGATAAACTACACTTATTCCTGCCCCCCCAAGGGTATTTCATATTTCATGAGTTGGATACATGAACACACAATGATCATGTAAAGAGAGCGTCTTTGTCAGAGATTAGCATGAGGCGCTATCAGTGGGCAGAGGAGGGCAATCAGGGCAGGCGTCCAGGAGGAATGATACCTGAGTTGAGTCCTAAAGGATGAATAAGGAGTTGCCATTATGGAGAGGGCAGTTGGCACAGGGATAGAAGGAGGCAGAATTCCGGGCAAGAGGAACAATATCTACAAAGGAGGAGGCACGATATGATGATCAAGAACAGCAAGTAGATCTGAAACACAGTGTTTGAGTAAGGGATAGTTGGGGCCGGGTCACTGTAAAGCCTGGCTTTTGAGGAGGATCTCATTCAATTATTCATGGCAGCATGTGTCCTTGGAATCAGAAAGGACAGGAAGATGGGAGGGAATGAATACAGAAAAGGCCAGTGACACATGTCACTGTAGGTAGGGTGAGAGAGAGGCAGAGGAAGGCAACTTTCTGAACGCTGACTCCGACATCAAAGGAAAGCAGATTCCACCTCCTCAACACGCCCTGAGACTCCAAACACCAGCACTCCCATTGCAGTGAGTGACTAGCTACTTGGAAGCTATTCAGACAAGAGATATTCTGGTGGAGCGATAAGTGATTAAGAGGGAGAACAAATACTAATTTCTACCTGGTAATTTGCAAAGTTACTCCGGAATAGGGTGAAAAAATCATGATTTTTCCTAAATTACTCATAGCAACTAAAAAAATAAAATGACTACCCCGAATATAGTTTATCAGTGAGAGGATTTTTTTCCTGCCTGAAGAAAAAGCTTTTAGACTTTCCAAAATGTTCATGACAATGATAGAAGAAAAAATATCTTATTTTCTTTTCTTAACAAATCCATGAAAACATTGTTGTCTTGGTTACTAATTTCCTTGTATGGCAGAGATGGGTTATTTTTCTTTAATGTCATTCTTGCCAGCCCAGAATGTCTTCAGTGGAAACTTCTTGTTTGGGGGTCATCAGTTCCACCCATGAAGAGAGACCAAGGAGGTACAGGAAGTACCGATGTGCCCAAGCTTGAAGAAAAGAAGGAATCCCTGCTCCAAGGATGTGTGATGTGCCCAGTCACACCGGAAATGAGCTGATAAGGACACAGAAACTGAATATCTCAAGTTGACTCATTTGACAAATAGTAACGAAGCCTCTTCTGTGTTCCAGCTGGGTGTGTATATTGATATATATTAGTGCATAAAATAGCCTGTCCTTGTCCTCATGGAGTATTAACTCTTATAGTAGGAATGAGACTTGTAATCTATACAAAGGATAGTTGGTCACGGGGATGGGGAGCACGGCAGAGGGATGCAGTTAGTATTAATATGATGGCTAGGTGGAGGGCCAGGGGAGGGAGGGAGCAATTGGGGAGATCATTTTATGAACTATATAGATGTCTAACCAATGTACTGTATACTCGAAACCAATTTAAATAAATAAATTTAAAAATAAAAATAATAAATGGATACATAATTACAAATTGCAATGAAGCCCTCTGAATTAGAGAATGGTAAAGGGGATAACTTTCACATTGAGAGGCCAGAAAAGCCCTTTCTAAATGGTGAACAGATCATGAGAAGTAGCTGGCCATTTGAAATGAGAAGGGAAAGCACTGCGCTCATGGGGAACAGTCGTGGCGAAGGCCCTATGGCTGAAAAGACCTTAGCACTTGTAAGAAACCAAAAGAAAGTCAGTGAGACTGGAGGTCAGGGCAGCAGATAAATGTGAGATGAAGTCGAGAAGGTGGTGATAAAGGCAGGGGCCATGTAGGACATGGAAAAAGAAAAGTATCCTAAGAATGAATAGGATAATTCCTTTGGTCTTAAGAGAGACCAAGGAGGTACAGGAAGTACCGATGTGCACAAGCTTGAAGAAAAGAAGGAATCCCTGCTCCAGGGATGTGTGATGTGCCCAGTCACACCGGAAATGAGCGAAAGACCAAAGGCTGGTATCTTGGAGTTGAAAGTGGGGCAAACCTGGTGCTCTAGAAAAGAGAGAGGTGAGTTCTTCCTTCCGCTGTCTTAAAAAAAAAAAGAAAAGAAAAGACTTAAAATTCTGATCCCCACCACTCATCTATAACACCCCCATCAACAAGGAAATGGAGGTGAAACAGGCAATACTTCCTCCAAATATTATCTGGGTATCCTTTGGGAGGCTGTATGTTCACCATTCCCAGCTCAGATTCTGGGCAAACACCTCAGCCTTGCCCTGCTGTCTCCTCATCCAGCCCCTGTCACAGGCCACCCACCTGCCTGAGAGACACCTGGGCCATCTTAAATTAAGAGTGAAATTTGGTTCAGACCTGAATGACCTCTGGTGGGCACTGGGACTCTCAGGTCCCAGTCTTTCCCACCCTTATGCACGAGTACCACCCCGTCACCCAGTGGAGTATTTCAACTTTGTGTGTTGTTATTATTTAAGAAAACAAAGCTTTTTATTTTTGGAATTGTGAGCTGGGAGTAGAGAGAAGAAAAAAAAAAAACCGAAAGGAAATAATATTTGAGTGGAAGAGGTTTTATTTATTTAACTGAAATAATACAACAAAATCTAGGTCAAAGTTTTTTCGACTATATTGTCTAAATTAATAAGAGAATTGCTATAGCAAACAAAATCCTAGAATAACTAAGGATGGGCCTAACTAGTTAAGGACTGATCATTGGGGTGAGACGCACCAGCGTCCTTACTCTGATATGTATCTGCTGCCTTAGGAAGCAGGACAGTTCTTAAAGGCAATGGAAGGCTCCATCTACCCCTCACCTAATCCTTGAGGATGCTACTTCCAGGTTAATCTCTTATGATGCACACACCTCTTGGCAGGCAACTGCCTTGTTCTCAAAATATTAATCGCTCCCTTATCTATCAACTAAGGTCCATAGCCCTTAGTTTAGACTGCAAGGCTTTCTTATATCTGTCTCCCCCATCACCTTCCCGCACTGCTCCCCTAAGTGAACCTTTGCTCTCTTACCCGACTCCTGTCTCCAAGCCTCTTCCCTTGAGATGCTGCGCTTCGGTCATGCCAGCTCTAAAGCCACCCTGTTCCAGAGGCTCATTCCTAAATTTCAGTCCCTTTTAAGGGATCCAGTAACTAGGACAGAGAGCACAGATCTAGGAGGAATTTGTGACTCTGCTACTTCTGAGTGGGGTGACCTTGGGCAAGTCACTTAATCTCTGTAAGCCTCAGTTTCTTCCTGTGTACACTAAGTATGAGACCCCTGCCTTCCCAGGCTACTGACTGGAGTAAATGAGGCTAAGCACGATTTTTCCTCCTTTATCTCTTGTATCTAACTAACTCCCTCTCTTCTCAGAATCCAGCCTCAACTCTCCCAGATAGGCTCTTTCCTCTTACATGTGCGTCTGTTATAATAATTACTATGTCCATGGTAATCGTTCGCAGGTCTGACTTCCATGATGCTGGGATCTCTTTGAGAGCAGGCAGTCTGGCTTTTCATCTTTGTATTCCCAGAAAATGAACAAATGAATGAATGCGTAAAACACCTAGCCAGTTCCTGGCACACAAAATGTGCTAATAACTATTTTCCCCTCCTATATTGTATTTTAATATGTTGTCTTACGTTGTAATTATTGTGCGTATGTCTTATCTCTTTCATTGGGTTTTAAGTTCCTTGTGACGATGGGCATGTCTTAGTCATTTTTTAAATTTTATTTTTAAGATTTAGATAGGGTAAAATTTATTCTTATTGGTGTATGGGTCTATGAGTTTTGACAAATGCATAAATGTGTGTAACTACCTATCTTAGACATTTATATTTCTTGCTAGGTACTTTATCTCTCTATAAATGTTTACTGAATAAATAAATGAATAACCGAATAAGGAAAACAATGAATGAACAAATATTTTCCGGGAAAGTTTCCACGAGAGCCACCTAGATAGTTCTTGAGTCAGAGAAAATTCACAGAATGGGATTATAACTGCTATACCACCTTTCTGCAAAGCAATTTCTCATATCTACCAGCAATTTTTTAAAAAATGCTTATTCTCTCTGGCCCAGAATTTCCACTTCTAAGACTATATCCAGAGGAAATAATCAGATGCTCACATGATTTAGGTACAAGGAAGGACTCAACAGCATTATTTATAATAGCAAACCATCAGAAACAACATAAATACCCAATAATAGAGGAATGGTTAAACCGTGGTACCTCTATATGATAAGACAGAAAATCATGTGTTCACATTCTTATTTTGTAATATTGAATATGATATATAATTGTGTAATGTTAAGTATAAAATACAATCTATAAAACAATATACATAATACTAACAAATGTTTGAAAAATATATATGCACATATGCACATTCTGTATGACAATGTCAAATAAAACATTTTATACAAAATATTAACCTAATTTTACAAAATAAATGTACATGTATCACACATAATATCAGTGTGTGATAAGTACTTTTTATTTCCTTCATTATATATTTTCATATTTTCTAATTTTTCACATTTTGTATTTTTAATTTTTCTAAATATGTCTTTTATAATAAGAAAAAAGTTATAAAAATAGGGTTGAAAGGCCTTTATTATCTGCTTTAAAAATCTCATAATCTTTATTTCATCTCTAGATGATTCAGTGGTGGCTAAATTTTAACATTCAAGATGTGGCATATGGCTGTGCTTACACAAGAACGTGCTTTCCGTCTGAGGCATGTTCAGAAATAGCCCATCCCACTGGTGGGTGACACATTTCCTGCACACCTACAGGAAGCAGCCCCTGTCCCAGGGGGCTGAGGCTTCAACAGTCATTACAGGAGAATGTCAGATAAAGGACAGTGGGTAGAATCTGGGACATGCAGAGTAGATTCGTCTTCACCACTACCAAGGACATGATTTTCCTTAACCTCAGCACTGGGACTACGCTTTACTCATTTCTGTATCCCCAGCAACTAGCAGAGTAGCTAGCCCACACAACAGACAACCAAGTGATGCTGTGAAGTGAGGATGGGGGGACGTGAGTAAGAGTGGGGAGGTGGAAGAATGAATAAGTGCTCTGAAACTATAAAGTAGTCCTGCTGTCTTGGAGAACATATGGGCCAACTGCCCACAGCAACAGCACCAACTGCCACACTTCCCGGCACCCGCATCCATTTCCAATGACTTGCATCTGCTCCCCCCTAGTCAGAGTCTGTTACCCCAGCCTAAGAATCTAGGTTAGCTTTTGACTTGTTTCACTCTATTGACTATGGCGGAAGAAATTGTGTTCCAGTTCTGGGCCTGGGCCTCCAGACACATTGCCTGTTTCCACCTGCTTTTTTAGAACCCTGCCGAGCCCCCATGAAAACAACCCTGGGTTAGGATACTGTGGGATGAGACACGTGGCCAGCCACCCTGCAGGCACAGGGCCACCCGGGTGACATGTGCATGACAGCAGATACCAGAGAAAGCCTAGCTAAGACCAGAACAACGGCCCAGCTGAGCTCAGCCCAAACTGCTGACTCTCAGAATCCTAAACCAAATAGATGGTTTTTAAGCCAATAAGTCTTGGGAGGTGAATGACAAATGAGCTTTTATTTCAGCTTTTAGATTTCGATTTATATATCTTAAAGGTATCTAAAACTCAATACACTTAAAACTAAACTCATATTCTCTCTCCCAGGACCTCTAGTACTCTGTGGATGACATGATCCCTCCCATTGCTTGTGACAAAAATCTAGAAATCATCCTTAAATCCTCCCTTTCCCCCTCCCCCATTCTTTGACATCCAATGCATCATTAAGTTCTGTTTGATTTTGCCACCTAAATATTTCTCAACTCCATTTACTTCTCTCAATCTTTATCACTAACACTTCTCCAAGTTACCATCATCCATTTCTGCTGTATGACCTCTGACAAGTTACTTTCCTTCTCTGATACTCTGTTTTCCTGACTGTAAAATGGAGATGAAGCTAGCACGTACTTTACAGAGATGTATACATTAAATAAGATAACGCATCTAAAGTACTCGATAGAAGATCTGGTATAAAGTAAGTGCTCAGTAAATGTTAGTTTATCTTCCATAATAATATGGCACATAGTACCCGTTTATGATGGACCCCAGTCTTCTTGTCTTCTGACAGTTCCCAGCAACTCACTTACACGGAGGCAACAGCAAACTGCTTTCACTCAATGCTTCATTCTCTCTCTTGCCTCCAGGTCCTTCCACGTGCTTTTCCTTCCATCTGGAATGTCCTTCCCATTCATCCAATACAAGTGAATTCCTATCCATCCTTCAAAATCATATTTTTACCTCCATACTTGCACCTTTCCCTGAGTCTCCCATACAGAGTTAACCACTCCCCCTGATCAGCTTCTCTCTTTTTTTTTTTTTGCTATCCCTGTGCTCTACACATGCTTCGAATGAATTTCAGATTATCAAAACTTATTTATTTATATCGATCTCTATATTATTGTTAGCTAGTTGAAGGCAGAGGCCATGTCTTTACATCCCCACCACATAAAATATCGCCTAGTACATAGTACGTGCTAAATAAATATGTAATGAATAAATAAGGGAAGATCCGCTATTATATCCTCCTCTACCTCACAAAAGCAGAATGTGCTGTGAATCAACAGAACCAATTTCTCCTTCAGCAGTCCTGGCTCTTTCAGTGCCAAAGTAACTGATGTCTATGTGGAAAATATTTGCTGTAACTTCCCTGCCCAGATTGCTAATTCTAGTTCAAAGCCAAGTACCTATCTCCCCTCCAGGGCAGCCCACAGCTTTACTGCAAATGTTTCCCTCAGCTCTTCTCTGTGCATGACCTTAGCTATATTATTTACTACGGTGAACACCATAATATGTATTTAAATATGCTGTAAAGGTCAGACAACTGAGCCATACGCCTTTCTGGGAATCTATTTCACACCATGGCAGAGTCGGGCCTCCCAGCACTCTCTTAAACCCAGATTTGAAGGTAAATTATGAAGCCTTTTTTTCTGGTGTGAGGACAACCTCATCATGCATCATATTCTATGGAATAACAGCTATAAATCCATCTGTTACAAGCCAGGAGAGCAGCAAGTGTTGGAAACCACAGAATGATTTTAACTTCTGAGCTGTCACCCTCATATTCAGAAAGTTCAGCTATAAAAATCGATCTTGAGTTTTGTTTTGTTTTGTTTTAAAGAGTATAGAATGGAGAAAGCATTTGGAGAATAGATGCCACTTCCCCCACCAAACTAGATGGCTCCAAACATGTGATTCTCAAACTTTTAGAAGTGCACTCATCTCTTCGTCCAGTCTAGTTCTCTTTTTTTCCCTTTCCCTGATGCCTTCAGCTCAGTTCTCTTAAATTTAGAGGCTCGAAGAGCTCTTAAAGAAAATGATTACATGATGGATCCTCTCTCCACAGAAACATGCACTTAACATAAATTTTTCCACTCAATATCAGGGTGTTCGTGAATCTCCTTAATTCTCTCCATGAACCAAGGAACTGGGAAAAAAAAAAAAAAAAAGAACTTGCCCTACATTATCTCTCAGCTGAGACTGAAAGAATAAACAGTGGTAGGTTGAAGCCTCCAAAAACAAAACACAGTAACACACACACACACACACACACACACACACACACACACACACACACCACTTTGTGCAGGGAACTTAGTGAAGAGATTATTAGGAAGAGATGGTTTCTCAAGAGAACCAGTCGAGAAGCATATGAAGATGCTGCCTAAGTACACATCCTAGAAGATTTTCCCTTAGGCATTCGGAATCCGAGAAGAAAAGGTTTGGGCTCTTGGCTCTACGGAACCGGGCTCTGCCCTCTCAGCAACTTGGATCCTGGGAGTTTTCCAGAGTTTGTCATCATCCAAAGTGGCAAGGGAAACTTCAACTGGTCTCAGAGCAAACCCTACTCTAGCAAACACTCCTCAATTCTCTTCCATATGTGTTCATTATGAAAACCATAGAACACCAAAGACAATTTGGGGAAGAGAAAAAAATGTTATCCATAATCACACTCGCCTCTTACGACTATTCCTATCTTTATGATCCCTTTCTAGCTGGAAGAAACGGAGACCTGTGTCCAGACTTGTGATCAAATATACATACCATGTTGAGCTACCTTACTGTGTGTACCTAACTCATTATAAATATATTCCCATTTTTCCATAAAGTCATCATAATGATCATTAATGTGACCAGGAAATATACCTTGCTATGTTTTCTCTTTTAAATTTTTTTTTTCATATAATTAGCATCTTTTCATTCTTGAACAAGTTCTTAGGATAAATTCCAAGGTGTGGTATTACTTAGTCAAAGGCCATGATCAATGCTGTAAAACTGTGGGTACAACCTGCCACACTGCTTTCCCATAATCCCCATGACTGTTAATGTCACCAAGAATTATTCCAAATCAGTGTTCTGATTTACCGTGTCACCAGGATGATTTACCATGTCACCAGTTTCAATATAACTAAAGATGGTTCTAGGGCTAACAGCATCATTCGTCACATTCAGATGTTGTGCTGCTCTTATTTGAGGCCACCATCCATAATCCTACTTTATTATCTATAACTAAGTTCCCAACCTCTCTAGGCCTAGACTTACCCCCTGGGTACACAGGAAACTAACTCAAAGGAGACAGCCTCGAGTGGTGGAATGACCGAGTATGGACATTTAGTTATAAACATCCTATTTAGACTCTTGGCTTTACTGATTACTAGCTCCGTGGTCTTAGAAAAGGTTCTTGGCTTCTCTGTGCCTCAGTTTCCTCATCTGGAAGCTAAGGATAACTTGACCTACTTAACAAAAAGTTTAAAAGAGGCAAAAAATATTAATCTGCAAATGTTCATAACTTCTATCACAACACTCACCTCCATTCCATGGCCCTTATTGTGCAGATCGAGGTAATCAGTAGGAAGAGAAGCAAGGTATCTGAGATAGAGGTTTAAAAATAAAGAACTGAGATTTACTCATAAAAAAATAAAGAAAAAGAAAAAGAAAGCAACAGATAAACGGTGGTGGGAATAGGAGGAAAAGAAAGAAGTTTTGTGGAAAGGTAGGGAGTAAGAGTGTAAAGAGAAGGGGCCTGGACTGCAAACAAGATGAAAAATGTGAGGACAGTGACAGCAATTGAGTGTCACTGTAAGAGAATGGGGATGTAAGACTGTGTGCTATGGTTATGAACCACTTTAGGTCCCTCTTCTGCTCTCTTGGCCCCCAAATTCCACCCTCAAGAAGAAAGTCATTATGGTTGCCTCAATTTTAAAGCCTTTGCAGATCCTACGGCCCTTCACTCAGAAATCCCCCATTTCTCCCTACTGCTTACAAGGAAAGTCCTAACTCCTTAGGATGACTGTTCAGCCCTACTTCCAGCTCCTGAAATGGACCACAATTCACTATTTTTATTAATGTCTTCCAGCCAAAACTACTTTCAAACATCATGTGAAATATTGAGATTTCCTGACACTTCCTTGCATTTTCCACTTCTGAACCTTGGTTCATGTTCCTTCTCGATATGGTTTCTCTTCCATGAAACTCCCCCTGAGAGTCTCTAATTAGATTTCCTCTCATTTTCCTCTGTGCTCTCAGGACAATTTTATTTATATCTCTTCTACAACCAAATCACATTCTAGTTGTATTATTTCTGTGTGCACATGTCTCTTTCCTTCTATTCAAGAGTAACAAACAAGTGCAGTGACCATGGTTTGTAGACTCTTGATGACTTACAAAGAGTAAGTGTTCATTCGATTGGGGTGGGCTATATTGGAAGACAGAATTAGTTCCATGCAACACCTGAGTATCAGCTAAGGGCGACACTCACAGTTTGTCTTCTCCTATTTATCTACTTATCTAAGCCCTACTTATTTGAATGAATGAATAAATCAATGCACAACTGAATGAAAGAATTTCAGAGTATCTAGAGTCAATCTTTTCCTAAGGCACACAGGAAGCTCACACTGACCAGCCAGTACATCTCTAGTATTTCTTGTAGAAATCAAATAAAGTTGCCCAATTCATATAATTTGGCATCTATTCTGGCATCCTAACTAGTATCAGTTTTCCAAATCTTATTCTATCTCTACCGGAAGCTCTGTTAACCTCTGAAGGTTGAATATTAACTTTTAAAATAAAGGCATAGGATCCCATTTCCATGATGAAGCTAAGCTCATGGAAAGGGATTGCACTAAACTTCAGATGATGGGTTTTGCTGATAACAATGTGACAATGGTAGTCACTTCATCTATTTTAGCATTTCTATCCTTACCTCTGTAATGCACATAAACATGCCCACCCTGCCTGCTTCTAGGATTATAAGAGTATATGAAATAATGTTAAGTGAGAGCACCTTACAAAATTATTGGCTATGATAAGGGAGGAAGACAACTAACTTTATTTTGAGTCCCTCTAATGAAGCAAAGACCATGAAAGAAACAGTCAACAACTTGTTTCATCCTCTCTACAATCCATATAAACAAGAGCTTATGTACATGAAAGGTGACCCTGGAAGAATTGGTTCAAATACAGATTCTGCTACTTAGTAGTTAAGTACCCTTGGGCCAGATTCTTTAACCTCTTTGATTACCACTCATCTCCTCATCTTTAAAATGGGAATAATGAAAATTCCTACCTCCTGGATGCTTGTTACAATCAAAGGAGATGCTCCATGTAAAAAAGCTGTGGATACTAAGCAAATTACCAGGTATCATTTCTAAACTTACAGAACCTTTCATCCCAACAAGGTAATTAGATAAATGGAGGCAAATAGGGACTGACATCATAAAACAATTCCTCAGGGTTGATTTGGGTCCCAGTGTTATGTGGTAAAGAATGATGTAAATACTCTGTCCTTGGACTGTGACACAGACTTCAGTGGAGAGTTGAAGCGCTCTGTGACAGCAGTAAATTAAGTCAAGGAGTGAGATCTTGAACCCAGGAGGAGGCAGACGACCTCCAAGGAGGAGCCAAAGGAGAAAAGGAATCAGAAAAATAATACTGCCTTTCATGAGAATCCAGAAGCAAAAATGGGATCACTCACCCACAGTAGGAGCTCAAATGAGTAAATGAGCCTGGAGACTCAACCCAGGAACATTAAATGCATCTCTTACAAACAACCCAGAGACACCAGAAATAGAGAGAAGTGATAAGGTAGAAGGAAGAAAAAAAATGCCAGTGATGGGAAATACAGAGGATCATAGAAAGTGCTTACAGCAGTGGTTTTCAAAAAAGTATTTTAGCTCAGGAATCTTTCTTTAAAGGACACTTATGTGGAAATCCAATGCATAAAACAAGTAAAATCAAGGTGAGTTAGAGCAGGAGAGGTTTTGGAGCCTGAATGCTCAGCCTCACATCCTTTCCATCAGCTATAGGCAGCTTTTGAGAGGAATGTGAGGAAATTACAGTTTCTGACAGCAGAATTAGGAGGCTATTGATTTAATAAGAGATGGGATCTGTGATAAAGACTACTGATGCTATTTACCTTTCTTCCTTTTAGAACTGGAATGCTTCTCATAACATTTTAGTCTCTATCCAACTAAAGACTTCATTTCCCAGCTTTCTTCACAAGTAGAAGTGATCATAAGACTAAAATTTTTGCCAGTGGAACATAAGTAGATGTGATGTGAGCAATGTCTGAGTCACTTCCTTAAAAAAAAAAAAAATTGACTGTGTTCTTTCTCTCTCACTGCCAGCATGGATGTGATAATGGCTAGCTTCAAGCAGATGGAAATAAAAAACCTAGAGGCTAATAGAGCAATAAGATGGAAGGAGCCTGGGTCCCTGGATGATGGTATGGAGCAGAGCCATCTCCCCTTCCTGGACCACAAACCTATACCTGGACCTGAAAGAGAAAGAAATCTCTATCTTGTTTGAGCCTCAATGCTCTGGGTATCATATTAAAAGATGCCCGCTGGCCTAACTAATCAGGTGTGTAGGAGGGGAAAAAAGAGTGAGAAAACTCAATTTGGTGCCTTCTATACCATCTCCCCTGCCAAAACCCTCTCTGAGCACGTGACTCTTGGCCTTAATACCAGAAAAGTGACCTCTTCCACCTTCAGAAGTTGTTCTTAGCTTTGAAGGGTAACAGAGTCTGTTTATACATCATTTTTCAGAGAAGAGGATTCTGCAGATGCTCAGTAGGTCCCGACTGGACCCTTGGGCCAGACTATGACAGCGCTGAGTTTCTTCCTTCTCTTTGTTTTTGCTCAGTCTGGGCCTCAGAGCTGTAACTAGGATTTCGGTCCTACATATTCCCCCATTTTCCCAAAACTGCTACTTCCAGGCTAGTCCCAGAATGAGCCCACTGTTTTCTCGTTCTTTAAATCCAAAGAGATCAGCTCAGGCTGAAAAGTGCTACCTCAATTCCAAGAATTATTACAAGACATTAAAAAACAACTTTCTAAAAACCCTACAAAGTCCAATCTCTGTTGTAGTTGCTTTTTAGTGTTTCATCTCTTCTATTTTCTTGTCCTGATGAATCGATTGTCCGATATAACCAGAATAAGGAAAGTTTAGGTCCTCCGTTTCCTCACCTGACAGGCTCACTATCTCTTGGCTTCAGAGGTTCAGGATTTTTGTGAAACCATTGTTAATACTAGGTCATTACTGAATATGATGATGCTGAGGTGTATAAAAGAAACTTAATGCCTCAGAATATAAAAGGTATTCTAATCACTACATCTAATTACTAAGAAAAATGACTCACCAAAATATTTTAAACGGCTTAAAATATAATAAAAAGAAAAGAGATAATGTGAACAATTGCTTAGTGAACTGGCAACGGGAAATAGATCTCAGAGAATACAATTCCCATTTTAGCATCAAAGAAGCCAGGATCTTTCAAAATCCTTGTAAGTTCTATTCTTATCAGTGTTTAAACTTAAGACCTTCAGAAGTGGTAAAACTTTTTAATTTTTTAACGGGATCCGAAGCTTGCCCTTGCTGTATACCACAATGAAATTATAAGCTTTCACATATCTATAAATTCACGTACGGTTTTGGTGTTAGAAATAAATACATCCCTCAAGGCTTTAGTTTCTCCTTTCAGGCTCTGCTTCAAAACATACATGCCCAGATGAAAGTCCTAAGATGTAAAAATTATATTCGCAACGGATTCGTACCTTACCCTCAAAGATTCCATTTGCACTGCACCACAATACATAATCCATTCATTCACACACTCGCTGTGTTTATGGCAGCATGAGTGACAGTCACAAAAGGGACAGTAGCACCGACTGAGCCAATCACTAAGTTCGGCCTTTTACAGGGGCGATATGTTTCAACCCTCGAGATTATACCGAACGGTAGGCACTTTTAATTCCATTTACAAGTGAGGAAATTATGGTTTCAAAAGGTTAGATTCTTTTTTCCAAGGTTGGAATTAAAGACAGAGCCTGTCCACTCCCCTACACTGTCTCCCTCCAAGGGCAGGGCGGGGCGGGGTGGGGGAGGGGGGCGGAAGTAGAAAACAAATAATAAAAGCTGCTCTGCCCTAATCTATTAGCCCTAAACTCCATATGAGACAGGCCCTCTTAATTCCCCTTGTATACAGATGAGATGCCTGAGTATAAACAGATGAAGTGACTTCCCAAGGTGACACCAGAAAGTGGCTGAAATGGAATTTGAACCCAGGCTATCTGGCTGTGCTTGTGAATACTACATTAAAGCTGCTTTTCTAGACTGAAAGAAGTGAAAATACAAAGTCAAAAAAGAGCAATAAAAGTCATAAATTTCTACAAATTTGAGGGAAGAAAGACTCAGTCCTGGCTACAGGAATCAGGTAACTTTACAGGGCTTTACAGAAGACGTGCTTTTTGAATCTAGCTGCATAAGGGGAGGATGAGCCTAGTCATCAGAAGAAGCATGGATGAGGAAGGAAATTTATATGCTCAAGTACTTCTAGGGACTGACCAGATCTAACCCAAAAGCCCATATTTTACATTCACTCTTAGTATTGCACATTCTACGGGTTTTGACAAATATATAATGACATGTATCCACCATTATGGTATCATGCAGAATCCATTCACTGCCCTAAACATCCTTTGTACTCCACCTACTTCCTCCCCCGTGAACCCCCGGCAACTACTGATCTTTTTACTGTCTCCATAGTTTTGCCTTTTTCAGAATGTCATATAGTTTAAATCACACAGTATGTAGCCTTTTCAGATTGGTTTCTTACATTTCGAATATACATTTAAGGGTCCTCCATGTCTTTTCATAGCTCGGTGCCTCATTTCTTTTTAAAGCCAAATACTATTCCATTGTATAGATGTACCACAGTTTGTTTATTCATTCACCTACTGAAGGACATCTTGGTTCCTTCCAAGATATGGCAGTTATGAATAAAGCTGCTATAAACATCCATATGCAGGATTTTGTGTGGCATATGTTTTCAACTCATTTGGTTAAATACCAAGGAGCACGACTGCTGGATCGTATGATGAGAGTATATTTAGTTTTGTAAGAAACTGCCAAATTATCTTCCAAAGTGGCTGTACCATTTTGCATTCCCACCATTAATGAGAGTTCCTGTTGCTCCATACCCTCATCAGCATTTGGCATCGTCAATGTTTTGGATTTTTGCCATTCTAATAGGTGTGTAGTGGTATCAAAGTTACATTTTTAAATAGAGCTTCCCTGTATTCTCATCCAGATGGCTCAAGGTTTGGAGAAATATGGAATTTATAGAAAAAGAAGCCTTTACCACCAGCTTGCAATTTCTCTCATGAGGCTTACCAGGGCTGATACTCAACTGGTATTCACCGATACAGCCACACCAGTTAAAATATTGACATACTCCTAGGCCCATTAGTAAAAAGCTATTGCTGCTGCAAGCTCCCCATTGCCCCAACTCCACCCAAGTAGCCCCAGACATGCCACTTAGACCAACAAGCTTTTCTCATATCCTACACTAAGGAGCAAAGGCCTGGTTGGCATCAAAAGGACCTCTAGAACCCACTCCAGCTGGAGCCAAGGTCTTTTCTGATTAGGCAGTACCCAGGTCTTTCCTGGTTATTAACTATTTTGAATAGCACCCCTGGGATTACCCATATGAATTTCATATGCTGTTTCCCAATCTTTCCTGATAACTGAACACATCTGCTAGGCTTGTTAGATAATCGATCAGGCCTCACCCTCAGAAATGTTGATTCAATAGATCTGGGTTGGGGACTGGGAACGTGTGTGTGTGTGTGTGTGTGTGTGTGTGTGTGTGTGTGTGTGTCAGAAATGTTGATTCAATAGATCTGGGTTGGGGACTGGGAACGTGTGTGTGTGTGGGTGTGTTTTTTTCAATCTCCCAAGGTGATTTTTATCTTTGGGAGAGTTTTCCAATTTAAAAAAAAAAGGCAAGAGGGAATGTTTCCACCCAGGTTAGAGGTAGCTAAGTCCCAAAAGCAAGGATGTTGGATGTAGAGACATTAGCTAGAGATGTATAATTCAAATTCCAGGCTCACCTTGCCTGTTGTATGCCTTTGGGCAATTGACTTAACCCTCTCTGATGCTTAACCTCTCTGAAGCTACACTTTGCTGTAAAGATTAGGTGAAATAAATGTATGTGACACATAGAAGTTAAACAATCGTAGCCAATATCGTAAGTACCCAGCACATTTATGGACCGTCTCTCAATTTTTGAAAGATCGGTCTTGAGTCTAATTCAAGCTTTTACCACCTTTTTCAGAGCAGCAAAATTGGCCAAGATTGGCTTAGCAAACAGCTTGGCTTCATCAAACCAATGCAAATGTGGCTCTTTGATCTTATTTATTTGGTGTACATCCAATCTACAACGATGTGTTTTTAAATCATATTTAGGGGAAGAAAATTTAAAACTCCATTTTGAGTTAGAAAATATTTAACCCAAGCAACTGTCATTAGTCACTAAAGATTTTATTTTTACAGACTTCTTACCTAGGATATTTATTCTTCCTTTCCTATTTTTGCAGCAGCAAATACTCTTGGCCCAGTTTCCTGCTTCATTCTAAATGGAGGAGGGGAAATAGGAAATGCTTTCTTTCAAAGAATTTCACCCTCCTAAGGGCAGAATGATTCTTGGGAATCCTAGCTCATCCTGTGTCATTAAGGATGAATGCCACCTTGTCATAAGTGCTAGGCTGCAAAGAGTAGAGAAATGGGCAGATAATGAAATTACTGAACACTCAGTGTGTCAGAGACTGACAGGCTGGGGCCATCCATCACCAATTATATGAGGCATTAACATGCTGCCTTCCTACCCAGAGACAAAGACAGCAACAAGAATAGTAAATAGTCTGGAGTGGGTCTGTGCAAGAGACCAATAATTTAATGAACTGACAACCAGCCAATACCCTGAAAGTGTGACCTGTCTCTGCCCCAGAACTTGTTTTACAATGAGTCACCTGCCCCATGAATGATACAAAATGGCAATGTTTCTTTAATGTCAATCACTCACGTACCACCTTCTTTGCAAGAGACATCTATATAATATCTGAACTAAACCTAATGTATTTCTTTAAATTGCCTCTTCTTTTTATTAAAATTAATTGGTTTTGAAAGAAAACTTGGTATTACTACCAAAATGGAAAATCAGTATCACCTGCCATAAGTGTAATCATGAAAATAATTGCAAAGCATGGAAAATAAGGCCATTCAAGTAGTCAATATTGTCCCCTGCTATGGGCTCTGAGTCTGAAGCTGACCTTTTCTTTATTAAAATAGGAGGTTATCAAGTGTTAGAAAGGTGTTAAAGACACACTAGCCACCAAAAAAGATTTCCTCCTTGATGCACTAACGGGCTTTAAAGCAGATGATAAGTGATTAATTATCTCACCAAATGAGCCAATGTTACTTAAATGCCACATCCATGTACTAGAGGAACTCCTAAAAGTCTCACACTTTGGAAAATACAATTAAGAGCTTTGGCTACCGTAAGTATAGCACTGACAGTATTTTCACAAATACAGAACTACAGAAACCTCAGAGCCTACTAAATCCAAATATGAGAAAACGATTATGTTCTACCCAGCTCAAAGGTGCACAATTCATGGAATTCTTCCTTGAGGATTCCTATAAAACATCTTAGAAGTTGTAATCCTTTCCTCCTTTGGATCCAATCAAGAAGGTTCAGCCAAAGCCATACCACTGCTCAGGATGCTTCTCAGTCCGAAGCAAGGCAAGGAGGCCTGGATGATATCCTGGCTATTGTGCACATAACTCGCGTTATGAAGAAAGCTAAAGTTGGTGGCTAGAGCCTTGGATCAAGGAGTGAGGATCAAAGAGGGGTCATGGTGGCACAAAGGGCTTGATGTTTGTTTAATCAAATTAGCATGCACCAAGGACTAAGCATCACCAGGGACAGCTCCTTATGGGTACCAAGAATTGGTAGGATAACTGGAGCTCCTCAGTTCCTAGTAGAACTGGTCTTTTCTGGCCACCAGGAAGTTTTTGTTTGTTTGTTTGTTTGTTTGTTTAATATACATGCTTGATTGGACACCTTACTTGGGTTATCAATAGGAGAGCTATTGGCTTTTAGGGAGCCTTTTGAAAATTTCATGAGATGAGGTAATACTGGATTTAGTGGACAGAAGTAGAATGCTGATTGTTCTATTCTGTGTAGTACCATGGAAAATTATCTCCCATCTCAAAGAGCTTGAAATAGCCACCAGACATTCTTGTATAGAAGGATCCGTTTGTCATTAAGCCAACCTAGAACTTAAATTCATTCTACATATAAGTGGCAAATATTTTTGCATAGTATTAATAGAGTGAATTTTCTAGGCATACAACTACCATGGAATTTGATGGAAGAATGCTTTTTGTTTTATAAATAACTTTACAAAAAAGGATTTGCCATTTTTAAAAAATCGCATACTAGATGACAACATCATTTATAGTGTTCAAATTGCCAATACCACACACCTATATTAAGCTGCTTTTGTAGCTCTCTTACTCATAGTGATCACATGTACAGGAACAAGCACCTGATGATTTCATTATATCTTCTAGTGTTGCCATACCTGAGCATTTATCGAAATATAAGCATTTTGTTATAAATTACTCTCCATTTATGTCTTCTTCATATTAGAGTTAGGGCATTATACTGATTTTAATTATGTGTGTAGGCAGGCGATATTATCTCTGAATTTCATTTCGGTGCTGTAAAGTGAGTGTTTCAAAACACTTGTTACAGAAAGGAGAAACTGGGTCTGATGTGTCTGAGAATGCTGTTCTCAGTGATCGGCCCCTCTGCGATTTGTCTTCAGCATCTCCATATCCCCCACTAGGTCCATCAAGGGCCTTCCTTAGGGTAGGGAAAAGCAGGCTTCTCATCTCACCAAGCCCTAGGTGGGTGTCAAACTAAGACATCCAGAGGGACAATGTACTTAGCCAAGGAGTTCAATTCCAACGGGGTCCTTCCTGAGTTTACTTGTTACCCAGCCAGTCTCCTTGTCCTGGCAGCAAAACCTGTATGAAGGTGTGTAGGTATGTGTTGTCTACTGAAATGACTTTCCAAATCCCCTCCTCTTTGACTATGCTAGATAATAATCACTCACATTCACACACACACACACACACACACACACGCGCGCGCGCGCACACATGCACACACACGAGAAAGCAATGCGAAAACAGAACAGAGAGGGATTTCAATATTCATTCTTTATCTTTTATTTAAATCCTTCTGGAAGGTCTTTTGGTCCATTTCCCCAGAATTCTATATCTATTTCCCCTGTGGGTTCTTGATGGACTCCCCATCGCATACTTCAGACATCTGTTCTGAGTCCCAGACTTTCCTTTATCACTATTTGTCTTTCCCATCTATATCAGCCATTTGGCTCTTTATCATTTTGGCTTTATGATAAAAAACTCTCTCAACCATCAGCTCTTGCAGGAAAACAGGCACCCTGGGAAATACCTCACGCTTCACTCCAGAGAGCTGATGAGCAATAAGTGTGTGACATTTTCCAAACCAAAAACCTGATTACAAATACCTGACAAAATTATGAGCATGAAGTCTGACAACAAAATATTTGGAATCATGACTGTTCCAGAAATTCAGGGATGAATGATCCAGAAAAGGAGATCTTAGAACTCTTCAGAAGTAGCAGCCAAGGACAACAGCAGCTACATGGTACTTTTATCTGGCCTGGAAACTGAGGTGAGACAAAGGCCTGTCCTTACAGTCCTAACAGTCTGCTGGCATCTTTGCTGGCTTTGCCACCCTGACCTGCCTCACTCTGCCCCTTAAATCTTGGTCATTGCCAGGTTCTGCCTTCAACACACACACTCTCTGTCTCTCTCTCTGTCTCTCGCTCTCTGTCTCTCGCCATCACCAGCCCCCCACCCCCACCCCAACTCTCAGACCCTGCTCTTAAACAATGCAGACTACTGGAAAAAAAAACGCGCTCGCTCTCTCTCTCTCTCTCTCTCTCTCTCTCTCTCTCTCTCTCTCTCTCTCAATACTCTATTCCTGGGACATTTAATCTACTGTGACGGCTTCACTACCACCTAAGTGCCAATGAATGCTAACGTTCCAGAACTCTTCCCTGATTTTCAGCACTATAAACCCAACTGCCTCCTAGAACACCGCAACCTTTTGGACTACTAGTACTTCAATCATAATGTGTCAAAATCACACATATTCTCTTTCCATCCCCTCTACCAAATAAAACGCCCACTCCCCTGTATGCAGTCCTCTCTTGGTCAGTAGTGTCAAGGGTCTTCATAGGACCTACAGCAGAAAACCTAAAAGCCATATTACTCACCTGATTGTTCCCCAAACTACTAAGTCCTAACAACTCTGTCTTTGTAATGATAACTTGTTATCACATCCTCTGTACTCCCACAACTTGAATCTAGAGTTTTATCATCTTTTACCTACAATACTGTAATATCATGGACTTTAACTGATCCCTCTTCCTTCTCACAGCTTCTCACCCATGCTTCAACCTCCTAGAAATGTTATCCTATTAAAACATATTGTCAAATCTTGCACTTAGTTCCCCATCAAGCTTTCAATGGTCACTTTTGGTGCAGATCCAAATTCCTAAACACAGCCCTCCATTACTGTGCCCTTTCAATCAGGAAGGACAAGAAGCATTTGAATCAGGTGGACCTGAGACTGAATTATAGGTTCATAGATTACTGGCTGTGTGACCTTGGGCAAGAACAAGAGTGCAAATTCATTACTGTAATTACCCTAATTGTAGAGTCTGTGTTTATTGTACATAGAGTTCAACTTCCTATTCAGCCACTCTAGGTTAAAAAAAGAAAAATTCACTCATATGAGATGAGATTATGTTACCTGACATTCAGAATAATTCACTTCTAAAGTGATAAGAATCTCTTTTTTTCTCAAAAATAGAGATAATAATGATGTTTATCCCAGACTTTTTGTGAGGATTAAAATAAGGCAAAGTGTATGTGTATAACACAACATATAATTTTATATAAGCAATTATAATATATATATATGAGCAATGTGCTGGACTCTCTCTCTATATATAAAAAAGCTTTTCTGCTACATACATATTCCAACACACTGCTTAATTTAAGTTCTATCACCATGATATTGATACACTGAAACCCCTTGTTAAAGGATAAACTCGTAAAATCAATAACCCCCAAAATTACTCAGTCCCAAAGTGGGGACACAGCCATTGTGGAAGACCTAAGGAGCCGATAATCTACCTGAGGCTAGAAGAAGGGGGTGGGGGGAAGGATAATGCACAACCTACAAAAGTGTAGAAATTTAGAGATGATACGGCCATATAAATCAGAATCACTAGAAGTTTCATGAAGAAGGTTGGTTCTGAATAGTCTTCCGTGGAAAGAAATAATTATTATGAAGAACTGTCGCCACCGTAATACCCAGAATACTTAGAAGTTCACTTTCCAAAGCAGGAAGTATTGCAAAGACCATAAGGATAAATATTCATTGCATTTCTTCTAACTGCCAGGAACAGCATAAACACTATGAGCAATCAGAGGGGAATAAAATACTCATTGCTTTCAAGGACCAAATGGTTTCCTAAAGTCGTTAACATACTTACCTAGTGAAGCAAAGCAGAATAGGACACAGTCAAAAGGAGGAACCAAGCCTGTGCCATGGGAGGATGAGACTAAATAGCAGCAAAGCTGCACTAGATACACAGGCTGCAGCCAGGAGCATTAGTGTGGAAGTCCAGTCTCACTTTCTCTGTCTTCTTCCCATAAAGCCTTGTTGCCTAGATACCTCTAACAGGATAGGCCCATGATGTTTTAGGATAACTCTGACTTTTCCCGGGCCCTGAGTTTTTCATTTATACCAGAATCACCCCTAAAACATGAGCTTCTCTTTGCAAGGAATGCAGACACTCATCCAAGTTTCCCTCTACACTTATGCCTCCAACCTATTCCTCTCCCTTCTTTCTAATTTGATTCTAAAACAAAAATATAACAACTCCGGTCTTAGGAAAAGATTTGAGTCACTGATGTTGTCATGGAAAGAGATGTAGAAAATCTAAATATCTGCTCTGACCACAGCCACCCAAAGATTCCTAATTGGGAAAGAGCTCCATTTTTCCCAGAGTTACAGAGAACTCCGGATAATCCCTGAGGTATCAACAGAAAAACTTATCTGCTTATAAAGAAAGAAGAGCTAATGAGACACTCTGGCCTCGGGTGCCTGTGGCTGCTTCAGCTCTAGACCGTCACAGAGCAGCATGGGCACCCCCTCTAAGTCTTTCTGTGTCACCCAAGCACAGCAGCCAGAGTGTAAAGTCTTTAGACACCAACATTCCTGTGTTCCAAGCTGAGGGTGGAAGGGACGACCTTAGAGTCAGACCCTGAGGAGCCTGGGGTTTCAGTTGAATTAAGTGCTTTCTTCTACCAAAATCCTAATCAGAAAAAAAAATGTTCACAAAGTGGCCACTCTATACCCCATTGATTGTCACTGGGTTATTATCGACACAGATCTCTCCTGGGTCATTTTAGACCCTTAAACTCCACTGAGCTTTTTTAAAGTCATCTGTTAAATAGAGGCAATATTTTACTGCCATAAAGGCAGAGGGCAGGATCAGATGGCTTCCTGAGTTATCTTCCAGCTCTAACTTACCTGCATAGCAAGCAGGAAAAGGAAAGGCTGTTTTTCAAATTTGTCAAGGGACTGATTTAAGCTAAGTTTGGACAGATATATGTTTGTTTGCAGGGTCCTAAATCCATATTACCTCCACAAGTCTACATATACCTGTACATTGACCAGTTAAAGAGGAAGCTGTCTGTGTCACTGACTTTACCAGTCTTCTGAGCTCAGGACCTCCTGAGTTCATGAAATATCTTTCTCAGACATACCCACCAGTCCACTGGCCCTGCTTTGAATAGCTCCTGCATGTTCTTTCTTTAGCTCTCAGTGCACCCTGTAAGTTGTATTCCCAACTGTTGGTTAGGGCTATTTCCAGGCTCTCCCAGTCCCACTTACTCATCCATGAGTAAACTGGCCAAAAGAATGACACTTTATAGACTATAAAATAGAGTTGCCTGAGTTTCCATCTTTATGCAAACTAGGAGTGTCATCTTATAAAAGCCAAGTAGCCATGAACCTCAATTTCCTCATATTTAAAGCAAGGAAAAGAGAAGGTCAATCTTGGTTCATTCAAAAGTGACTGCACATATACTATGCAAAGAACCATATTTTACTCTACTGAAAGTAAATGACATTCATGCTAAGAGCACATTGTGCTCATCTAAGGATCCCCCACTAGCACCGGGGGTGGTATATAATAAGCATTCACTAAAATAGTTGCTAAATTGTCAATCACTAAGTCATAATCTCTGCCTTCCGAAAGCTTATATCTTTGCAGAAGAAAAAAATACAGGGACACAAATAACCATCATAAAAGTAGAAAGTTAGCACAGCACTGAAAGAGATGAGCAATAAAACAGTTAAATCCAAGAAGAAAAGTTATTTTCATCTGGGATATCAGGGAAGGCTTTGGGGAATAGGTGGCATATGAGCCACTAAATGAGTAAGTTATAAACTGCAGAGACAGCGAAGGACTATCCCAATGGTTAGAACAAGGGGACCTTCCAATGACAGTCTACTGGTGATTACAACTCAAGACAGTAAGACTTTTCTCTCCTACCATCTCGAAAAAGACCTCTCATTTCTTTCTCTTTTCCCTGACTTTCTTCCCAATATATCTTATTTTTTATTCCCCCTTCTACTACTACCCCATCTACCACAAACTCTTACCAGGAAGTGGTTTGTTAATGCTATTCCTTTCTTCTGCCTTAAGTTAATGGGCTTCTGGCTAAATATTTGAATTTATGCACCTTACATTGCCTTTACAACACTGTTTTCAGTAATTTATAGGAACCACTGTCTGCTGCATTGTGTTATTTAGTACTGTGGGTAGCATTCAGATAATGTCTATATGCTGGTGCTTCTGCAGAGGAGAGAAACTGTTATATGGAACCTCGATGGGCTCTCGCTGTCCTGTTCTGGGGAAGAAACTCCTGTTTGAGTGAGTTACCGAGGAGAGTTATGGCAGCATTGACAAGAATTTCTGAGTCATGACAAACCATTAAAAAGAGACAGGATAAGGGAGAAAATCCTGAATTATCCAACAGAGTTGGGTATTGGGACAGCCAACGTCCTTACTAGCCAGAGAAAGCCAAACAGAAGAAACATCACCCCCAAAGTCACATGGACAGATATTCTTTATATGGAGTGGCAGTAGAGTAAGACAAACTCTACTCACTTTCACTCACAGCCACACTTTCAAAGGGCAATCATTTTTCTCGTAATGCTTCCCAAGTCCTTATTCCAAATACATATTTTGCTAAGAATTATTCGACTTGTTTAATTTAATTTTCTCAGCAATTCTGTTCTAGTTTTCACATGTCTTATCACAGAAATAGGCTCTGGGAACAGAGCTTTTCAGTTGCAATGCCATAACCCAGAAACGCCCTGTACGACCTGGTTTTCAAAGAACAGCCCAGGGCAAGATGTGCTCACCTCTGCCCCAAGGAAGGAGATGAACAAGTCCTCGCCTTCCAGGAATCTGACATCCAATGGAAGAGACCAGATGCCTTTTCCACATCTTGGGGCAGAACACACAGAGATACAAAGAATCAGGCTGCCTCCCAGCTATCTGGTCAACGTTCCCCCATAGACTCACAACACCCACACCAGGAAGATGCTTTCTGACTAGTGAGGCTTCTATCAAATGTACAGGGCCGAGTATTACTGAAGGAGGAAGATGGACTATCAGAGAAAGGCTTGGGGAAGGGATTGTAGAATTCCCCAGATCTTCAACAAGATATGACCTGCATATTTTTTCCAAGCTGGATTTGGTTGTTTTCAAGAAGAGCATGCCACTCTGATTGCCAAAGTCTCACCACTTTTGCTGCCTCCCGCTTGGCCATTCCAAATACTTAGAGTATCTCTTTGACCCCTGATTCACAGGAAAGAAATCCTGAGGGCCCCAGAGAAACAGACCGACCACCCCAACCATGCTGAAGAATAACAAGCCATCACAGAAGAGACAGGGAGCGCGGGTGGCGGAAATCCTGTTATGAGGAGGAATGTCGAAGCTTTAATAGGTGGCACATAACAAATCGGTGTGGTACAAATGCAATTTATGTGGACCATAATGTACTCAATTTATCCCCATAAATGAAGGTAAAATCATACCTCACCTGACAGGTTCCAGTTCTTACTTATCATTAGCAGTGATAAATCCCACACAATAATGGGAGTTCCTGGAGACAACTTTTCATTTCTGGGTAGCTTCGCTTAGTCTCACTCAAATCACAATTGCTCATCCTTCTTCCCAAAGCAAATCTTGGTGGCGTGATTAGATTTGAAATTCTTTTTTTTTTTTTTTTTAGCCTTAAGTGATTTTTGAGAAAGTAATACAAGAATAGTAAAAAAAAAAAAATCCAGAAACGTAAAAGAGTTTTCTACATATCTTTCCTACCTTCCCAACCCTCAATCAAGTCTGTCCTCAGTGGCAAATACTATTACAAATTCCTCATGAATCCTCCCTGAGATCACCCTTGTAGATACAAGGTACACACTGATAGATCATTCTTACTTTTATACAAATGGAAGCATACGGTACACATTGTGCTGCACTTTTTTCTCAGTTTGCATTATGTCTTGGAGATTAGTCCTTATCAGTGGAAATAAATCTTCTTTATTCCTTTTAACAGCTGCATAGTATTCTATTTTATGGATGGACCATAACTGATTTAACTAGTTCCCAACTGATGGACATTACGGTTATTGTTCCAATCTTCTGTTCCCACAATGAGCAATAAATGGCCTTTAGGTTCTATCTTAGTTTTCTTTCAACGCAGCCACTGCTTGATTCGATTTCTCTGCCTTCTTTGCCTAGATCCAGGAGCCTACCCTGAGAGACAGAACCAATGTCTCTGCAGAGCCGTTGTTCTCAGCAAAATGAAATGAAATAAAATCCTCCCTCCCTGGACCTATCTGAAGGAAGTTGCTATGAGCAGAGTCTATATAGGAATAATAAATCTCTCTTGACACTGAAGCTGGGAGGAGGCTACCGAGGCCGCAGCAATGGGCTTCTTAGTGTGAGACGTCGACAGGCTATATTGAAAGCAGAAAATGGAGCCATATAAATCTATAATTGTAACCCCCATTCTCACAGGCAGAGAGCTGCCTGTTGTAGCTGGTTCTCATTACCTGCTTACAACTGTAATTTCTGTGTGGTCTCTTTCTCTACACTGCAGTTCACTGGGGATTCAGAACTGAAGTATTAGTGCTGAGCATTTTTTTTTTAAATGAAAAGTACCAATTATAAAGAAGTGATTTCCTCTTCTGAATCCAACTACTATGAACTTCACTGTCCCTCTTCAGATGAGAACATCACAACCTCGTGCAGAGACAAATTGTTTCTAGAAAAAGAAATCCCACCTGCCCATCCTGCCCACGAGGATCAGATGATGAGGCTGGATTGTAGCTAAGTTCAAAGTACTCGCTGCTCAAACAGACCAGCTCGACCTCTTCCCAGTCTCCCTAAGGTATGTGTCCTAGCCAGAAAGGAGGGGTCTAGTTGTTTTATTGGAAATATTATGATTCATGTTGGAGCCCAAACAAGGCATACCGAACAGAGGTAACCGTGGCGTCAATATGATTCATTGCAAAGATGTTCATCATTCTGCAAAGTTCTCCTTCTATAGAGACATCATCTGTGAGCCCCTCAGGAAGGATATGTGATCAGAAAAGTCAGCTGTATCCCTTACCAGGCTCAGCAGTGAACCAAGAACATGATTCCAGTACACACTCTCCCCACACACCCCCCACCATGCCTCATGTCCTTTTCCTTCAGCAAAAATATATGGGGACTGTGGACCACAGCTGGTGAGCCAAGTCCCAAAAGCCTCTCTGTGTCATCTGTTTCTTCCCTATAACAACTATGGGACATCACCCAAGTGTCCCCAGCTCTACAGAGAAAACTGAAAAGGGGAAGTAGGCAGTGCTGCCTTGGGACACTGGAAGGTTCTGGATCATTCTTAAAGTGTTTCTCAGGCCAAGCTTAAGCCCAGGACAAGGTGCCAGGTAACGAGGCAGACCCTGTCTGATGCTGCGCAATTCTTCAATCCCAACAGGCAGATCTTAGTAGGCACCCGGGAAGTTAATGCGCGTAGAAAAGAAGTCTTGGTCCCAAACAGCTTGCTCTCACTCAGCTCACGCTCTACACCTGAACCTGAAGCCTCTCTTCTCAGCTTTTACCTTCAGGATTCAATTTTCTTTTTTCGTCGTCTTTCTTTTCATTCCTGTATTCTTTATTGTTGAGAAGGAACATCTTTGACTCCCCAGTGGTTAATACTGCACTTGACATATGGAAACTAAATAAATGTGTGCTGAATGAATGAATGAATGAATGAGCCTAAATACAAGTTACTAACTCACTGTGTTAAATTACCATTCCACAAGAACAGCAGTTCTCTGAGGCCAGGAACTGAGGTGCCTTTTTCCCTTGTACACTCCAATGATGATGCTCAATACACAGCCACAAAAGCATCCACGGTCTCCACAGTGTCCTATAATTTAGGCATGCCAAATTCTGAGCTCATGGACACAGAGGCCCATGCACCACCTCGAATCACATGCAAAATTGTGTGCATGTATCTGTATGTTTTCTGCAAGAAGTTCTAATACTTCCATCATATTCTCAAAGGGATCCACAGCTCCAAAGAGCTCCACGTTCACTGATTTAGAGAATCAGAACTGGAACAGTCTTCTCCGTCTTCCCTGATATGGAGCACGGCTGAGCAGAGGAGGGAGGGAGGGAGGCTGCAGGTGTGAGTTCTGCTGACTAACAAGCATCATTGCTCTGCTTTATGGAAACAGATAAATCACCAGGACTTAAAGAATCTCAGTCCTTGGAACGCTCCTGTGCTTGACAGCAAGCACATTTTTTTTCCCACCAAGTCAACATCTCCAGAAGGAGCAGCCAAGCTCTGTCAGTCCAAAAAAAAAGAAAAGAGGCTTGGAGCAAGATTAAAGAAATAAATAAAGTTCAACGTGCAAGCTGGGAAACAGGTCCTTCCTATAATGATGCTAAACCGCTTGATTCTGGGAAGGAAGGACAGGAATGAGGTGACACGCCATGTCGGCCCTGACCCCAGACGCCCTGCCATAAGAAAGGGACTTTCATTCCTGCCCACGTCGGGGTTCAGGGAAGCTGAGTACCGCCTCTCCACACCAAATGCTCAGCTCTGGATTTGTTATGGTGGTGTCCAGGGAAATATCACCTAGCTGCGTCTCTTACAGCATTGTCGGAAAACACTCCTCATCACAAAAGGCCTGGCTTGAGTATCTGATTTTGCAGGGCTTTGCACAGCATTTAAATAGACCCTGTCCCTCCTACCTCTTAAATGGGGTTTCTCAATCTCGGCACTGTTGACATCTGGAGCCAGATAATTCTGTTGTGGGTGTCTGTCCCGTGCATTTTGAATGTGTAGCAGCATCCCCAGCTTCTATTCCCTAGATGCCAGGAGCACTC
>NW_006442207.1:10880584-10920525 GCF_000325575.1 Pteropus alecto
TCCACAAGTCGACAATAAAAAGTGTCACCAGACTTTGTCAAATATCCCATGGAGAGCAAAATCACCCCAGATGAGAACCACTGCTCTAGAATGTCCCAACGGTGTCCCAGGGAAAACCCAACCCGAGGGATATGAACAGTTGTTACTTAGCGTAAAATAGAATACTGTGGTCAAATAGTTTGGAAAACACTAGATTAAACAAAGATAAACAGGACTTATCCCTGATGGATTTCTCAGAGCCTGAAAGAGATCAGGGTGCACAGTGAATCCCTAAGAGGAAAACGTAATACCTAGCATTTTCCCAAAGGCATTTGCTGCAGAATCCTTTTATCTTAGAGCATTTAGGAAGTGTATTCTGGGGGATTTGTTTTTGGAAATACTTCTGTAAGGCAAATTGGAAATATATCTCTGAGGCAAACACACTGGAAGGAAGAGATGGAGAAGAAGCTGAGGGACACAGCCCGTGCACACACACGACTTCCTGCGATGCAAGTTATCGTAGAACCTCAGACTTCATCATGAGAGATTGTTTTTTGAGACCAGGTTTAGAAGTCCTAAAGATTTCAGGCTTCAAAAATCCCAAATAATTTGGAGTATATTAAAACTCTAGATTACCATCAACTAGCACTTCATCAGATAACTTCCTCGGGGTGAGAGCTGGCCGGGTCCAGTGGTCTATGGAGAACGAGAGATCACAGGGGCCCTTGGGACAGAAGAGAGTAACTCTGGAAAGAAAGTAAAGAAAGAGGACAACACAACCAACCTCTCTGAATTCACCATTCTGGCCAGGGCTGCCTCGGATGTAATATTCACATTCACAATCCGCAGGAATGGACTTTAGAAAAGTTAGAGATAGTAGGACAGCTGTCTTATAAGAGAGGTTAGAGTTGTTCTGTGTAAAATGGATTTAAAATAGTATTATCCTACTAAACTGACTTCACTGTAATTTCCACAGATTTTAAAGATCATAAAAACTTAGAACTAGAAAGGACCTTGAACTAGTCCTATTGTTTTTTAAACTTGTTTTTCTACAAAAGTAATTTACTCAAAGCCTAGCATATAAAACACAAAATCATAACTATTACCATTTAGTATGGCTGGAGTCCCATCCAGCACTTAACTCCCACCTCAACTTCTTTTGCAGCCTCTAAGGAACCTTTCAGAACGTCCAAGCTTCTCAGAGCATCATCTGAAACCCAGTCTCCAACTCACCCTTCCCCACAATTTCACAGGCGGAGGAAACCGAGACCTAGTCAGATTATGTGACTTGCCTAAGGTCCCATTGCTTATGGTAAGAGCATCAGGAGAACCTAGGCTCATGCCTGACTCTTAGCCCAGTGCTCTTCCCATCTCACCACACATTGACTAGACATAAGGAAGAGGGGGCTAACCCTATGATGGAATGAGCTGCCTCGGAACAGAGTGAGCTCCTCATTTCTACAGCTCTCCAGAAACAGACGGCTGACCATTTGTGAGGTGTGGTTACTGCATTGATGAGAAAGAGGAATTAGATACCTTTGCAATCTCTTCTTAAAGTCTCACTAGTGCTACCATGCCCTCCCTACTTTTAGCAACAGGATGCTCAGGGAAGCCTGCTCCAGAGAAGCTACACAATCCCAGACAAAGGGTGACCCTAGGCCATTCTGTCTGGTTCCTCAGCTCCTGCCTTCTCCTGATGGAAACAGGCCAGCTGAAATGAACAGTGGGCTGAGTGTGGGTGAGCAATGGTAGACGGCCAGGTGACACAGACCTATGCCAAATCAACAATTCCAGGCTCAGTGGGTATCAGGCAGAAATATGACAATGACTGTCAGTCACAGGAAATATCATAACGCGGGGTTTAAAATAATAAAGCTGCCTTGGAACTGGTAATCCGAATGATCCATACACAAGATGGCAGATCCTGCTCCAGGTTATTGAGCATGGAGGGAGAATCTGGCCCAGGCATGCTTGTGAGTATGTCTGTGGGTACACACACACACCTACACACACACACGCACCTTACTCTACACATAGAAACCAAATCAGCACTGTGTCTGTGAAGCTCGATAACTCCATCTTAATTCCATCTCATTTTCTTTATCTGAAGGAGACCCCACTGTGCAAATGACGGCTGAGGAATGGCGTGGACCCCAAGGATGCAGGGAAGAGGAGCAAAAAGGTCCCCCCAATATCAAAAACCAGCACGGTTACATATGCCCAACTGGGCAAGAGGAAAAGAGAGAACCAGGTGAACACCACGCATCATCTCCTGTGGCCTTTCTGGAACGTAGGAAAGCAGATCTGATACTTGGCAGGTAGTGAGGTATAGGTGTAACAACACAGCTAAGTGTTCTTTTTGCTTGCAGTTTTCTATGATTCTTTTTTGTTTGCTCTGTATGTTTTTTTCTTCTTTTATTGGTGTATATTTTTGAGTGAGAGAGAGTTTTGTGTGTTTTCTCCAGGAGTCACCATGCCTTCCTAACACATAAACGAGTGGATGGCTTGAAGCCATGTCCTCGAACAAGTGATTGCTTCTGAAATACCAGCATAAATCCAACCCTACCTCATCACTCCCTCTCTGATAGGTTCAAAGGAGATGACATCATGAAAGGACTTTGGAACACAAAGCACTGGGACACTTGCGCCATATATGAATACATAACAATCTGTGGGGTAGGGAGCTGTGGTGGGTAGAACCAATCCTGGCCTTGGCATCACAAAGGACTCAAACTCTGCCTCTTCCACTTACCAGCTGCGTGATATAAGCAAGCTACTTTACTTCTCTGGGCTGCAGTTGACTGTTGTGGACGTAAAGGTGGGTACAAGCTAGAAAACATTCTGCAGGTGTTAGACATCAGTATTACTACTATATCCGCCTACAGAGTTTTCTACTCTGTAATCTCTGCAGTGATACTAATTTCATGTCCAAAACATCTATCTTGGTACAACTGTGCTCTCCACTTATCACTAGTAGTAGTAGTAGTATGTAGCATAATAAAGCTATATAATGTATCTCACAATTATATTGCTCTCTGATATTTTTCTAGCAGTGCTGGTGACAATAATAACAATAATATTCTAAAGCTAGTACCTGCGTATTATTATTCTCTCCCTAAGGAGACAGCAAGCTCCTGAAGAGAGATCTTATCTGACATTTCTGTGTCCCCTGTAAAATGAGGATCATCCAACAGACACAGCAACTGTTTGATGACTGACAAAGGACACAGGTGACTCCCGGGTGGTGCCCATCTCAGCTGGGCGCTGGCCTCGCCTCCCTCTGAAGGTATATGGTTTTAGAGCCTGAGTTCAGCATATCCTAGCAGAGATAGTCCTTATCTCTCAGCCCACCCAGAGATCCAGTTCCAAATCCCATTACCCCACAAAAGGAAAACACGCTACTGAATCAGAAGCCCTTCCAGGTCCAAATAGGGACCAGACCAGAAGTGGCCATCTCCTCTAACAAAACGGTCCCTCTGGAAATAACAGCAGCTACCCAGGGCTCGTGACACTGGACCAAGTGGGCTCCTCTGTCATCAAAGTCTGGGCAAGGGAGGCGAGCACAGAAGGGTTCAGTGTGGGAAAGGATGCACGAATTCTGAGGGGTGGGGGGTGGAGGCTAAGGTTTATTAATAACTTCCCTTTCCTCCTTCGTTCCTCTTCGCTTTCTCATCTCAAGGTGACCTCCACAAGTCACACCATGAGAGAACATTTATTAGTATTATAATTATAGTGATCATATTGGTCCATAAGCTCACAGATTCCTCCGAATGTGTGACGTGCTAGTTCCCCTGCATTTCCAATTCAGTGTCTCAGAGCCAAAAATAGTCTATCAAATTACACTCAGCTTTTTTTTTTCTATCTGCCTTTTTCTCAGGGCAACTCTTCCCAATCCTCCACCACACAAACAATTCATTCTTTGTACCACCCCTCACCCCTGCCTCCACCCCCTGCCCCAACTCCCACCTTCCTCCTCCTTCCCACCAGCAAAATAGTAATGTGCTAAAGGTTCATACGCCTGGCCAGCCTCCCTCTGATGAATGAGAGGTGAAAGACATGCACATCCCTTAAATAATTCAGACCTCTAACAACCACGCTGGTCAGCACTGACACCGCCCTCATCAACTGACACACGGTAGTGCAGGGTGAGGCTGGGGAGAGTAGAGACTTGCAAAGTGGCAAAGAAAGGGAATGAAGAGGGCCTCACCTGCCATCTTCTCTAATCAGAGTTGGAGGACGGGGGAGGGGGTGACAAGCCGCTTCCGATATATGTAAGCTAGCAGCAGGAGCCACCTGGGACAGGAGGGCTGGAGACCAGACCGAAAGCTCAATATCTAATGGGTCAGTGGACCACTGGGTAAGAGAGGAGACATTTCCGAGATACCAGAATGCCTTTTCAAACATCAGCTGGAGACCTCAGGAAATGGCAGCCTTCTCACTTCCTGCAAGGAGTTCCCCGGGATTAACAGTGCCAGTGGGGAAGATCCCCGCTCTCAACTTCTCCTCTTAGGTTTCCATTTTCCCCTCGATGCGAATTCTCCCAGCCTTTTCAGTTGTGTGTGTGTTTCTCTTCTAACTGGGTAGATAGCAGATGCCTGATCTTGCTTTTACCACTCGGGATTTGTGGGCGTGAGACCATCATAAGTGTATCTGCTTCGTAGGGCTGCTCTAACAAATGGCCACAACTTGGTGACTTAAAAACACAAATTTATTCTCTTATGGTTCTGAAAGTCAAAGTCCAACATGGGTGTTAGAGGGCTAACGTCAAGGTGTTGGCGGGCTGGACCTTCTGCAGGCTCTAAGAGAGAATCCATTTCCTGCCTCTTTTAGCTGCTGGAAGCCAATAGCATTGACCCGGCTCATGACCCCTCGAATCACTCCAACCTCTGGCTTCCATCGTCACATCTTCTACTTCCTCTGACCTCTTGTCTCCCTGTTAAAAGGACCCCTGTGATGGCATCAAGCCCACCCAGATAATCCAAGATAATTTTGCATCCTCAGATCCTTAACTTAATCACACCTACAAAGTCCCTTTTGCCATGTGAGATAACATTCACGGGTCCAGAGATGAGGAAGTGGATGCCCTGGCGGGCCATTATTCAGCCTGCCACAGTCAGGGTACCTAGAATGTGCCCTAGCTTTAAAACAAGATTGTTATGAAGCTAAGTAAAAAAAAAAAAAAAATACTGTGAAGTCATTTAAGACAGTGCCTGAAATATAAGTGGTTGATGACTGTTAAGTCCCTTATTACCAAACGCAATAGGCTCATGAGTATGAACACCTGCTGCTGCCCAGAAGCCTCAGTGCAGGTTATCTCATTGTATGCTCACTGCAAACCATGAAATGGATGTGGCCGTCCTTTCTTCAAGGAAGAAACAATACAGGTTCAGAGAATATGTGACATGTCCAAGGTCATTTAGTTGATAAACGGCAGCACTGAGGTTCATATCCAAGTTTATCTGAATGGACAAATAACAAATGTTCAGCTAGCACTGTTACCTAATCCATTATTTACCAAAACAGGCTCCATGTCAGAATCAATCACCTTTGGAGCAGAATAGCAATATTGATCCCTGGGTCCACTCTTGGAGATTCTGATTCAGTATCTATAGAGAGGGATCTGGGAATACATCTTTTTTAAACAAGCTAGATGTAAAATTCAGATTTCAGGCAAGTTTGTAAAATAGGAGCCCAATTCACTCCCCAAATGATATCGGCACCCTCCCTCAGTCTCAATGAATTCTCCTTTCTTTCAAATATACCTCCACGCATGCACGCACGTGCACACACACGCACGCACACACACACACACACACAATTAGATATACAGAGTTTCTCAACAGCAGTACTATTGATGTTTGGGGCTGCACAATTTTTTGTTGCGAGGGGTTGTCCTATGCATTGCAGGATATGTAACAGCATCCTTGACCTCTACCCACTAGATGCCAGTAGCACTCTCCCCAGGTTGTGACAAATGTCTGCAGACATTTCTGAATACCCCCTGGAAGGTAAACTTTCCCCCAGTTGAAAACCACTAAGATGGTGGAATCAGAAAGAATAGGTTATAAAAGTCATTAGGTTATAAAACTGGACGTTTCAGCCCGCAGAAACGTCCAGTCTTTGCTCAGTTCACACCCCTCACTTAACTAAAGCAAGTGGGAATGGGGTGGTATGAAGCACACAGCCTGGGAATCAGGAGTGTCAAGCTCTCACCCCACTTGCTTCCCATTTGCTCAGTGTAGAACTGGGGAACCACTCCTTGAGCTCAGCCACAGATTCTCATGCATCCCACGCACTTGTTAAGAGACAGTCAGAAGCCATTGATTTTCCTTTGTCTGGGTCTCAGTTTCCTCGTTTGCAAAATGAACATGTTGAGCAAGAATACTTTTACCGTCATCTTGAGTTCTAAGTTCCTCAAGGGTAAGCCCATTTTTAGCCAAGCTCCCTAAACGTGAGAAGACAGGGTCAGAAGGAAGGTCGTCCTTGGGCTCCCAGAAGGAGGACACAGCCGCAGACATCTGCAAAGCCACAGCTCCACTGTGACCTGAGCATGTGCAAGGAAGCAAAGAGTCCCTGCTCCCTAACACCCCACTGATCCCCTTCACTCGATGAGCATCTCTGTCTCTCCCCTTTGTAGGTCTCTGTCTCTGTCTCTGTCTCTGTCTCTTTCTGTCTCTCTGTCTCTCTCTGTCTCTCTGTCTCTGTCTCTCTGTCTCTCTGTCTCTCTCTGTCTCTCTCTCTCTCTCTCTCTCTCTCTCTCTCTCTGTTGCCATATAATAAAGAGGAACTATGCAGGGCTTTCTGAGCCTTTTTAATTTATTTTTCCTGCTGCTGAATAAGCCTGGGTACTTTCATTTTTATTAAAGCTGATATCTTCAGTGAAGATGGCACAGAAAGGTTCTCTGAGTTCTGAGATATAAGATTATTACAATTTTGCCTGACCCAGGTTCTCAGAGAAGGATGAGCTGGTACAGAGATAGAGTAAAAACTCAAGAACAGGCTGGTTCTCAGAGGCAAGCGTGGCACATGTTTATATTCTGGACTGCCTTTTAAGAAAGATAAAAAGACAACCTTCCTTGCAAACTATATTTGATGTAATTATTCGGCAAGGTTGTCTTACATGGAACAGACAGTTAATTCCGTATTTAATTAATCTTATTTCACTAGCAGAGTGTGACCTGAAAAAAAAAAGTTTTAAAAAAGTCAACAACAAAAATACCCAACTATTAAGCATAAATATCTTGTCCCATTTTCAGAAGGCAAATGCAATTGACTTTTAGATAAGGGCTTCATGCCAACTCCAACTACCCTTGCAACGTCTGGCAACATCGAGCTGGCCTGGCAGAAAGAACTCAAAATAGAGTCAAGAATTTCCAAACCTTGGGGAGCATTAGAGAACTGCACTATGTGCTGGAGGTCCACGGCCTGAAGGAAGAGTTGAGTAAACAGTGCTAAGATCCCTTCCTCCAGCAAGCCTCCCCCGTCCACTACGGACTCCATGAACCTCTTCTTTCTATGTCTTGGTGCAATCACATTCTCCTCACATCCAGGTAGACTCTCACCTTGTACCCTGCTCCGGCCCCCATACAATGACCCCATGTCCTTAGCATCCATCATACTTTGCTAAGAATACTTGACGTCTCCCCAGTCAGACTGGAATCATTCAGAGGCAAGTACCAAGTTTGCTCACTCCAAGAGCCTTAGCATCTGGACACCCACAGTGTTCAACATCTGCTTATTTAATGAAAGGAAAGGAAGGGAAGAAGGGCTCCATCATTAGGCACTTGTCATGGTTGGAAGCAACTACACGCTCTGCCTCTTGCTTCTTGCTATTCAAGTGAGCAGACCTTGTCTTCAGCGGGCTGTTTCTCCTAATCTGGAGAACCCTACCACCCCCTCGGCATGGTGCTAGTCCAGCACTGGGTACACAAGTGCCAATGCTATTCTGTCTGGAAGAATCCAAGTACAGTGCTGACAAGAGGGAGGTGTAAATGCCGTGCCTAAGCCCAAAGTAGCACTGAAGTCTGTCATTCTGTCTTTACAGAACTGGTCGCAGCTGCACTGGGTTTGCATTTCCTGATTGTCACTGGCCACTGGCTTGCTAGTTCATGACTCTGCAAGCTGAAGATGAAGTTCTCTGTGCCCCAAATCATTGCATCTTTACCTCGTGCTGATAGATACCTCATCATAGACTGGGTGCCTGTCTGCCTGAAGCTCAGTGGATGTCGTGCAGGCAGGAACCCCTGAAATAATGTGTTTTTGTATTCCTGACACCTAATCAGGGCCTCTCACCTAGTAGGGAAAAAAGTAACATTTATAAAGCATAGAAATGCCTCAAGCCTTGTGCTATTGCACTAGACACAATTTCTCACGTATTCCTCAATGAGGAAGGAATTCTTTCTATTTCCTAGATAGAGAAACTGAGACTCAGAGAGTTTAAGTAACTCTTAAGTTACTTAAGAGCCCAAAGCCAAAGCCAGCCAATATAGCAAATCACAGATTAAAATCCAAGTTTTCAACTCAAAATTCTATGTTGCTTGCAGTGTACCATACTTCATCCCAAGAGTGGATACTCAAGAAATGCTTGTTGAGTTAAACTGAATTCTCAGAACACTCTTAAACTGAACACACACACATACCAGAGTCCTCATAGCTTACTGCTGCTTGTTAAAATTATTCTTGGCTAACAAGAAATAATTAGAGTCTCTGGAGTACAGTCCATTAGAAATATGTCCTTGGGAATTAGAACATAAAACAAGCCTAAATAGAAATATCTCCGCTTGTTGAAGTTCATAAAATCATAAAATCTCAGTGCTAAGAGGGACCTTGGAGATTATCTAGTTCAAGCCCATCCTTTCACAAAGATGTAAACTAAGGTATAAATGGAAAACAACTTGTTCAAGGTTGCACATCAAGTGCAGCGATGATAGGACTAGAGTCCATGATGGTTCCTCTTTGTTCCCTTTGTGCTCTCAGCTCCTGGTCCTAAATGTCCTGGGTGTCATTCTTCACTGCCCACTGCCCTCAGAACCAAGGCTCACAGATGGACTCTTGGTCAAATCTCTCTTGTCAGGTAAAATCTCTCTTTCTTGTCAGGTAATTGCGACTCATGGCCACAGACGAAAAGCTGCCACATCATCTCAGCATTTAATCACCCGCAAAAGCCATTTCCCGCCTCGTTTGCTCAACCGCCAGAAATATTATCCTTAAAAAAATCAACACATGGCAGACACCCTGGGAGGGACAGGACTGTCTTGCCTTTTCCTGGGGAAATGATGCTATCAGCACAAGGTGCAGAGTAAAAAGCGGCTGCTGCTCAAGTGCATGGTCTCTGAGGCATGGAGGTAACAATGTGGCCCCACAAAACTGATCATAAACTTCAGGGAGCCGCAAGGATGAGGACAGCCCTCTTCCTGCTGTCATGGGGAAGGGCTGGGGCAGTCTGTTCAGTCAAAAGTGAAGATTGATCTTCCACTGAGAGATGTAAGAGAAGGGGCAGAAAGAGGGGTAGCGGAGGGCCTGGGGCGTTCGAAAGTGAACAAAACAATTGGAGTTCACACTTTACAGGAAGGCACGTAACCCACCTTCTTCCAAAAGGACGGGGGTGGGGGGGCTGTGAAATTAAACACAACATAGAATGTTATATTTTATAAGGTAAAATTTAAAACTATGAGCAAAAACAGTTCAAAAGGAAGAGAGAAAAGATGTTTGCAGTTCTTAAGTACAGTAGGATAATTGAGAGATGGAGGAAACCAGCCTGGTCTGGCTTGATTGACCTGAACTGGGGGCTCTCATTTCAATAGTTCTCACTTATTTCTTGTTTCCATAGCTCTTTTCACTTATTTCTCATATCCATCCTCTCAGATCTGTCTCAATATCTTCATTTGATAAAAGAGAAAACTGAAGGTCAGAGAGTCTAAACAACTTGGCCAGCAACATACAACTAGTGTCTGTCTCCCAATTCTGAGTTCCGTCTTCGACTCCTTACTGCTTCCTGCTCTGTGTGGCCAGCACTGTGTCGTTGGCAGAGGCGAACTGGTAAATGATTAAACACCAGCTCACTGAAAGAAAAAATACAAGAACCCAGATTTATAGCATTCACCAATTTCCATAGTATGAATATCATCACCATGGCCAACTTCAAGCAACCTGTATATATTAATAGCTCACAAAATTCCTAAAAATGCATCAGTCAGCTCGTGAAGTCACTAGACACCAGCACATTGCTGCTGCTGGGGAGGAACTGAAGGTCTCTCGATGCAGCTCCATCTGTAAGGAGCTCACAGCCTAATTAGAAGGTCCAGGACAGAGTGATGCCCACGCTGCAACACAAGAGGACATGTTGGGGTGAGGCCACGCCTCCGTGCCCTGTGAGATTTGACCCCTGCCACCTCTTCAGTCTCCAGACCTCATTCCGGAAGCCTCAGGACTCACACCTATGTCGTTGCAGTGCTTAGATAGCTATCCCTTCAATCCTCACCCTAAACCTTGCTTCTTCAGGTAAGCCCTGTCTGAGGTTAGATCTCCCTGTAAGACACTCCAACCGCACCGAGATTCAAATTACAACGATTCATTATAATGTAATGTGTCCATCCTCTATCTTCTGCCCAAAGATCCCAGAGTTCCTTTACAGAGTCAGAGGCCAAGGGGCCACTGCATGAGCCAACTGCATTCACTTTTGCACACAGAGGCCCCTGTTTCTCATGTCATCAGTATTTATTAGCTAACTGCATCCACAGAGAATTTGAGGAACAGGAAATCTTGAAAGGGGAAGAGAGTTCACCTAACACAGCTTATCGAAGTCTAAGGTGCACAGAATCCCCTGAGATAGTGCTAAATGCGAATTCTGATTCAGTAGATCAGGCGCGGAGCCTGAGACTCTGCATTCATCTCAAGTGCCCAGGTGACACTGATGCTGCTGATCACTGGACCACACGGTGAGGAACAAAGATCTCACAAAGCCGCACTGTCCAATATGGTGCACACCAGCCACGTGTGGCTACCGACCACTTAATTCATGGCCAGTCCCAATAAAGATGGGCTGAAAGTGTAAAATCTGCACCTGATTTCCAAAGCTTAGTAGTAAAAAAATAGGAAAGAAAAATGCCACATTAATAATTTTAGATAGGTTATGTGTTGAAATGGTATTTTGGGTATACTAGATTAACTAGAATAAATTATTAAGAATAATTTCACCTATTTTCTTTTCATTTTTTAACACAGTTCCTAGAAAATTTTAAACTTTATATGGGACTCGCATTGTATTTCTACTAGACAGTGCTATCAGATCCTCCCATGAAATATAGTAAACCCACAAAAGCATCATGCCCACAGAGTTCCATGGAAATGCTTTGGTAGCCTTGTAATAAGAGTCCCCCTCTCCTTTTATGAGATAAAGTCCTACACTCAACTCTGGAAACCAGTGAATTAATCAAAATCAAATAGATCCCTTCTTTATAGGATTTCTCAGACCCTCTCTACAGTACCACATTGCTCCAGCCCCATTTTTCAGGCAAGTCTTCAGGTTCCATCCCAAGCCTGCCAAATTAAGAGTTTCTGGGGGTGGCGTCCAGGAATATAATTTTTTAATAATCAGATGATTCTGATGAAAATATCTTGGAATCAGTCAAAAGTATTCTTTTCTATTTGAGTACCCTAGTGAAAAGGAGCTCAACACCTCATAAGGCAGCCTGTTTCATTATTGGGCAGCTAATATTGCTGTAATATTATTATCCTAATTGGTGACGTTATTATCGCCGTCATTATTCCAAATGTCTCCTAAAAGAAGAATCACCTGACTAAAGCTTGTAACTTATAAGATCAAGCCAGGACTCAGGGCTCACCACACCCAAACCCTTCAGACACACAGAAGGAAAAGTCCTTCCCTAGGTCACACATGCAGAGAGAGGTGGATGTCATCAGACTCTGGCTAGTGCTCACCCCTGACAGCCTTGCCTGAGCTCTCAGCAGCTAAATGCCCCTCTGGCTCTGACTGGATGTTTCAGACCTCCTAGAAGATGGACTCCAGTTCCTGGCAGATCTCCCTTAGCCGTAGCAAGATGTCTTGAAGATTCCCTTCCTCTAACAGAATGAGACCCTGGCAATGCCTGCCAACCTCTTCCATCTGCTGCTGAATTTTGCACTGGGGTCCCAGCTCCTTAGCAGGCATCTCACCACATCTGAGCACATTCCCCAGCACAAGGACAGTGGCTGGCTTCACTCTGAGGGGTAGGAATGTCCACTGCGGCACTCAAAATATCTCCCCAGGGATATTTGTTCTAAAACTGCTTCCAGATATAGAAACAGCTGGCAGCACCCTCGTGGGCACAGTGCCTGGGTAGCCTCCAGAGCCAGCCTCTGTGAACTGGCCTCACCTTGGCTTTCTCTCTGGCTATCAACTGGCAGGGATCCAACCTGCCACCTGCTACAGCCCCCTGGGAATGTGTCATTTCTCCCACTCTCCTGTTCTTCCCCGTGGAGTTGTGAAGAGTCCACAGTTGGTGATTCCCTCATCCCCGGTGAAACCACATTTTTCTAACACCACAAGATAGATCCACTCCTTTAAGTGCAAGGAAATTGGTGGTTCTTTGACCCTTTCATCTGTCACTCAGGAAAATAGGGGAGGTGGGAGGTTTGGAGAATGATGGGGCAGGAAAGAGGAGACATGGCAGCAAGGAAACAACAAAGTGAAGCCTATATTCTGCAGAGGGTGCTCAAGGGTGAAGCCACCCTCTCGAGCCATTCGGATTCTAGCTGCATAGTCAGTTGGACTCCATGAGCTGCCCTCGCCCTGACCTCCTTCCGTGTCCAGGTCTTTACACACTTGGCCACACGCTCTGTGCACTCACTCACAATGCGCCTCCACGTCAGGTCACTCCAGTGTCACTCGGAAGGAGGAGGACCTCTAATTAGGCAGAGGAGCAAATGCTTCCGGCATAGAAAATTAGGTTGGAGGGAGCAAGGGGTGACTCCCGACTTGCAAAGCTTGTGAATAGCAAATTCTCCATCAGCAGAAGCTTAATAGGCACTGAATGACTAATAAGAACCACAAAAGAACTCAACTTCACCATCGCCTTTGAGCACATCGCTGGCTTATTATAGGCGCTCAGCTAGGTGGCCATGGATACCACACTGTCAAGGAAAACAAAAAATTAGATTAGCCAACTATTTTTTCGATTCTATGTATTAAGAGTTCTTTCTCCCCCTCCCACCTTTTCTGGCCCCATCTCCAGCACACTTTTCTTTAAATATTCCTTACATTATAAAATACGACTTACAGATAGAAAAAGTAGAGTGCTAGTTTTATTTTTTAACACAAAAACTCTCAGATTTCTCAAAAAACTGTTCTCTACCTCCTCACCACCAAACTCCAATCCAGTATGCCTACTTATCTCCCCCTGAAGAAGGAAGAGTGCTTACACTAAATGATTCTCAAACTTTAGCGCACAGAGAATCACCTGGGAAACTTGTAAACCAGATTTGTGGTGCTTCTTTCTACAGACTCTGATTCTGTGTGTCTACTTTGGAGCTCAGTAAATCATAATTATAATAAGGCAGGTAATTCCGAGGTGGTTTTCTTGTGAACCACACCTTGAGAAGCTCTGCTCTAATGATTCTGTCCCAGGTCAAAAAGAATATGGTTAGAGTTTTCTTTTCAGGAAACATTGACTCAATGCTAATTCTGCTTTATACAGTTACACCCATGGGTTTATGTGCCCTAAATCTGTCCTGTCCTGGAATGTCATGAGCCTTGATGCCTCTTCCCCTGTAGTAAATGATTCAGAGAGTGGCACCTACTGGCCATCTTTCATACTGTAGCCAAGCTCTAATAGACTTGTTAATTAATTAATCGATTAATTAAAGGAAACCGGTGAGGGCCACATTTATAGAGAAGTGGAGACAACTTTCAGAGTAGAACCTAAAAGCTTGCCACAGTTAAGTCTTCTGGAGCTGGCATGACAAAAAGATGTTATTTCTGTAGGTCTGGGAAATAGGGCTTAACCTTTATGTTAAGTTGGAATTTCATCAAGCATGTAGGCTAGAGATCCCAGTGTTCCCTAGAGCTTCTCATTTGCTCTGTGATTCAGAAAACAGATCTTGCCACCCTCTTGGAAAGGTCATTTTCTCAGCTGCTCCAGCACAAGGTAAGTGTACACACACTGCCCACTAACCCAACAAGTATTTCCACTTATGTGACTCATGGGTTGTGTCAGAGCGAATCACCGAACCAGCTCTCAAAAAGGTTACAATTAAGCTGGGAAAATAAGATGTTGACTGTCAAAGCCACATTTAATCTGGGGCAAGGATGACTTGCAAACGTTATTCACCAAAAATACTGAAGGAATGTGAATCCATGGAACAACCCCTGTTTGCATCCTTCCTCTAAACCCAGAAAAACTAGAAACCTGACAGTCAGTACTTAGGGAATAACAGATCTTACCCATTATACTGGAGTACAAGTAATATTTATGTTAAATCAAACCCCACAGGCAATTATGGTGGAGAGAAAAATGGGAGAACATGTCACAAGAAAGCCAATATGTACATTTGGAGAGGCTACAGAGAGGAAGTAGCTGTTTTCAGGCAAACAATTCAAATTACGATGAAGAGTTATATTCTTTATGTACCATGTTCTTGACTCCAGTGTATAGCATCTGCTCCTCCTTCCATCTACCACTTCCCCAAATCTTGTCTCCATCATAGTCCCTACAGCAGTAGCAAGAGAAAGCCACGGTGAGCGCCCAACATGTCACTATGAAGTAAGAAAGCCTCCCCCAACATTCAGCAGTACAAAGGGCCCTTTCTACAGTAAGTCATTTGTTCACAGTTTATTTACCAACTGCATGCCCAGCACTATGCCAGTGCTTGAAATACAAGAGACAAGAAGACACAGTCCCTACTCCTCCCACAGAGTTCACCTGGGACCCAGACAAGGAAACAAGCACTGTGAATTCCATGTACTAGGAAGAAAGTATGCAAGGATGCCATGTTATTCACTTTCCTCCACGCTCCCCTCACCACTCCGCACATGGGAGGCAGGGTGGGGCTCCAGCACTGGGCCGAGGAGGCAAATACTGACCAGATCTGGTGAAGGCATCCATTCCACCCGCGCTCTCCCGGCTCAGTCTCTCAGCATCTCTCGTGGATGCCACAGCAGTCAGACCACAGCCTCACCCTTTGGGTTCTCTCCGATCTGATTTTACAGCTTCTGTGGGTCTGTCCCAGACTTCGTCTCGCTCCCCTCTCTCCCATCCTGACTTTCCCCTGTGTCATTTGTCCTGAAAGCAGCAGAATAACATCAGAGTCAAGGAGAAATTCTGCCTCCAGATATTCCAGAAGATAAAAAATTCTCTAGGAAATAAAGCTGATCTCTAACAATCTCTGTCCCAAAAAGGCAAGTTGGTGGCTGAGGATACCAGGACGTCTCCCACACTCGGCCTAGGTGAAGCAGTATGGTACAGTGACTGAAAGCAGAGACTCTGCAGCCAGACTCCCTGGGTGGGACCCCGGCTCTGACGCTGACTAGCTGGGTGATCTTGGGCAATGTATTTCATTTCTCAGTGGCTGTTTCCTCATCTGTAAAATAGAACCTAATTCAAAATGTTATTATGAAAATCAAATGAGTTAGTATCTATAATGCACTTCAAATTATACCCAGCACAGAGCAAGAGCCTTGGCATTTTTTATTAAATAATTGTCCTTCTTTCTTCCCATCCAACAGCCTGCATGATGGTCATCTAGATTCTATGCCATCAGGTCACAACCCCCACATCACTGAAAAAGTGCACATGGTGTGCAAAGGGCTGGATGAAAGAGAAACCGACATCGAATGAATGCCTACTGTGCACCAGCCACTGGGGTAGGTATTCTCACACACATTATATATCACTTAATCTCTCAGCAACCCTGAGAGGTCAAAATCATTATCCCCAATTTTACAGATAAGGAGAAAGAAGTTCAAAATTTCCCCTGGCCTATTTAAAAACTAGAGACTAGCTCCATGTCTGTATAGCTTTGTACGGACACATAAACCTCTTAACTTCTTCAATGTTGACATTTGTCTGTTTCCACAGAAAAGATTAGGAACTGGGTCCATAGAGAATATGGTTGACGAGGAAAAGTGGAGCTGGGGAGATCGCCCTCCTCTCCTTTCAGATCAATGGAGAGAGAAATCACAGGAGACAGAGGAAGAGTAGCTGAAGTAGAGAGAAGGGACTAGGCTCTTCTTGCCAGAAGGAAAGAAAGGTGAAGCCGGGCAGCTGGCACAGGCTTAGAAAGAAGTCCCCCAGCTTCATGAGAGGACGTTCTGGCCCAGTCTCTGATTCTTGGCAGAAATTCACCTTGAGTCAATCTGGCTCTAGAAATCAGCCCTCTACTTTTCCTGTCTTCTGTCAAAGGCAGACATCAATAATTGATCACAGCACTGCTGCTTACAGGCCTGGAAGCCGACTCAGCATTAAGACTCCGGGAAGCCCTGCCAATTAATCAGAACTGACTACTAGATAAAATCTATTCGCCATCCTTTCTCTTCACCATGCTGCCAACTGTAGGTTAAGAAGCCCCCTACTTCTTAAAGTAATGAGTAGTTTACTTAGGGAACTGATGAGGACACAGGAAGCAAGTGAAAAATATATTTCTAGCGCTTGCTGGATGAATCTTAGTTCAGGATTCTTAAAAAAAAAAAAAAATTACTCATTACAATAGCTTGGGCAACGCACTGCAGTTAACTCCGCTTTGAAAAACTAATAATTCATTGCTTTTTAGCTCAACTTCTAGAATACTTTGCGATTTACAAGTTACCATCACCTGACCCTCACAAGTACCTCACCAGGCAGCTTGGCACCGTGTAATACATCAAACATAAAATTCTTATTGGTTTTAGTGGCTCATAAATTTCTTAAGTAGGCAACAACTTTGCAAATAATTTCCTGTGCAGTTCTCACATGTCTTCTTCCTTTTGCCTATTTTATTGCACCAGCCAGAACCTCAGAGCCATGCTGTTCAGTGTTGTCCGTGTATGCTCTATGAACCAGCAGCACTGGCATCACACAGAAGCTGGCTAAAAATGCAGTCTTAGGCCCCACTGCAGACCTAAGAATCTGCATTTTAACAGGCTTTCCAGATGAGTCACATGCACATTAAAGTTAGAAACATTGCTCTACTACCTGTCGAAAAATAGAAATAGTAAAAGTTTTTCTCTGATTGTAATAATACATCTCTATTTTCATCTTTATTTATGATTCTATTAAGTTTTTAATAGCTATTCTGTGTCAATTAAAGCCAAAAACTCGATGTAAATACTAATAACTATGAAAAAATTAAAGTCTATAGAAGTTAGGTATCTGTCACAAGACCATCCAACTTCTAAGTCATAGACCACAAAAATCCATGCTTGTGCTGCCCTGATGCTGATCAGCTATCATCATAAAAGTAACAATAATAAACCTAATAAACATATTACTAACAATTATGATTACAATTTGTAATTGGTAATAAATTATTCATGCCTAGTTTGAGGTTCGTGGCCAATCAATACATATTTAATAAATAAATGAGTAAATGAATGAATAAAAATGAATTGCATTGTACTTTGCATGAGGTTCCCAGCCATCAATACATATTTGTTTAATGAACAAATGAATGCATTTACTGTGTGTTTTGCATAGCTAAATGAACATTAAATATTAGATCTTTGAATGTTTGTGAAACACATGATTCAGTGTACAAGAAGAATCTCTATTTTAAGATACTCTGCACTAAATCCTTTCACAAAGAGGAAAAAATAGCTTGCTTCATGAAAATGTACTCCTTGATAGATTTTAATCAACAAGTGTTGATTGGGCACAGCTGTGAGTCTATAACTGTCTTTCGTTCTAATAAGGATTCAGAAGACGTAAGATAGAAGTTCTCAAATTTAGCATGCATCAGAATCACCTGGAAGGCTTGTTAAACCACAGATTGCTGGTCTAATCTCTTCCAGTGAGTTTTACATCCAGTAGTTCTGGGGTATAAACCAAAAATTAGTATTTCTAACAAATCCCAGGGTGACATTGATACCGCTGGTCCAGGGATCACACTCTGATAAGAACCGATGTAAAATACCCTCCCTGCATCTAGGACAGTGGTTCTCACTTGGGCCATATATCTGAATCACCTGGAAGGCTTTTCAAAAACTCTGATGACTGGGTTCTCTCCCATGACCACCTAAATCAGAATCTCTGGGGGCAGAGCCCAGGCACGGATATTTTTCATAGGTCCCCCAGATGTCCCTAATGTAACATCAAAGATTAGAACCACTGAGCCCTCCAGTTTAGTAGGGGAAGTAAGATAGATACACAAGGGTCCTGGGCAGCACACACGGTGGTGTGCCAGAACCAGCTGGCGCCAGCTAGAGAAAGTCAGTGTGTACATCTCTTCTCAACTCAGCATTAAGTGAAATCACATCATCGGCTTGAAATTGGACACTGCAGGAGCACATAGGCTACAGAAATTGTCAAGTACTACTACAGTTAGGGCTTTCTCCCTCCCCTAGAGAAGCACTTATTAAATATTTACCAGCACAGCACCGAATAGAAGGCAGATGTGACAAGTACCAAATGAACAGTCAGGCAACAAGTACCAAGGAAGACGAGAAAAAGCAGAGATCGCATGGGGCTGGAGTGGACAGAAGGGACTTCACAAAGGTGGTGGGGCCAGAGATGGACCATAAAGCATGAGTAGATCTGTACAGAAAGAAGGTCATCTGCCTAGAAGAAAATGAAAGCACATGTTTGGAAGTGGGACAAGACAAGGCGCCTCTGGGCACAGTGAGAGGACAGAATGTGTTCAAGAGAAGGATTCTTGATATAGAAGAGTGCTTCTATGAAAATGTGATTTCAGAAGTTTAGGATTTCATACAATGGGTTTCCACAGAAAAGTACATACATGCAGTGTAGGCCCATATATTAGGCAAACTTTCTGTATGGGTCATTAGGACACAAGCAGACCATGGCATAACCATCCAAACACTGCCGCTGCCTCCCAGGCACCTCCTGACTTTGTCCCAAGTCAAAACATTGCAGGTAGGTCTTAAGTGGCACCTTGGACCAGTCCATTGGCCCCCATTTTTTCCCTTCGATGACATCAATCAGTTTGATCCCATCTATCTTCTCCCAGAAGCCTTTTGGGTGAAAATTTGCATCTTCAAAATCCTGCTCTAATTCTCAAGAGCAGACTGAAACTGTCAATATCCATTCTGGACCCTTGAGACTCTGTAAGAAGCAGATGTATCTCAGTTTATTAGAAAAACGAGATGTCAAGATGAGAGAAAAAAGAAGTTGAGATTGGAGGGGAAGAGCTTTCTCTATCCCACCCTTCCCTCGAAGGTCAAAGATAGACCTGCAGGAGCCATTTCTACATGCTTCCTGTACTCAGAACGTTTGGTTTGGATGCTTTTCACTCCTGTGTCTGGAGAGGGAAGAGGAGAGAAAAAGAAAAATACCCATGAATATTTCATGCAGTGCCTCTGCTGACTTTTTAGTTCCCTGAACACCCATTAAAATGCCACTGTAATAATGTCATTGTTTGCTCGTCACTTTGTACCTGGCTCTTAGGGAGGAAAAAAAGCAACAGAAATAATAATCCTTTGCTCTGATTGGGAGGTCACAGAAAATCATCTACCACTTGTACTAACGCTTTTGAAGATCAAAAGGCTAAACAATCACATTTTCATTTATTTGACATCATTCAAGGAAGTAGAATTCCATAGAAGTACATTTTCCAGATAAATGAAGCTTATCCTTAAGTACCAGATTTGTTTTTGAATTCTAACAATTTCAAATGGAAATTATTCTAGAATTGTACTCACTTCCCTGTTTACTTAGACAAAATACATGGAGCAAAATGTAACCTTTTTTGTAGTACTTCAGAATCTTCATTGTAAACAGCCTAATTCACCATGCTCTAATACACGATGTCTCAGCTTATTGTGATGCTTAGGGCTGCCTATCCTTGAACTAACTGCCTCATACTGATGAGCTTTCCAGATTCTTAGTTCTGTTTTTCCTTCTCACCTATCTACTTTCCTGTTGCCAGTCTGTCCACCATCGCGTCCTATTCAAATCATGGTGTTTGCCTCTAGTCTCGATTCTCCACCCTCACCTGCTTCTTAATTATAATGTGTTGTTCTACATTTGATGGAAATTAGGAACTTTAACAACCAACATCATTATAATAGTGTGTAAAAAGAGAGTAAATACGCTCTAAACCAGGGCCAAAGGCAGTGTTTGCTAAGTCCATTATATGACCTTGAGCCATCTTGCCTTGGCATCACTGAACCATGTTTATTTATTTGTTGCTTCTTGATGCACCTTGGTTAACAGAATTTGCCCAAGAAGCGGTCCTTAGATAAACGTGCTATTGCTTGGTGATTTTTAAGTAATGTGTACATCCAGGTGTTTATGGTTATCCATTTAGCATTTAATGTATATTAAGCACTGACTGTGTGCTAGGTGTCGTGCTGACAAAGATTACGAAATCTTTTCCACTGTTAGCTCAGTCTGGCAGGGAGACGAAGCTTACATAACCCACCCCTGCTCATCTCATCAACCCCACCCTTACTCTCCTGCTCAGTCACCGTCTAGCAAACACTCAAGTCTGAACACAGCAGGAGCGTTCCCTCCCCTGGACCTTTGCACTTTGTGCTTCCCTCCACTGGGACTCTCTTCCTGCAGATCTTTGTACGACTGTTCCCACTCTTTCAGGTCTCAACTCAGCTACCACCTTCTCAGAGAGGCCTCCCTCACCTCCCTATCTCCAGCTGCCCCCTGCCCTCTTCCAGTACATTAATTTGCTTTGTTTTCTTCATAGAACCCTCCAGAATCTGACATTATTCTGTCCACTCACATGCTTATCAACCCCTTACCCCATTTCTGTATAAGCTCTCCAAACACAAAGGTCTCCTCTGTGTCAGCCACCAGCTCAGCAACCCCCAGGACAGTGCCAGGCAGTGGCAGACTCTCCAGGGAGCACCTGCTGAATCCACAGCAGCAAAAATGGTTAGAATACAATGAGGTATGTTATGGGAAAGGAGAGCAGAAAACTCCTACCCAAGCCTAGGAATAGAAAAAGATATGTCAAAGAGGCAAGATTTAAGCTGGATCTCAAACAGTAATGTTAATTAGCATGTTGGCAAGGAGTCAGAGGTATTCCAGATAAAAGGCCTCATATAATAAATAACCAAGGATATGTATTAAATTAACCCCCTACAGAAAATCTCAGTCTAATGTCCTAAGAATCCGCTGCACTGTTGGAATGGCAGAGAGAAAGACAGAGCCGCTCCACCGCCATCTCCCTTCACAGGCGATTATTCTCCCCTCGGCAACCCCAGGAGGGCGCTCTCAAATACTTAGCATTTGGAGCCTGTACTTGTGTCCGCGAGGACTGCTGTAACAAAGTACAGAATCTGGGTGGCTTAAGCAATAGAAAATTTTTATATCATAGCTCTGGATCACAGCGTACACAAAGTTGGTTCCTCCTGCGGTCTGGGAGGGAGAATCTGTGCTATGCCTCTCCCCTAGTGTGTCCGGTGGTTTGAAGGCCATCTTTGGTGCTGCTTGGCTTGTAGAGGCACCGCTCTGATCTCTGCCTTCATCTTCACCTGACATCCTCTCTGTGTATTGGTGTGTTCAAATTTTCCTTTAATAAGAATACCAGTCATATTGGACTAGGGGCCCACCCTACTCCAGTATGACTTCATGTTAACTAATCCCATCTGCAATGACCCTATTTCCAAATAAAGTCACATTCTGAGGTCCTGGGGTTTAGGACCTCCACATATGAATTTGGGAGGGGACACAGTTCAACCCATAACAAGCCTCAGATCAGAAACCAGTGTCCCTAGCAGGGTCTGCTTCTGCAGGGCAAAGATGTGTCTGGCGTTGACTGGGGGCACTATGGAAGCCAGTAGCCTTGTAAAGCCACAAAGCAGGGAGAACAGAAACAACAGACCCGCTGAGTTTGAAAAGCAGCCTGGGAGAAAGACTAGAAAAGGGATAAGAGCTCCATTCCCACTCGTAGAGGAGCCACAATCCCCCTGAGTCCAGGTTAGATCACCTTATGAACTCAAAAACCCTGCAAGGTCCTAGCTTTTATTTTAAAGTGATATAGCACAGGGCATTCAGGACACTTGATATCCCAGAGCCTGGATCTTGGAAAGAGACTGGACAGATGAAGAGATGAGGACAGTTTCCTCACCTGCAATGTGAGAGGTTGGACAGTGGCACCAGCAGATCCTTCTTGTTATCGTGGCCTCTAGTTCTAGGCTCTGGCATACTTTACATTTCATAGCCACTTGATAAATATTCATCAAATAGCTCAATGAGAGAAGGAATAAATGAATAAATCCATAGCCATAAGGACAAGATGCGGTGCCCCTCATTGCACCTCATTGGAGTTGACTTCCCTCAAAAAGCAGAACAAAACAAAACAAAAAAACAGACCGGGAATGAATCTGGGTTAAAGATCATTGCCCTCTGGAAGTAGTTAAAATCGAATAATATCATAGCCACTGCAACAGAGCAGTGCAAACACACCAAGGGCCTAATTAGACTTCCGAATACATATGTGCACAGATCCTGCCAGAATTTTATTTGCCTCAAAACACAGATCTCAGACCTGGTCTCCCCAACCAGGGCCAGTATCAGTTGCTGGGGCTTAGTCTAAATCCATTCCTCAGCATTAAGGCACCAAACAATCTACTCTGAGAAGCAATTATTTCTGGGGCTGAGAATTCTCCTATTTCCACATCCCGGGCTGATGGGAGTTCTTCCCACAAAGGGCTGAGAAGTTACAGCCAAGAATACAATCAAAAAGAAGAACAACCTGTAATCTTAACTTTCTCTTTGTACTTCAGACAACCACTATCAGCATCAAGGCAGCAGGTGAAAAAAATCCTGCAAGCAGAAGAATCAAGCACACATCTGTGCAGTGAGACTTCTCCAGGAAAAATGAAAACGCCTCCCTTTAAAGCCAGAGTTTAAGAAGAGAGAAATCTCTTCAGAAATGAGAACTCAAAGAAAAGAAAGAGAAGGAAATGAGGAGAGAAAGTTCACAACCCTCAAACTGAAATTCAGACCACCACCACAAGGCAAAATCCAACTAAGCAAAAGCAGGAGGACAATAAAATCACAGCCCTCCAAACAAACAGGAGCACAGACACACAAGCAGAAGATCTGGAGATGAAATGTAAAAGCGCGTGCCAAATTCCCGGCGCCATATCTGAGAGCAAAGCAGCCTGAGCAAGTGGCCCACACAGGCAGCTCTGCTGTTGCACCTGCCTGGTATCTGAAGGACAAGCATCCTCAGGCCTGCATCAAAGAGCTTTGCAAATGAGATGAAGATCAGCCTGCAATGAGAATGGAGATACACTGAGGACAGGAACTAATGGCAATTATTTAGTTTTAATAACTGGGTAATTGCTGACCAGACCAGCAGAAGCCAAGAGGCCAAAACCTTTACTTTGCCAAGAAAACCAAGGGTTAGATGTTAACTGCATAAAATTAAGTGGGCTGCTGCCCTGGTCACTTATAATTGGGCTGTGGTGCCATAGGATGTGGGGACAGACCATTTGGTCAGGAGGCCTCTGGCAGATACCCACGCTCCCGAGACAGAGCAAGCACAAACTTTTGTGAGCTATAATTGGGCTAAAACATCTTAACTTGAACAATAGCAGATGTTCAGTTCCAGAGTGGGTTAGGGGTCTGAGGATAATGGTTGAACTTGAACATGGATACAGACCTCTCAGCTTCAGGAGAAGCCAGGGGACTATCTCAGGGGGGACCTGAAAGCAGGTGGAGCTGTTAGGAGGTCAAGTCCCTAGCATTCAGTCCCAGAATCGCTAATCTGGAAGTCAGGACAGTGCCCCCGGGCACCGGCGTAGAGAACGATAGCCTGGACCCCAGCCACTGTGCTGCCAGCAGCCTGTGAAGGGAGGAGCTTAAGCTCCTAAGAAATTTGTCCTGAGATCGTCACCCTGACCACTCTCAGAGGGTCAGGGCCACGTGAGGTCCACCCCAGGTCCATAGACACCTCCTTCATGCGTGCTTGCTCTGGCTTCTGCCCCTTCCCTCTGTCTTTCTCCACTCTCAGGATGCCTTCTCTTCTCCCATTCAAACCCCGCCTGGTACCTTCCAAGTTCCCCTCTACCCCATCCTTACCTACCAAGAAACCCTGTTTGTGAAGAAGGTGCTGAACAAACATTACCTGCCCTTCCCAGTTACCCTTGCTGAACCCTTTGAAACCTCCATCAACTTCAAGCTCAGATTAGATACCATCTGGTCCAACTTTATAGACAATAATAAACCAAGTCCCAGGCAGGTTACATGGCTTATCCAGACATTGTTTGCTTAATTTCTGTTACATGTATGGGAATCTCATCTGTCCAATAGGCTATGTGTTTCTGAAAGACAGAGCTCCTATAATATTCTATATGTTAGTATTTTATATACTCCCATAGCATTTAACACAGGAGCAGACAGAAGTAGATCCTTAATAAATATCTGTCCAGCACTGGGCTGTGGTGCCACAGAATGTGGGGACTGACCATTTGGAACAGGAGGCCTCTGTGGTCCACTGATGACCTAACTCCAATAACAGTGTTGTGAGTCTTGGCATTACCTTGACTTCCTCGAACCACACTAATGAGGGACCACATAATAACCTAATAATTACACAGCAGAACCAACCACTTTGGCTTGTGTCCTAATGCAGCAGGAAACGAGGAAGGAGAGATGGGTTAGTCCCTCAACCTTATCCAGACACATCACCATTCAGTCCCCACACACCAACTAGATACGTATTATTTGCCAGCTTTGTGTAAGTAGTGGTACTTGAAAGTCACAGTCCTTGCTCTTAAGGAGTTTCAATCTAATGGGAAAGACAGACAAGAACACAGATCATTAATGATACTACGTGACAAGTGTGATGACAGAGAAAAGGCAAAGGAATTTCATTCCAGATCATTAAATAAGACTCCATGTCTCTCTCTTGAATCACCAACCTGCTCCCCGTGAACACAACGTAGCTGGCTTGACAGTTTGCCAAAGCCCCCAGTATACCTCTGCTTCTGGATTTTTGCTCATGCCATTCCCTCCACCTGAAACTTCCTCACTTCCATGTAAATCTAAATCATTTTTGAAACTCGTTTCAGATTCTTTAGGATTATTCCTCTCATCTAGGCTCTCCTTAACTACTTTGTCACTTATTTTCTCCTACACTTACTTTGTCTCTTATATTTCTTATTCAATTTTTATGTCCTCCCTTAACTCTCATGCAATCATATTACTGATCTAAATTTTAAATTCCTTAATGGTGGGTCTCAAGTTCTCTTCTCTAGAAAAATCACATATGGACAAGTGTCAGATACAAAGCAAGTGGTCAATGTACCTCCTTGCAGAATAAATGCATGAATGAGTGAATGAATGAGTGGGCCATATAATTAGTCAGGTTTCAACTGTTAGTCAATAATCACAGATAAATCTATCCTCTAGCTGTCTTCTCTACTCCCTATTACACACTAACACACTCAGACACATGATACTATTTTCAGTCAACCAGAATGAGTTCACCTAAAATGCATTAGCTACAGATCTCGGCTAAGATTAGCCAGGTTATTTCAAAGCACCTTTTCTAATTTAATTTTTTCTTTGGCAACCCCCTCCAACCCGCCCTGACTCCATCTGGATTTTTTTTAGTGCTTGGGGAAAAGGAGAAAATGAGTAAATGAGCTGGCAGGAATAAGGTATAATTCTTTGTTTCAAATTGCCATCCTCTAATGAGTCGAATAAATCTTTATTGATGCTAATAAACAAGACGCCAATACATGGGCATGGAGGTCAGGGCTCTGCCTGGTAGGGCCCCAGCAGGGATTGATTCCTGTAATCAGTTTTCATTCCTCTATGAATATCCCCAGCTATAAGCAGGCTGGATGGAAATCATTTCCTGAGAACATTTCCATGTCCTCACACAGGAAGCATGGCCATAAACCCAAACATCGCTCTCAAACACCGAGCCCAGTGAGCTTATCTTTCAATGAATGTCTCTCTTGACTTCTCCCTTTACAGCACCTAAAACCAGGTAAAGAGGCAACTTTTTTCTCACTATTCTAAACTCTGTTTCTAACATCAGCTGATAGAAGTACACAGTAAAAGTCCTTCACACTACAGGGCTACAGTCTAAGGTAGGCAATTATGTGTAGGCAATAATGCCTGTGACAAAAACCTGCCCATGCATCCAAATCATCTGGAGAACTAGCTAACAAAAGCTGGGAAGATTCTGACTCGGTAGGTAGGTCTTGGATGAAGTCTGACAATATGATTTGTAACAAGGGCCCCAGATGATCCTGCTGTAGTCACCCCATATGGCAGACTGGTAAACAAATGGAAACACTGTGTCATATAAACAACATGTGCTTTTTTGGTCAGGCAGGTCTGGATGAGAATCTCAGCTCTACTATTAACTGCAAACTGGGACACGTCAGTTAACCTCTGATAAGAATAGCTTCTTCAGAAAGCTGTCGTAAAGTTTTAAGCACGTAACGCTCACAAAACGAGTAGTGCAGCGCCCGCCAAATAGTAGGATTTTAGGAAATAGAAACTGCCCATTAACAGAGCCCCTGAGCTCTTACTTCCCAGACTTTCTGCTCTGGTCCAAATTTCACTGAATCATATTAGGTCTATCAAATTAAGGCTCTATGTCAAGATGTAAGTGTGATAAAATCATTCCACATACACAAATTATCAACAACAACAACAACAAAAGTATATTTGGGGTTTCTGAAAATACGGCGACCAAAATGATAGTACAGAATTCTGTGGCTATAGGCCACACTTGGACCTTTAGGTCATTGATCTCTGAAGAATGTCATGATAACGCTGCCTCATTCATAACGTGATGCCTCAACATAAAACCCAAGGACAATGCCATGCTAAAAAATCAGATCATGGATGAGAAAGTCCTTCGAAAAGTCTTCTACAGAGTAATAAAAGTATCTTTTAAAACCACATTTAAAGGGAACAGAAGGGAAAACGCATCAATAAAGTCACACATTAGGCTCCTTCTTATACTTCTACTATCAAGGTTAATCATTCGTATAGTATTAGGAAACGAGTTTTTAATTAAAGCTAAGTGTTGCTATCAACAAATACTTGTATTCTTTCTGTTCTCGCTTTTTACACACATTTTGTATTCAGTGCATCTTTTAGAAGTCACCCTTAATGGAAACTTATGCAAGACATCAGCACATAAGTTCTCCTCATGATATAACCTGGTCCAATCACTCTAAATGAATGTAGATCACTTTTTCTTTTCTACTTCTTGGCAAGAAATTTTGCTGGTAAATATCATTTAACCTTTCTCACACAGTGAGTATGGCCCTGGTTCCATCCATCAAATGAATTCCTCATTCTTAATTTAAAATATTAGAAAGTGCACTAAACCTTTTTTCTGTGGGGGAGACCTAAGCAAATCTTATTTAGATAGATTTCCCATGGTTATCTAAAGTCAATGCCAGATTCTTAAAAGATACCTAGCCAGGTACAGCATTTAATTAAAAGAATGTCAGTCAACGAAGTGGACATACTCCTACTTGAGTAGTTAATTGCTAGAAAGAATTTAATAAATTATTTTTGGAACCAAAGTCCCAGTTTCCAGGAAGTTTTTATTTATTTTTTCTTAAAGCCCTCACTGAATTCCACCAGCAAACTCTAAGGTTATTAAATAGTCAAAGATAAACAGCTGTGTATAGCTTTCAAGATATATGGAAAATATATAAACTCTCTTTTAAGTGCACAATAACTATCTGAAACACGACAGTCACTTCATTATTACACACTACCTCAGACCACTCTATGATCTTTTATTTTCAACATGAAATATTCAGATGAGAGTAATTAATTCCGTTTAATGGAATCAAGTGCTGGTAAAAAGCAGTTAAATTTTAATCACTGAGTAGATATGACAGCGATCACAGTGGAACACACCTAATATCCTCGAGACCTATTTCTCAAAGAAACGTAAGAGGGAAGCTAAATGAATCTATAATCCACCCAAAGGGTGGGCCCAGTCCACATAAAACTGAAATGGTTTAAATGTATCCTTCAAGTCCTGCCATTGTTTTAAAATAAGACTTAACTTCAATGGTGATTCACTACCCCCCTAAATTTGTCAACCGTAGCACCTTACTCAACTTTGCAACTCAAACACTGCTCCGCCATCCGACACAACCTTTCCTTTCCTCAATACCAAAAATTTCTTAAGATGCAGTTTAGCTTTTAGAGGAAACTAACTAAAACCTAATTTCTGCTAGAATTAAACTACTAACCATGGTTAACATCTGGCCCCATTAGCATTTGCACTTTTTTTATTTAGGAGAGAGGATGAGGACTTTTAGCTCAATTGAATAAAACCTGAATGGTGAAATTCCAGTCACTGTATAAAGTCATTGCAGGGGAATGTGAGAGGATAAATCTGGGTAGAAGCCACAGCCACTTTCCTCATCACATCACACCATTTAAATGGGCAGCCACACAGCTGTAAATGCACTTCCCCGAAAATGGGATTATTATAGCTTGTTTTCATCACAGAATGTCATGAATGAAAGGGATCCTGATTCTAGCCTCTCATTTCACAGTTGAGGAAGCTAAAGACTACAGCCTTTTAATGATCTGCCCCAGATCACACAGCAAGCGATAGCCACATCTTATTTACTCGCTGTGTTTTACAAGCAATGGTTATATTGGTTGTGTTTTGGCACAATGATATATCCCGGACTCTTCTGCATCTACTTAACCCTTACATCCAACCAGTCGCCAAATTTTGTTTTTCCTAGACGATAGACTCCTAACTAGTCTCCCTGATTGCAGACTAGCCTATTTATTATAGGAAGGTAAGAACTTTTGCCACTCAAATGTTTAGTCTCTCTGTTATAGGATATCCCAATAATCTATGGAAATATCTCTTGAGAATCACCCTATATGGTCTCCCAACCTAAAAGTAACTTCCTCTAATAGAAATGTACAGAGCTCTCAAGAAAACTCATCTCATAACCAGGAATTCCCATTAAGAATTTATTCTTTATTTTGAATCCAAATCTGTCTCTGTGTGGCTGCCACAGATCAGCACTAGTTCTGCAATTTGATACCATATTAAGCAATCCTAATACTCTTGTATTTGACACCGTACCCAATATCTAAAGGCTGCTATCATGTCTCTTTTGTTGCCTTCTTTGCCTTTATCTTTTCCTATGAATAATTCTCTGTTTCTTCAAACATCCACTACACTATATGACATGGTTTGAGGTCTTCTTGTCATCACGTTTTCCTTCTTCTACATATCTCCCAGTGGGTCCATAACCCATCATGTGTCCACCAAAACAGAAAAAAATACTCCAAACTAAAATGTTACAGCCATGATATTGCAAACTAAAAAGAGCAGAGTACAAAGAAATCGTCCCTGTCCTAATTCTGGACTATACATCAATTAACATGGATTAAAGTTTTATAAGCTTTTTTGGCTTATTATCAGCACTGACTCAGAGTGAACCTTGAGCTTACTGTTTCCCAAGCCATTAAATAATATTTTACATATGCTACTAATTCTCTGACATCTCCCTCATATGATTTTTTGCAGTTTAATTTGAGGATTTGTGGAACTTTACATTTATCCCTACTACATTTTGTTCTGTTAGACCTGGCCCAGATCTCTGGTCTATAAATATCATTTTATATCTTGTTTCTGTCTTGGTATTCATTGTCTCCCTGGTCTTTGTGTTATGTGCACATTGGATGAATCTGTCATCAATATCTTCCCCAGCCTGTGGGAAATGATGCCTGCATCTCAGGCAGACTAGAGGGTAGGACCAAAGACGCCACTTTATAGCAGGCTCTGGGGAGACTATACCCAGGTTAACTTTCAACCATGGGTCAGTATCCTTTGAGAATGTTCATTTGACCAGTTGTTAATCTATCCAGTGTCCCTTACATACAGATATAAATATATCCATATTGACCACAAAGATATCACAAGAAAGTTTGTTTGGCTATGTTGCCAAGATCTTTTCTGTTAGAGACGTTCTTTTCTCACCTAACCTTATAAAGGGAGCATGATATACACCATCATGAATTGCTTGCACCAAACCCTCACGACATCTCAGTGATCATCACCTCCTTTTCATTATTTTAATACTCCCTTCTAAAATCTTGCCCAGGGTCATTTTTACACCAATTGCTCCAAGGTTCTGACAACCATCATCTGACATCTATATCTCATTCTTAAAGTTCCTTGGAGTTTTTAACAGCAATCTCCTGGGTAATGTCTTTCAGAGTCTTTACATAAAGACCTCCATGATAGAAGAATTGAATTTATTTATTCTATAAGTCTTCAAACACCTTGTGGCTTTTCTCATTTATCCGTGTTCATTTACACATGTTCGCTCTACACTGCTGAGTCCAAAGATCATTTTTCTTGACACAGTGGGAGCTGAGGTGCTCTGCTTTCTCCCTGTCATTCATCACTCTAAAGGACATGCCTTGATATTTTTGTTCCAAATAGTTACAAAAACCTCATTCTTGTACTTGGGATTTTTTTTTGAAAACTATGTTCTAAAATTGTTCTTCCCAAACTATTTTTAGGTCATTGCCACTTACTAAGTTACATGACATACACCTTGCCTTTGAACATATTTTCAAATAAATTGCTTAAAAATTGGGTCTGATGTTAATCAAGACAAAATAAAATTACACTCATTCAATAACTTAATTTTTATCATTTATTGATTCTCAGAGAACAACATTCAATTCCGTTGTTTTGCAAGAGACCCATAATTAAACAGGGAAGGCTCAGGAAATACCAATGAGATTATGGTTGAAAAATATAAAAATCTCCCCATGTGGAAATCAAAGAAAGAAAATGGAAAATATCAAATATGTGAAAAATAAGCAAAATAATTTACTAAATCCTATAAAAAGTGAAAGCTATGATAGTATAGTGAGGAGTGCTTGCTTTGAGTTTAGCAAAGTTGAGTTCAAACGCTTTTATTCAGTTCACACTAGGTGTGTAATCCTGAGATAGTTTTCTCATCTTTCTAAGACTCCATCTCTCTCATTTGTGAGATACAGATAATCCTAGTGCCTACTGCTGAGAGGATTCAATGAGAGAGAGAAAAATAATGAATTTGTACAGTCATTGACATACAATAAGCACTCACTAAACTCTACAGTATTTTCTATGCTCTCATTTAAAATCCACCCTTAATATTGAACACTTGGGCCAAAGATGCCCCAATTTTTAAGGAACATGAAATATGAGGTAGATATAAATAGCTTAGGAGGAAAAAAGAAACGAAGAAAACAGCTGAAATAGAAGTCACAATCATGTTCAAATTGATAAAGCCATCTTTCAGTTTGGTTCTGGCCTTGCACTGTAGCCTCCTGAAAGACAAGGTCCCTGAAATATGCTTCTCCGTGACCAGCATGTGCATGTGTGCACATATGTACACACATACACACCATGTACAGAGTGAGGTACATGGTAAGTGCTCAATAATCATGCTTGACTGAGCAGTGATCCCCTAAGAGTTGGGAAATGAGAAGTAAATTTACAATTCTCCAGGCTATACAAAAATTAACTATAGTAGATATGTTTGTTTTATGCCCAGGTCTCCTGTCCCTGGGAATTGCCTGGTCCACATTGAATGGTATCCTCCTTCCAGTCATGATTTCACTTCATAACCCTGCCCCTTTGGCCACAGCAGACTGGTTTAATGGCAAACACCTGGCCACAGGTGGAAACACTGAGTTCTCACTTCAGGGGATCACTTAAGAATCTAGTTACACCATTAGTGAAGATCTAGAAGGAGGGTCTACAAACTCCTGCCCCCGAGGTCTTTTTGGGGGCCTGGTTAATCCCTGAAATTCCTACAGCACTACAGTATCTTTGCAATAATCTCCATTTCTTGCTTAAGTGAATTCCAATGGGTTTCTGTCACCTTTAATTTAAAAAAAAAAAAAAAAAAACTGAACTAAGACTAAGCAAAATGAACAGAAATACTAATTTTATCAGTCTGGCCCTGCCCATGGTCGTACATGCTTTTGCCATTGCAAACAACCAAAACAAGAATCTAATAGTTTACTGTTTGTTAGAACAGACCAAATGAGACTCAGTAAACTTATTTAGCAAAGACATTATGGATTATGTCATCAAAAGTATCAATAAGATCCATAAGAAATTATAAACTTTAGAATCAGACCACACGAAGTCAGAAAAAAGCCAGGATTTGCTGAAAGAAAGATTTTTCTGAGAAGCTTAATCAAAACTCAAAACTTCATGGCAAACTTAAGAGCCAGCACTGGCTGAGTGCTTACTATGTGCCAGCTACTAATCTAAGAGCTTTTTCATGAATTAACTTAATTCTCAGGACAACCATGGTTTCATGGCTGAGTGAGCAGCAGATCCAGGCTTCGCTCAGTGTTCTTAACAGGATATGGCTGGGCATCCTTTAAGCCGACTGTTTCTCCAGAAGCTGGCATCTTCGGTGTGGAAGTACAAACGTGGAGAAAGGAAATTATCTTGCGAGAGCTATTTTGCATTTTCTATCCATATCTGTTCATTCGACAGGCATTTACTGAAATCTTCTACGCACCACACACTCTGCTAGGTGCTGAGAGCCATCTCCGTGGTGCCCATCTTACAGAACACGAATTCCTGGGGTTACAGGATGCGTGCACGGTATGGTACAGCATCTTGTAATGACAATGCAATCGATAGTCTTCATGAGTCAACCTATTCACCACATATGGGAAGCATTCTTGCCTCCCTACAAACAACACATTAGGTTAGCACCCCTCCCTGATTCTCCAGGAGCATCATTTATCTATCATAGGCTTCTCACAGCACTTTGAAAATATCTGTGTATCTGTTTACTCTCCCACAATATAACCTTTTTGTGCATGTGATTGGGCTATTCTCTGCCTCACTAGGGCTGGGGAGAATTCCCAGCATATGTAGGTGCTCAATAAATGCTCATTGACCAGGCTCCTCTTCAGAACCCCATCCTTTGAACAAAAAAAAGTCACTGGCAGAGTTGAGTTTGTCCTAAAAGTATGACCTATACCCTCTTCAGAAGCCCATCCTTTGAACAAAAAAAGTCACTGGCAGAGTTGAGTTTGTCCTAAACCAAGCATTCTCTTTCCTCCTGTCTTCTTTATGACCAAATCTACCCACCTCCAGGAGGTGGTCAGCCAGAGGAGGAGCACAAACTGAGGAAATCTGCCACTTAGGACGAAATGCACCACTCTTACGGAGCAAGCATGGATATGAATCCACACCGACCTACAGCTGAATCTCTGCTTCTCCACCCAGCAGTTGTGTGACTCACAGCAAGTAAACTTCTCTGAGCCTCCATCTTCTCATTTTAATACTTGCCTCACAGTCATTCTGAGGATTAAGTGAGGATCGCACAAGGAAGGCGCCAGAATATAGATGTCAGTAAATATGAACAACCCACCTCTTGGCTAAAGCAGTATATGTCTATTAAAAGTATATACTGATCCTTTTAGTTATTTTAGAATCACTTTTCTATCTCCTCCATTTTCATCTTTCGGAGTTGGTAGGCTTTTTAATATAGGTATGACAATAGGAACAGCTGTGAGCTACAAATGATTAAAGAGGAAAAAACCACATTGTTAATTGAGGATAATAGTCTTATTAACTCAGCTCTCTGTAACATCTTGCATGGGAATCCCCCTTGAAACCTCCCAACTCGCAAAAACCCGAGGCTTGCAGCCACGTTCACTGTGCAAATGAAACATCGCTCCTCAAACCTCAACTAATTTTATGTTTAACTTTTTAAAACAAACCATAACAAATACTAAGTATAGCTAATCATTCCCTGATTCCTTGGGTAGTCATTGTAATAGCACTAATTACGATAAACACATTTGGAATTAATGTGCATGTCGTATGCATATATCAATTTCATTCTAATTTGCCATTGATTAACACCCGTGAAGCAAACAAGGTGTCTTCAGTTTTAGTACACCACTCACGTCTTGGGCAGCACAGCCTTAAAATGGGTCCCAGGCATGCAACACCCAACCAACAGCCTGCTGAAAGGCAAAAGGCAAGAGGGAATTTGCAGGAAGAAGATTCTGCTTGTCCTTCACTTCTCAGTGTTTGTGACACATGCTGGGTGGGCAGGTAGAGTCCATATTCTTCTGCAAACCCAATATTAGAAAATGTTCTTATGGGAGAAAATGAGGTTTGAGGCTACAGCATAGGTGTTGGAATTTGATAGGCCTGGCTGCAAATCTCGACTTTGCCCCTTAATTAGTGACACATTTTTAGGCAAGCCACTCAATGTCTCCAACCTTCGACTCCTTCATTTGTAACAGTGGAGATAATAATATGTTTTTCATAGGACTGTTGTGAGGATTATATAAAAAAAAGCAAACACTTCACTATTCTCAGCATACGGTTTATGTTTTAATAAAAAATAGCATTCTTATAATTAATAATAATCACCATTATTACCATTATTAATAGAAAAATTACTATTACATGCTAGGAATTTCATTCAATAGGAAGTACTGGTGTAAATATCACCCAAGCAGGCCCAACATGTTAAGGGCCCCAGGGCGAGGAGGGTGGGGAAGGCAGAGCAAGGATATCTCTGGCAGTCTATTTTGTTTTTGGTTTTTGGGGGTGGGTTTTTTTAAGAGATTCTTTTAGAGGATTGGGTTTAGAGCAGCAGTTTCCATCCTTTTTGGTGCCAGGGACCGGTGCTCCTATGAGAATTTAATGCCTGCTGATCTGAGGTGAAGCTGAGCAGGTGATGCTAGCGCTGGGGAGCGGCTGCAAATACAGATGAAGCTATGCTTGCTCGCCTGCCACTCATGGTTTCTAACAGGCCATGGACCAGTACCTGTCTGCAGCCCTGGGGTTGGGAACCCCCTGATTTAGAGGTCAGTGTGATGACGGGGCAAGGGGAGCGCTCTGGAATGAGAAGGCTGCTCCAACATCCTCCTGCCAGCCACCATATGCAGGCCTATCAAGCTTTTAAGAGTTGGCATCATTATGAGTTTATTATTATTGTTACTATTAGCATAATTATCATAATCATCATTATTAATAAATGAAGGTTTAGGGAAGCCCATTCTGAATCTTTTTATTAGAATCCTAGCCTTTACGATTATGCCTTAAAAGGTGCTTTTCATTTTCCTGTTCTTTACCTTTCTTCCAAGCCTCTCGTTCACATCTGTACAGACTAAGAAGACTTCCTGTTTCCCAGCCCCAGCCCCCTAACTTGAAGAAGTATGCTCATGTGCACAAAGGGTCTTATGAGAACACATGGATGGCTCAAAACAAACTCGTCCCTTCCCTAGGAAAAAGAACTCAATCCACAGGCTGTCCTGAGAGCCCACTCTCATTACTACCAACTTGTAGAAGAGAATTTCTTGGGCACAGTTATAGAGCACCCATCTCCTGAACCCTCTCACCACCATGGTGATTCATCTGGTCAAGAAATCTCTAGCACAAGGTAAATGCCTCTCACAGCACATTTCCCACCCTGCTTTCTATTATACCATTAGAGCATTAAGCTTAATCTCCCCACACTGGAACATGAGGCCTCTTGAATGGAAAGATCATTTGAAGAAAGAAGACCGTTCCATTCCCAATGTAAGTTATTAGTGCATGGTGGGTGTTTAATAAAAATAAATAAATAAAAATCAATGACATGTGTTGGCAAGATTGTGAAGAAATTAGAACCCTTGTACACTGCTGGTGAGAATGTAATGGGGCAGGCACTATGAAAAACAGTATGGAGGTTCCTCGAAAAGTTAAAACAGAGCTACTATATAATCTAGCAATGCCACTTCTGAGTATATATTCTAAAGAACTGAAATCAGGATCTCAACGAGGTATCTGCACTCCCATATTCATAGCAACATGATTCACAACAGCCGAGATATGGAAACAACCCAAATGTCCAAAAGAAGATAACTGGATAAAGAAAATGTGATACGTTAAATTTATTCATGCCTTTAAAAAGAAGGAAATCTCACCATTTGAAACAACATAAATGGAGTTGGAGGACATTATGCTAAGTGAAATAAGTCAGACACAGAAGGACAGATACTCCATGATTTCTCTTACACGAGACATCTAAAATAGTCAATAGTTTCTAGGAAATGGGAGAAAGTGGATATGGGGAATTGTTCAATGGGTATAAAGTTATAAGTTATACAAAAGGAGTAATTTCCAGAAATGTGCTATACAACATAGCTCCTATAGTTAACGATAAAATATTGTGGACTTAAAATTTTGTTAAAAGACCTCATGTACAGTGTTATTATTATGGAAAAAAATGGAACACAGAAAACATTTGGAAGTGATGGATATGTTTACCTGAATTGTGGTGATGTACCATGAGTTATACATATGTCCAAACTCACCAAATTGTATACATTAATTATGTGCAGTTTTTGTATACCAGTTACACCTCAAAAAAGCTTGGGACAGGGGACAAATACACCAAAGCATTACCAAAGAAAGGTGGGATTGGATAGGAGTGGGGGGGTGGGGAAGAGGGAGTTTATTAACTTATTTTTTATAAACATTGAATTTGTTTATTAAAAACATTGTTAATTACAAAAAAAAACTGAAATTTTGCCAAATTTGACAAGAGACATAAATGTAAAGATTCAAGAAGCTTAGCAAACCCCATAAAAGATAAGGCCAAAGAAACCCAGGCCAAGACACATCACAATCAAACTTCTGAAAATTAAAGACAAAGAAAAAAAATCCAGAAAGTTATAAGAGAAAAACGACACCTTACTTATAGGGGAAAAACAATATGAATGACAGCAAATTTCTCATCTGAAATGAGGGACACTAGAAAGAAGCGGCACATTTTTTCAGGTTATTAAACAAAAGAACTCTCAACTCAGAATTCTATACCCAGCAAAGATATTCTTCAGGGATGAAAGGGTAAATCAAGTGAGAGAAAGCTAACAAAATTTGTAGCCAGCAGACCTATTCTAAAAGGAAGCTCTTGAAACAAGAAGGAAATGATCAAAGAAGGAACCTTGGATAATAGAACGCCACAATGGGACATGAGAGAAAGGAGATTGCGCTGAGGCTGCACAGCCTGCAAAAGAGAAATGCGTGATGAAATCGGTGAATACGAGGACTACCGATCCAAGTGGCCTTTCTGTTTCCTCTATTCTTACCAAATGTGTTGTTTTTACACCTACGTAACAGACTCTCATCTTTTAAATAAGTCCTCCAAATATGCTCTTGCCCCACCCACTTAGACTTCAGGAATGATGTTAAATGATGAGCACGTTCAGCTGCATCTGTTTCCTGTCCTTAGATCCAAGAAATTCCTGGCCCTGTGTGTTGAGCATCCAAATACAAGGTCCATTCCAGAGGCATAGGCTGCCCTCATCCTGGCCCCACTATTTCTTCGTGCAGACTGTGAAGAGGACACTTTTATCATTGAGAACTGTGCTCCTTACAAAGTCCCGAATTTTGAAAAAAGAAATGTTATGTGGTCAAGGGTCATTCATCTCTCTTCCATTCAGTCCTCACTCTTTCTTCTCAGCTGACAATTATTTCTTTTTGGAATCACAGAGGCTGACCTTGTCTGTATGTGACTAGGGGTCTACTTGTCCCGCATTACGAACAGAGAGCAGAAGGAAAGGTGACCAACACTGGAAACTCCTGACTGGTGACTATGGTAGAACACAACTCAGAAAAGATTCAGTCCAATCGCCTGAACTATATTTGAAGACCCATGTTTACTATTCTGCATGAGCAGAGTTTCTGCTTTACCTGTCTCCAGCCTTTGGAGAGAGAGAACCAAGATGGCCTTTTCACTTGTCCTCAGTGTCTTGACAACTCTCAAATACAAAGGGACTTAGGTCAACATGGCCCTACAGCAGCTGGTAGCTGAGACTGAAGATGATAGTATGCCTGCACTGACCACGGAATGCTGGATGCTAATGTTCTATGTTTGTGAGAGTCTGATCCAGCTATGACCAAGGGCTTCCTCATATTTTCTAATGACTTCTAGAGTGTCAGATATGTAAATGGTCAGTGGAGTCCACCAGTGGAGATCTAAGACATTCATCTCTGTGGCACATGTCCTGGGTTCTCCTCACTTCACCTCTGGCTATCACTAATGGAAGGCAGAAGTAGAAGAGTCAGCTGAATAGGCAATGGGTATTTTCAGGGAATCTGCAGATTGCCCAGGAACTCTCTCTGTGTCTTCAGACCTTGGGTTCTGGATTGTGAGTCTTTGGAGAAGATGTGAAGTTGCAGTCACTTCTGAACTGTGGACTGTTCTCTGTGTGAATGCAAATTTGCAGAAAGTGAAGATTTTCCTGGACTGCCACCTGAAAGCCATTTCATTATTCATTGCCTCTGATGATTTCTATCTATGCACACACAAATGTGTCTGTCTCAAGCCTTTGCATCTATTCATCTTGGGACCCTGGGATCCCAAGAGACAATAAGAACATGGGACTCATGAAGGTCTGCCATAAAGAAACTACAAATATTGCAATTTGGCCACAATCCCCTCAAGACATGTAAAGTCTGTCCAGAAAGAAAGAGCAATTGTGGAAAATCTACTTACTCACATATTCCCAAATTCTTCTGATATTACCAGATGTTTATAAGAGGCTGCATCCGTGAACTGCTGCTTCATGATGCACGTGGGGGTCTGGCTGAGGGCAAATGACTGGCTATGTTCAGCAATGACAGTCACAGGCTCAAGGCCCAGGAACTCACACATTCATGATGAATCAAGAACCTGTTTCCGGAGAGTGCCCAGGTTGGATCAGTGTACAATGTCGTGATGTGTGGGTGAGTTGAGAACAAAGAAGAAATCATCACATTAAAAGTCTGAATACCAGGCAAGAAAGACGACAAATAACTGAATCAAGTTTCCAATTGAAAAAGTCAAAGGAGGAATCAGAGGTTTCTGGAAACATTTTGAAATAAAAAGAAAATGTTCACTTGCAAAGAGTACAAGAGAAACAGTCTTTAGACAGACTCTTACCCCAAATAGTAAATAACTACTTAATCGAATAAACTGCAAAATTAACAAGGTCATAAAAAATTACTAAAATGTCATAGCTCCTTGGGGCTGCTGACAATAATCTAAAGCCATGAAAGTTAAATTCATCAGTGTCAGTTTGAAATATGTTTCAAAATCTTAACAGAATAACGAAGCATCAGCATCTTTAAAATTCTCAGGCCCGTGATAACACAGTCCTCACATGCCACAAAACACACGTGTAGTGCACCACAATGTATCCTGTTTGGGTACACACATGTTCCCCTAGAAAGTGTCCTTTCCACTTGCGTGTTTATTTCTGTCAGGAAGACATTGGAACATTAAGAAGGAAATGTCCCTTATACGTGAACAAGAAATCACTTCGTTTTTAACAAGCTTACCACCTCTCCCATGGCCTTATCCCTTTTCCTCCTTCCGTGTTTGAAGTCAAACCCCCACCACTATGCCTTGTTAGCTCCATCCAAATCAATTCACGTGGGGGTCTGGCTGAGGGCAAATGACTGGCCGTGTTCAGCAATGACAGTCACAGGCTCGAGGCCCAGGAACTCACGCATTCAAGAATTATGACAACAAATTTAGTTCAGTCGCAGGAGGACAATTAAGAAGGCTGGCTGGTTTGTTGCATAAGTGGATTCCTGGGCAGCCCAAGTATGACAGCTGTTTAACACCGACCCAAGGGGATGAGCCGAGATGAAAGGGAAAATGAGTTCAACCAAGCCTCATCCTGCTATTAGAAAGAAGAAAAGAGTGAGCGAGAGATGCATTTGACTTCATTTTAATCTACCACTGTATTGTGTTTGGAGGGCTTCATTTTTTCCTCAGGGGAGGGCGACCAGATGAGGGAAAG
>NW_006442207.1:10920540-10920904 GCF_000325575.1 Pteropus alecto
AGTTACTAGTGAGCAAATCAGAACTAATTCCAAGAAACCTGAGGCCTGGCTGGAGCCTATGGCATGTGTAATAACTGTACCCTAAACAGAAATCCTTATTGGAATGTTCATTCCCCAAAACCAACTTCGATTGCTGCCTCTCAGAAACCACCAATAGGCAGCAGCTCTGCAGCAGCTTTCATTAATTTCCTCTATCATCGCTGATCTTGAAGCTTTAGCCAGGAAAGGAGCCAAAGGCTTTGTCTTCTTCATAGGTAATTTACAATTACAAGGGCTAGTTTCCTTGACCGCTATGGGTGGGGCAGAGGGGACTGAGGAACAAGCTTATTTCTGTCTCAAAGAAACAAAGAGTCTGGTGTAAAAA
>NW_006442207.1:10920928-10934245 GCF_000325575.1 Pteropus alecto
CTCATGAATACTCCAGCTCTGGCTCCAGCCAGAAATAAACATGAAAAATAATGAAAGTCCTAAAAGCGAACAACTGAGGAGGCATCTCTGGCTACCCTTGGGGGCAGCTCTCAAAAGCCACCTGGAGTTTCCTGAATCCCAAGTAATAACTTTCAAACTATTTCCTAAGCCAATTTTTTGAGAGCCCTGCCTGAATGGCCATCATAAGTGACAAGAACAATGCAGTGTCACAGCTTCCAAGGAGCAGCCTGGCCCCCTGCCCACAGATGCCAGGTAGGAGAACCATGTGAACATCAAGTTGCAAGGGGGACAGCCCCCTCTGGGAGCCTTTCTCTTTCTTGATGTTCTTTGCCAATTCTTGAGTTTGCATCCCAATCATCCTGGAGAAACGATTTCTGAACTCAATACCTTCAAGGGTACATTCTTTTATTAACTACAAAAAAAAATTTTTTGAGGAAGAGAAACCTATCTTAACAGACACATTAATAATAAGTTAGCAACAGGCCTTGCATACATGGCATCTCATTTGATACTACTGTCACATATACAAGGTCAGTGTTGTTTTTATCTCTGGTGATCAGAAAGTTTAAATCATTTGGTCAAGGTCATGAAGCTGTGAAGTTCCCAAGCTGAGATCAAACCCAGGTGTGGCTACCTCCATCCAAAGCCTGCAGATATACTTTTCACTGCAGAACAGGGTCTGTCCTGTCAAGGGGTCCTGAGCAATATCAGAGCAAGATGTGTAAAGGGATATTAGAGATGAGCCCCTCTGACTGCATGTGGACCCCTCACGATTCATCCTCACAGTGATGTTTGCCTAGGCCATCATGCCTACATGACTCTGAGACCCAGAGACAGTCCTTTCTGAGGTTCTGTGCGCAGGGACAGTGTCTTCTGTGCTCTGGCATATACACTGCCCTGAAGCTTTCAATTTACTTGGGAAGATAGGGCAAAGGTCAGCTGTCAATTAAATTACAAAAGAAGCAGTTTGTCTTTGGTAGGGGAGCCCTCTCCGCTTTCTCTGTCCTTTCCCCTCTTCTGTCGCCTCTTCACCGCCAGGGCCTCCAGGCTACCTCTCACCACTGAAATTTCTCTGGAGCTAAAAGAAAAGACCAATAATTCACATCAAAGTTTACAGGACTACAGATGTTTGTCCTTACAATAAAGAAGTATATTTCTAATGGTAAAAATTACCAATGCACACGAATAGAAAGAGGGATATATTCATAGGGAAAAGATCTTTCTAGCATCCCTCAAAACCAACCACAGAATTAGACTCCTTCTTTCTCATTTTAGATTAAACCAACCCAACACATACGTAGTCACACACAGGTGCACGCATGCACATGCTTGTGCAGAGGCATGAACCACTTAACAGTACTGGCATCTCCACTCCAACTCAATCCAGTTTCTATGCTGAGTGCCTACCACCGCGGTGGGGGCTGTAGAAGCAGGTTGCTAGGAGAAGCAGGACACCTGGTGCTTTAAGAAAGTTATAATCTGTCTAGGGACAGACATGCATCTAAAGACATCAGCCCCAGTCCTTGGTTTCAAGGGGATGCTGAAAAAGGAGCAGCCCCATGTAAATGGGGTTATGTCAACAAGGCATCTTCCCTCTTCCTCCCCACCACAAAACAGGAATTAGGGGCGGGGAGGGGGACCTTTGAGCTTTACAGCAAAGCTCCAAACCTGGTGTTTCCCATGGGAAACTGAAGGGGAAATCCCGCAGTGCCGATTTATTTAAACACATAAGCTGTTGGAATTATATTTCCTAAAGCTAACTCAATGTCTAACACCAACAAAGAGTGTCCAAAGATTTGGTGAAAAAAAAAAAAAGAATAAATGAATAAATGAATGAATGAGTAAACAAACAAATTATAGAGATTAGGGTAGACATCAGGTCCAGTTCTTTTGGGTCTAGCTTGGTGGCCTTGTACATGTCCCTCGGCCCTGTGCATCTCAGCTGAGGGGAGAGCAATGCCTGCCCTGCCCACCTCTCAGGGCTCCTGGGAGCATCTGAGGAGCTCATGGACTCCAGAGTGGTTTCAGAAGCATAAAATGTTCTATTTCAAGGGTTGTTATTATTCTTTTGCAGATGCCCGAGACAACCTGCAGCAAGAAAATTGAATCCATCCTTGATTAATCAGCCTGTTTACCGCAGGCTGGTTGTAACCTGACTTGCCCTCACTCTGGTTCTGGGGCTCCCTCCTCTACTATCTGCTGCTCAGCTCATCAACCTTCAGATATCAGGACCAGAAATGGGGCCTGGAGGAGGCCCTCCTCTCCTGCAGCCTCGGCCTGCACTGGGTCCAGTCACCCACACCCCTATACCTACCTCCATTCCAATGTACCCAGAACGCTTAATGAAGTTCCCCAGCTAAAGAGCCCCCTCTAGATGTCAAAGCACTGCTGGGACCCCGCCCCACCCCCAGCCAATCCTGTGTGAGCACGGCTATTTCTTTTCAAAGGAGTGGTGAAGTATCTCTGTTCCACAGTATGCCCATTTTAGCCCAAGATGAAAACTTCAGCTGTGGCAGCAGCATGTGTGCAAAAGCAGAAGATGATCCAAGTTAAGATTGGAGTTCCTCTTTCTAGTAGTTTGATACCCCCTTTGGGGGACAGCAAAAGCACTTGGCATTTGGCATTTGTAACTTCCTGCAGCAAGCAGAGCCTGGTTCTGAGTGTTCCTCTCTCACTAGCATCTATCAAAATCGTTAAAAGCCATGTCATCCTGGAGTGACTTGCCTTCTAAATACAAGCACCACAGTTTAGGAACATCGTGTCCAGAGACAACAGAGAACACTGATGTAACAATGGCCCTGACCTCATGTTTCTCTATTTCTCTCTTTGTACCAATAATGTCTGCTATTAAGCCTCCTAGCTAGCACAATTCTGTTAAAGCAAAACTATATCGTGTTTTATTATAAATGAGTCACATCTTTTGCTGAGCCCTTTCTTGCTTTCTCTGTATATGCTGGCATTCTTATCCAATAAGAACTCAGGATGGATTTATTGAGGGCCAATTAAACACCAAATCAGCAATAGTGATGGAAGGCAATGTCCAGTCATCCTGACACATACTGACACTTAGAGCTATCTAAGATTTCTGGAACACTTGTGACTAGCAAGAGTATTATGTCCATAACCTCATTTAAACCTCCTCTCGACAACCCTATGAGATATCCCCCAGTGTTTAAGAAATTGAAGTTCAGGGAATTCAACTAATGTGTCCTAAGTAGTGGAAGGACTGAGATTTGAATCCAGGCCTCCAGCTTCTGAGCCTATAGCTTGAAGGTAGTGTCAATAAATCACCAACATGAGACAACCAGAGAATACTAAAGGGCTAAATGGTGCCAAATGGTGTTCATCTCTTCATTTCTTCTCATTCATTCTTTTAATAGAATCTACTGAGCATCTACAGAGTGCCAGGCATATTCTAGATATAGGGATCGATGTCCCTGCCCTTCGGTTACTCATAGCTCAGCAAACCTGGGTAGATCTGTGGAGAGAGAAACACCATAGAGTAAAACTTGGAAAAATAAAGAGGGTATAAGGGACACATCACAGTGGAAGAAACGCTGGGAGCCAAGTCCTGGAGCCTGGAATATGGATGAAAGGTGACAGGGAAACTGAGGCTCCTGGGATCAGAGTGGAAGAAGCGTCAGGATTAGGCAGCCTTTTCTGGAAGATTCCCAAGCAATGATTCCTGGGAGGCAGATGATTTATATTTAGACTCCAAGTCCTGCTCTTTCTCCCAGAAGGAGCATGACTCAGTAAATGAAGATATAGCCTAAGAAGACACATCAATTTGCGTCTCTGCCTCTGGCTGGGACCAAAAAAAATCCTTTGAAAGGTTTCAGTGATATTCCCATGAATCATTTGCTATGCCCCATCCCAGAGAAGTAGCTATCTGTCATAGCTGTACATGTATGAGGGTAATGGTATTTCTCAAAAGCCCCTTCAGACCTCCTCACCAGGCAGTCGGCTCAGCAGAAGCCAGGATGGGGGTGAGACCAGATAAGCAGACAGCTTCTGGCTGTCTTCAGGAATGCATTCCCTCACACAGTCAAACCCCACCCAGTCCCTGCACTCCCGACCCTGACAAATACACTCCACTTCCACATCAGCCCGGCTACTTGGCCCCAGGCCATCCACAAGGTGTAATGGAAAACCTGGACTCACTATTCTTTTTCATTCTGGGAGGGATATTATCTTACTGATTATCTAGCCAAATGTACTAAGGACCCAGAAAAACATGGTGGAGCAAAGCGGGAGGCAGACGGAGAGATTGTAGAGATATGACCCAGCTGATCACAGGGGCCGGTCCTGAACTCAAACTCTTCTGGTGCCAAGTCCAGATGGATCCCTCCATTTACCCCAAATGCTTCCCCATAATACCCTGACACTTTCCAAAACTCTAGAATGCAGGAGATGAAACATAGTAGTATAGACAGGGAAACAGAAGATCAGGCGCTAGCCCCAGTTCTGCCCTGATTATCTGCGGAGCCTTGGTCTAAACTCACCTTCCCCGAGTCTCAGTTTCCCGATAGGTAAAATGCCAACGAAAACAGTACCTACTTCACCGGCCTATCCAGAGGGCAAATGAGATAATCCATGTAAATCACTCAGAACAATGCCTGGCAAGTGGAACACATCCATCTCATCTGCCTCCAAGTCTACTCTTCTCCAGACTGCAAATTTTTACTCGACATGAATTTAAGCTCTTCTTAGGAAAATCTTGTTCACTCTCCTGCTGGCAGGGGCACAAAGAAATCCAAGATTTGCTGAATACCAAGTCTGAACAAGGCCTTGTTCTAAGCAAAATTCACAAGTTATATAATCCTCACAAAACTTGATAAGTTAACTATCTCTTGCCCAGTTTTACTGATGAGGAAACTGAGGTTTAGAGAGGTGAACACATTGTCCAAAAAACGCAGAGCCTATCACTGGCAGATTTGGAAGTCACCAGGTTTTTTCCCCCCAGCATACTGTCTGCCTTTTGCTTCCTCTCTCTCTCAAAGTATGTGCCCAGAACGGGTCACCTCATTTCAGGTGTAGTAGACACAGTGCCAAGGGAGAAGGACTTTCTCTAGCTTCATCACAGGTACTGTAGTTCTATTCATGCAACCTGACATGGACTGAACTTGACACTTAACACTTAACTTCTGACATATTAGTACGCCAAACCTCCACATCCCACACTTATTCAGTTGTTTTACTTTTTAATGCAAGGATAAAACCTAGCATATGACCCTATTAACCATCATTTTGGTAAATTAAGTTCATTTTTTCAAGCCTGAACTAAACATTTTGGATCTAAAGTCTTCCATCCAATATATCCATTATCTCTCCCATCTTCATGTCACCTTCATATTTCTTTCTTTGTCATTGGTTAAAGGAAATGTTAACAATGCAGGATTGAGCATAGCACCTTGTAGTTCTAGAAACCTGTCTCTGGCTTAAGAATGCTTCATTAAAAAGTACTCTGGACATAGTTCATGAATAACTGATCCAGCTCAAAGCTCTGCCTTGAGCCCAAGGCTATCCTGCAAGGCTTCTCCAACACCTTGATAAAATTAGGATCCGCCATGCCTACAAGAAAAGGGAATGAGGTTAGCTGAACGAGACTCACTTCTGGTTTAGCACATGATTATTCTTAGTGATTACTATCTGTTTTCTAAGGTTATACAAACCATCTTTTAAATATTGTATTTTAGAAATTTGCTCAGGATTTAAACCAGGACATGAATCTAGAAACTAGCTCATACAGACTATTTTGAAAATAGGAGTAATTGCCCATCTCCAACCTTCTAGAACATTCCCAATCTGAAACTATTTCTTCAAATACTACCAGGAATATTATATTACACCAAATTCTGACATCTAACCTAGAGTATAATTGTTGAGATCAAGAGACTTGAGTTCACTCAAGGCAGTGGCATTCTCTTCTGATTGAGTGACTAGGATTGGTCATCCACACTTAGTCCTGTTTTACTCCAGGTTTGTGACATGCAGGACTAGCCTCGTACTGAGCCTGGGCTTCCAGCATCACTTGCTAAGTTCAGACAAGCTGGAGCTAGAAAGAACAACCAGGTACTAGGATTTTCTAGGGCTTATACTGAGATACTCTTTGAGTCTACAGGCCCCAGGAGAGCCTCATTACAGAAATTAGTTCTTGATTTCTGGTAGGACAGATGTAAAGGCTTCCGGTCTGAGGCAGGATTTATTGCAGTATAGAGGTGCTAGTGTTTAGTGTAATATATCACCAAATTCAAGAGTCTTCGACTGGATTAGACCCAGTCTGACCACTTACACTGCCCTCACCTGCTTCTCAAACCCTTTCCTGGCTCTGACCATCCTCCGTCTCAGGCACACACAGACTCCCAAAATCCAGACCCACCCAAAACAGTTCATTCTCAGTCTCATCCGGGTTTTCTCAGCCCTACAATAGAACTCAGTCTCCTCAAACCTCTACTGCTCAAGTCTTACAACAGTACTGGAAATGCAAGATCATGGCCAAAGTTGAGATCTAAACAAGATTTAACCTCAGGAGCTTGCTTTCTCTATCAGGGGTAACTTGCAAACTACAGACTGTATCCTGACTTTGAAAATCATTCAGAAGCCTTTGACTGAGATATTCCACCTCTAAGAATTTATCTTAAGGAAGTAATCAGGGATGATAAAAAGATAGAGCCACAAGAGCAAAATTTCTGAAACAAAACTAAACGTCCAAGAATAGGGGATGGTTTAAAAAAATAGTGGTGCAGCCACAAATGAAATAATAGATATAAATATTATAAATATAGATACATATTTATAGATGGATAGATAATATATATAAGGGTAAATATATGATATATTTGATACATAAAGATACATATATCCTTTAAGAATTATAACAGAATATTTAATTGCATGAGAAAACATTCATGATATATTATTAAGGGAAATAACAGGTTACAAAATAATATGTACCATAAGATCCAAGTATTTTTAAAAATATAGAGAGAGACAGATAGATTACGGTTGGATAAATAGATAGGGAAAAGGGAGGGAAGACTTTGGAGGGAGAGACAAAAGAATATTAATAGTAGTTACATCTAGATAGTGGGTTTACAAACAATATGTGTATGTTTTTCTATTCTTTCCACATTTTCTGCAAATACACAATGAATGATTATTATTTTGTAATAGGTAAAAAAAATTAATAAAAAATCAATCAGTGTAGCTATGCTCCATCCTTTCACTTGAAGGATATAATTTATTCATGTGTCAAATAAGATCTGAACACCAACCACGCAAAAGGCCCTATGCCAGGTACTCCAAAGGATCCAAAGAATAAGACATGATCTTGTCTTCGAATTATTTACACTTCAGATGAGGAGACACTAAGTGAGCACAAGCATCTAGGCAAAGCCAAAACAAACATCTTGTGTCATCTGAATGACAATGAGTGCTAAAGCTCAGAGTCCCACTGGGAAATTAAGCGGGGCCTTGAAAATGGGTAAAATTTCAATAGGTGGAGATGGTGTTGGAGGTGGGTGACTAACTCATTCTGGGTTAACCAAGAGTTTACCAGTCTGTGTACTGAAAATCCTGCATCCCAGGAATCCCCAGTCCCAGGTGAACTCAGACTATTGGTCACCATGCCTGGGAGGTGCTGTCTGAATGAGAAAGGGTGAAGGCATTAAGATGGAAAGGCAGCCTACCTTGAAGAAATGTAAGTAGGAACCAAACTACAGATGGCTCTGAAGTCCAGCCAGAGGGAATGGATTTAACCCAGTGGCAACAGAGAGCTAGTGAAGATTTTAGAGAAGGAGCAATTTCAGAATAATAATCTGGCAGTAGTCTACCTGGCAAACCAGAGGAAGAGGGAAGGAATAAAGATGAGATCCCAGAGAAGTACCCAAGAGAGAGCCCCTTCCAGGGGAAGCGGTATGGTGGAATGGCACTAATGTCATTTATATGCAAGCCTGCAAAACAGATCAGGGAGAGGAAGGTCCTTGTTGCTAAGGTTTACATCAGTTTGCCAACTTCTACTGCATAGGCAGGCTCCTGTCTCCATGCACCACCTCACCACCCAACCGCGTTTGTCTAAAACAGGAGCCCAGATAAATAAGAAGGAGCCCAGATAAATAAGAAGGAGCCCAGATAAATAAGAAGGAGCCCAGATAAATAAGCAGGGTTTTAATTCCAAAAAAAACCAGACTGCCTAACAAAGTGAAACATCCGCTTGTAAGCAAGTGCTTTACAGTGAGAAGAAACACCAGGTGAGCACTCAAGAAAGGGCAAGACCAGATGTTTCTCAGAGTCTCCTCAAGGGGGAGGTGCTTCCCTAAGTGCAGGATGGCGCTGAACGCTGTGTAAGGTACATTCGCCTCTGGTGGCTGTAATTGTCAGGCTTGTGTACTTTGAAGACCTCTGAGCAGAATGCGCAGCTGGCTGGTTAGCTTTCCGACATGGCCTTATGCACACAGACAAGGGAGAAAGCTTTTCTCCAGACATGGCTCCTCCAGTCCAAAGAACTTTAAGATCCAATTACATCTGTTTCGCTTATCCCCAGAACATACACAAACACACACCTCCAGTCAAATTTGAGTAAAAATCCCCTGGTTTCTCATCGCCGACAAGGCTACCTCCATGCAAAGATAGAGGAGGACCCAGCTGATTTCAATCATCTTAAAATAACAAAAACACCCTGCCTTACATGTGTATAGTGTCTTTACCTATTCAAATATCCTTTGCGTCCGGTGTTCCTTTATCCTCACGGCAATCCTGGAGGCAGGTATAAATGATCTCAATGTTCCCATTTAAAAGAGAAGGAAAAAGAAAAATAGAGAAGTGAAGCGATTTAGCCTAAGATCAGAGAGTGATACCTAATAATGTTTTTCTCTGTGTCGCATCCACCATTCACTCTCCACAACCTCCCCCTGAGTCAAGTTTTCTCAGGGCCTGAGTCAAAGAATCCAGAAATAAAGGGATGTAGTTCCACCCTCGCATTACTTACATTCAATTATTCTGACAAAACCTAAAGACCCGAATTAACCCAATGCACAAGTGAGCACATATACACCAGATACTCAAGTACAAAGGGCAAGCAAAACCAGTGAATGCCGATAAGACATAAAAGACATAAAAGAATAGGGATTTTAGAAATGGATAGAGAATCTTCTATGCTGCCCAGTACAGCAGCCATCAGCCACATGTAACAACTGAGCACAAAAAACATGGTTGGTCAGCGTGGAGAGCGGTCATAGGTGTCAAATATCACCACATTTCAAAGACTTGAATGTAAAAATATATATATATATAAACATTATTAATACTTTATATCAATTACATATTGAAATTATAATATTTTGGATATATTGGGTAAAATAAAATATATCACTAAAATTAATTTTACTGTTCTCTTCTTACTTTTTTAGAAAATCTTACTTTATTAGAAAATTTTAAATTATGTAGTTCCCATATTTCTATTGGACCATGCTGTTTTAAACAGCATTCTTTATTTTTTATGGAATAAAACCAGTATTCCTTGTTTTCCGACATTTTTAATAGCATGTAAACAGATGTTTCTATAATGACATATTCCTGACATATTTCCCACTTTCCTGGACTTCTCCCAGCCCTTCTGGACTACTTTGTCCATTATGTTGACCTAGTTCTCAGAAGTAACCTGAGTTTCCTTCTTTGATGGCATTGCTATATCCAGCATACCCAGTTACAAAGCAGGAACCCGTTACTGAGGTGTCCCTCCCTTGATGGGCTCCATATCACTTTCCCAGAGTAGAAGATGCTGGAAGAGGGTCAGGACACAATCAGATTTTTTAGACTTCAATTATATTTCAGAAGCAACTCCCAAACCTTTCTTCTATAGTAACAAAATTCAATGCTCCAAGGTTTTGTGTATCTTAAATGTCATCAGACTGCCCAGCTCTGGCCTTCATTTTTCCTTCTGAAATTTTGCATTTGACAGCATGACCATCCCACAAGCATAATATGCCCTCAAGGGTCTCACTGTCCCTGGTTTTTGTACATGATCATCAGATAGAAGATGCTCATAAGCAAAGACAGAAACTGAAAGAAAGGAAGAGAAAGATACCTAGACCTGTGCACAAAAACCCAACAGAAGAGACCAGATCACAGACAGCGGCAACCAAGTGGTATCAGTGACAGACTGGAAAGGGAGAAATGATGCTCTGTGTAAGGAAAAGGGACTGGGAAAGAGACAAAAACCTGGGGAAGGTCAAAACAGAACCTCCCTTTCCTTTTGCTTTACTGGGTGCTGCCACATTTTAGGCTGGAACATACTTTTTCAGGGGTGAAGGGGATTAGGATGACTTCCCTTTCAATGGCAGAGAAGCCCTCCAAGTGCATTCTCCCTTCCTGTAGGCAGTCAGGACTTCAGGGTCCACTTACATCTAACTCATTCAGGACAACCCTACAAATAAAGATGATGGCGGTCTGCCATTGCGGGAGGGGATCTGGCTCCACTGGCATGAGACTCAATTTCAAAGGACTTGGATATGTAAAACTCCCCTCCCCTGCCACCACTTCCCAAAACATTCCAGAGACTAGATATCAAAAGCCCTCAAGAAATGAAGATGATTTCTTGTCCTGAAAGGACTGCCTGGACATGGCTACAGGTTGCTCTCCTTGGTCCTGATCCTATCCTTTGTTGAAGTTAATTCTCATTCTCATTCATCAGCTCATCATCTCTCCTTTTTCCCACTCTCCCTCGTTCCCTCTTTCCTTTCATCCCTTCTTCCTTCTCTTCCTCCCTCCCTCACTCTCGTTCTCTCCCCCCAAGAAGGAACTCAAGGTAGTATAGGCTTTGGTGTAAGAAAGCCCTGGATTTGGTGTGAGACAGCCCCAGCTCTGTTTCTTTCTAGTGGCATAGTTTCGGCCTCCCTTCTCTGAAGCTTCATAATGTTTTCATTATACAGCCCACGAGACAATAAAATTTAGCACTCCCTAGAATATTTATTCTTTCAGGTATTCAATGGCTATCTATTGAAGACTTTCTATGTATGTGTTGGATGAGAGAGGTAGAGCGGTACCAAAACAGATCAAAACCTTGTCCTTGTTCATCTTATATTCTAGTTGAAGATAATCAATAAACAAAATGAATAAGAAAATTATATGTCTGACAGTTATAAATTCTTTAAGGAAAAAAATAGGAATAGGAAATGAAGAAGGTACAAATTTAAATGATTCATTTAAGATTGAGGAAACAAGTCATAAAGACTTGAAGAAGAGCATTCCAGGCAGAGAACACAGCACTGCAACAACTCTGGGGCAGGAACAGCAAGGAGCCTTGTAACTGGGTGGTTGGGAGTCAGATAAAAGTAGCAGAAGAGAAGATAAGTGAGCGGTAAAAGCTTTGGCTTTCTTTGGAATGAGACCGGAGGCCAGAACATGAGCCGGCATGGCCTGAACTATGTGTAACAGAATCACCTGGTATAATTACACAGTGAGAAGGGTGGAACCAGAGAGACTGGATCTGAGGCCATTGCAATAATCCTAGTGAGAGATCATGGTGGCACAGACCAGGGTTTTAGTGTTGAAGGTGCTGAGAAGTAGTCTCGATCTATTTTGTAATTCTATACTAACATACTACATACATTTAAAAATATATCCCAAAATAAAAAAAAATACTGAAAAGATAAGATTCAAAAATAAAAATAGGAGACTTAATATTTTATTCCCATCACCTAATGGAATACCTTGTCCACCCCCCGTATGTACCCACTTTGGAGAGCACTAGTGTAGATTACACAAAATAATATGTGTAAAGTACCAAGCACAGGTGTAAGAACACAGGGTGAGCTTAATTATATTGGTTCCTCCCACCTTTCCCCCACCCCTATATAACTTAGCCAATGCCCAACACCTCCCTGTCCTCCTGCATCTGGTGCTTCAAATGCTGCCTGCAACCTTGTCACTTGCTTGATTGAAAGGTTACCCTGTTGTAACTCTCAGCTATCCCCAAAGGTTCACTACTGCAAGGTACCATCTCCTGGGCCTAGAGGGGAAGGTAGAGAAACCTGTGGTTTAGGCATTAGTCTAAAACTGACTTCATACTCCATCCAACAATAGCAGAATATACATTCTTCTCAAGCTGGCATTGAATGGTCACCAAGATGGACGACATTCTGAGCAACAAAATATATCAAGTTTAAAAGAATAGAAATCATACAAAGTATGATCTCAGACCACAATAGAATTAGACTAGAAATAAATAACAAATAGTTACCTATAAAATCTCCAAACATTTGAAATTTTAAAAACTTCTAAGTAACACTGGGTAACAATGAAATCTCAAAAGAAATTTTTAAATACTTTGAACTAAATTAAAATGAAAATACAAATTATTAAAATTTGTCAGATGAAGCAAAAGCAGTGCTTAGAGGTAAATTTATAGCATTAAATGCATATGTTAGAAAACATATGAAAGATCTAAAATCAATAATTTAAGCTTCCACCTTAGGAAACTAGAGAAAAATGAGCAATTTAAGTTTGAAGCAAGCAATACATACATACATACATACATACATACATACATACATACATACGAAAAATCAGAAGAAAAATCAATGAACTTGAAACCAGAAAAACAATAGAGAAAATTAACTAAACTTAATATTGGCTCTTTAAAATGATCAATAAAATTGACAAACTTCTAGTGAGGATAACCAAGAAAAACAATGGAAATAGACACCAATTACCAATATCAGAAATAAAAGAGTAGTCATCACTATTGATCCCATTGATATTAAAAGGATAGTAAATAAATAAATACCCATATATTTGATGCTTCAGATAAAATGGATCTATGAAACACAACTACCAAAACTCATACAAGGAAAAGCCCTCTATCTATTAGAAAAATAGAATTAATAATTAATAATCTTACAAAAAAAGAAATCACCAGGTCCAGATGGTTTTACCTGTGAGTCCTATGTCAACAAAAGGTTGCTACCACCAATCCCATGCCTACAGGAGTCCCCAATCCAAGGTGCGGTAGAAGGAGAAACTTTTTCAGATAAACAGTTAGCAAACAGAAAACACAGCCTCTAGAGGAAACCAAAAGTGTTCTCTGCCAAGACAAAGGAAAGGCCAGCTTTTCTAGAGAAGGTCTGACCCTAATCCCTGATTAGTCAGAATCATGTTTTAATTGGTTATTATGGAGTCACTCTGATTGGTCAGTAAAGATGCAAATGAGGATACAGTTGTGCAGCTCGAACTAGACAGGCTAGATCTCAGCCTATTTGATGAAAGGCAATTCCAGGAACTCCTTCATAAGAGTCAACT
>NW_006442207.1:10934270-10935469 GCF_000325575.1 Pteropus alecto
GGACACTTCGTAGCTCAGTCTGTGGCTTTTCCCTGATATGCAGCGTTCATGAGAGGCCCTTGTCAGCAATAGTTGCTAGACTAAATATAAGGAATCCTACTTGGCAAGTATATTCCTGCTCAGGCTCAAAATCTACCAATCATTTAAGGAAGAAAGTATACCAATTCTCTACTATCTCTTCCAGAAAACAAAATCAGAAAGCACACTCCCTAACTCAAATCATGAGACCAGAATTATCCTAAAACCAAAACCAGAAGAAGACATTACAAGAATGGAAAACTACAGACTAATCTCACTCATAAATATAGATGTAAAAATCCCCAACAAATACTAGCAAATTGAAACCAACAGTGTATAAAAAGAATTATCCGACACAACCAAATGGGATTTATTCCAGGTATATAAGACCAATTCAACATTCAAAAATCAATCAGTGTAAGCCACCGCATTAACAGACCAAAGAAGAAAAAATCATATGATCGTGTCAATGTGAGAAAAGCATTTCCAAAATCCAGCCCCCACTCATAATAAAAACTCTCAGCAAACTAGAAATAGAAAGGAATTTTCAATTTGATAAAAAATATCTACCAAAAAAAAAAAAAAAACCTACAGCTGCCATGATGCCAAGATGTCATGGGCTAAAGAGAAGATAGAGAAATACCCCATAGAAAAGAACAAGAGATGAAAACAGATTTTTTTAATTCAGGTTTGGAGAAGGCTGCGGAGGCTGAAGAGGTTGGGGCTCCTTCTTTGTTCCTACCACCCTGAATGATGACACATGCTGAGATGAGACACATGCCGCGATGCGAAGAGGTGGTAAAACCCTTCCCTGGAAACCCATCCACGGCATATCGCGTAACCTGCCTGTTTTGTTTTGTTTTGTTTTTTCTCTGTAACACTTATCACTTTCTAATGTGCTATGTAATTTATTTTGTTGATTGACTATCACCTACTGGAAAGTAAACTCCAATGAGCCCAAGGTTTTTTGCTGTTTTATTAATTGCCATATCCCCAGTATACAGTGGGTACTTGTTTATTTTCATTAAATGAACAAACCAGTTTGGGCCTTTGGGTATTTTAGGTTACTCAGGGGCCAAGAACACAGGGAGAGATGGCCCTGGGACTAGAAACAGCAGAACAGCCATCTTTCTTCCATAGCCAACTTCTCAGAAAGGGACACTACATCATAGAAGCTTCCT
>NW_006442207.1:10935756-10945714 GCF_000325575.1 Pteropus alecto
CAGGATTCTCCTTTCTCCACATTCTTGCCGATGTTTTTATCTTTATTTTGTTGATAATAGCCATCCTAACAGGTGTGATGTGATATTGTGGTTTTGATTTTCATTTCTCTGATGATTAGTGATGTTGAGCATCATTTTATGTGCCTAATGTCCATTTTTGTATTCTTTGGAAAATGCTTTTTCAGGCCCTTTGCCCATTCTTTTATTTTATTATTATTATTATTATTATTATCATTATTATCATCATCATCATCATCATCATCATTATTATCATCATTATTATTATCATCATTATTATTATCCTCATTATTATAATCACAAGAGTAGAAAAGAGAGAGAACTTAGGTGTTAGGGATGCAGTGCAGGGAGGAAAAAACTTAACAAAGAATAATAGTAACTTGGCTATTTGAACTGCACCATAAGCACTTCACAAGAAGCATGGGAAAGCAAGAAAGACAGTTGCAATTTGCTCTCTCCTGCTTCCCTTCACATCTCCCTGGCCACAGAACTCATAGGGCACCACCTTAGCTCACACTGAACTGTGCTCAAGTTATCCTTTGAGGCCTGCCCTGAAAAAAGATGCTTCCTCAAATCCATCCTGTGCAACTCTACCACCATTCCCAGAGACTGGTCTTCACCCTGGATCTCAATTACTGAAGAAACACAGGGGTGAAGATGGGGCACAGCTTTGGTGCTAGGAAACTGCCCAAGGCTATAGGTAGTCTTGGTTCTCTCTGCACCCCAGAAAGGGTGTGTGGCCTGAACTGGACTACCATGAGAAGGCAGCTTAGCAACGCCATTAAAAAAACACAGCTTTTGGGTCAGGAAGACCTGTGTTAGATTCTGACCTCTGGACAGCTAGCTACCCAACTGTGTAACTTGAGTAAGATGTCTGATTTCTCTGAGCCACAATTTCCTCATATGAGGATGATAAAAGCACTTAGCTTACAGCTCTTGCCTGGCCCAGAGTAAGCTACAGAGATGTTAACTCACAGGCTGCCCAAGTCCAACATTTGGACAGTATACTTAGGTGCTGCGCAACCCAGGACAAATTATCCATTTCTTTGTGCTTCTGTATTCTCAACCATCAAATGTAGACAATAAAATACTTTATTTCTTAAGTTCGTTGTGAGGTGCGAATTAAATATGCCGATCCATGTAAAGTGTTTAGAACAGTGCCTAGCATATGGTAAAGGTTCAATTATGATAGCTAATATTTGTTTAATAAAATTAAGTAATAATAACAGTGAATTATTGCTGAAGGGGCTTAAAAACCAAAGCAGTCCCACCCCAGCCACCAGCCTCTAGCATATATAGAAAATTGATAAACATTTGCAGTGAACGATTCTGGAAACTTGCATCTAATCCTTCAACATTGTTATGTTCTATCTACTCATAAGTTCAGTTTCATGGCCAGTAGAAGCAGAAAGTGTAAACCTATGTTACTGTCACCTTGTCCTTGTGCTTCAAATATGGCTTTTTAGTGGTAGGGCTGTTTACTTCTGCCATAGACTTCTACACAAAAGAGAGAGAGAGATGCAATAGCATTCTCCACAGAGCTGGTCTGAAGGAAGCTGCAATGAGCCATAAGAATGGGCAAGCGCAGAAGATTCGGTTCAGGTTAGTTCATTGCTCTGAATGGGGAGGAGGTGGGTGATTTGGTCAGAAGATGAGCATAAACCTCACAGCTCTGCTGTTCTCTCTGGCTGCAATGTTCTTCCTAATTTACTCAGGCTTTTCTCTAATGGCACCTCCCCAAAGAGGCCCTCTGCAACAGTCCCCCTAACTTTCTGTATCCATCATCCTGCTTTGTTCTTCTTCATAGGATTTTATGTGACATTTGTTCAGATTAGCTTATCATCTGCCTCCTCTCCAAGAGAATGGTAGAGAGACTGGCCTGTTCTACCTAGCCTAGAACAGTGCCTGGCACATACATAGCAGGCACACAAGGAATATTGCATAAACGAAAGGATGAAGCAAAAGTCCTCCCCTGGCAGAGGTGACCGCCAGCAGTCTAGCTGGACTGCAGACTTGACACCCCTGTGCCAAATGGCTTTTCTCAAGCCCAGGAGGATGGGCTGGGCTGGACTGGGCTGCAGGGCAAAGGGAATCCATGAACTCTGGTCCTAACTCCATTCCTTCTAATGGATGGTAAGATTTTTATATGAAAAACACACTCAGTGACATCCCATCATTCAATTAGAATGTTAAAGAGTTGCAACAAAATTAATTTGCTTATCACCAGGGAAATTAAAATGTCTGCAAATAAATTCTACCCCCGGAGCCCAGTTTCAGGTGGTTGATACATCTGATGTGTTGGCAGCAGAGTGGGAATCAAGAGGGGATTATGGGAAAACTAGTTTCTAGCTGGAAGGGAAAATTCAGCAAAAGTAAAAATAATAATAACAAATAAATAACTCTGCTTGCACGTCTGTGTTTTTAATGTATTCTCCAAAATAGTTACTATTTAAATCTCTCTCTCTCTCTCTCTCTCTCACTCACTCAGAATTCAGACGTTAATTGTATCCCCAAATGACTTGAGCCCTGCCATTTAGCAAGGTTTGAGAGTATGGGCTTTGCAATTAGACAAGCCTTCGTTTGGATTCCATCTCTGCCACTTACTAGCTGTGTGACTTTTAGATGGTTACTAACTTCTCTGAACCTTGAATTCCTCATCTGTAAAACAGGGATAATAAAATTAATCCCAAAATAATGCATAACTGTACATAAAGCAGATAGATGTTCAATATGTGAAATATACTTTTAGTATTACATTAATGATATTACATGTTAAAAATAGCAATGCCAATAAAACACGAAAGATTATGCATCCTGTTTATAAAGGGGGGATGGAACCTATCAAAAAAGAGAATAAGACTAGCAGGAAATCTCACCATTACCGCTGCTTCTCCTAGAGCTTATCTCACGACCCATCTAGTCAAGATCCATATGACGACGTTCCTATTCTAAGCAGGACACAGTGAGTGGCCTGGAACGATTCCCAAGAGACAAATGAATTCCATGTGACTCATTCATAAATCAAAACACCCAACCCAAATCTCCCCACTACCCTGCTGGTTCCAACTCCCACTCCATCCACCTCCTCCCTAACACCCAGAAGATGTATGCAATTAAAAAAGGAAAGAAATGACTTAGAAAAGAAAGCATCCAGGGGTGTGAGCCTGGGGAACAAGAGTAAGAAACTGGAGGTCGAGATAGAATTTCTCTCAAACCCAAAGCAAAAATGAGGAAACAGGCAAGACAAGGCGGGCCAGGGGAGGGGGATGGACACAGCTGTATTCTAATGCGCCTCCATCGTGATGATATGATGGGGTGGGCAAAGACACCTTCTCTTTTGTAATATTACTCTATTTCCCCGGAATCACCTGAAATTAAATAAAATTAAAAACTTAGATACCTCAAAAGGGCTATGTGATTGCCCTTTATTCCTGTGAGGGACAGGAATAAAGAATGAGTTGAAAAAGGCGTCCTATTCAGCCTGGGAGAGACATAATCCCCAAAGAGACAGTAAAATATGGCTGCTGAAAGGAAACCCAAGTCAATGTCAGAGGCCAGAAGCACTGATGATAAGGGTAAAAAAGTTTGGGGAAATTTGCAAAAAAAAAAAAAAAAAAAAGGATTTCTAGCCCAATTCCCTTTCTCCCCAACCCAGAATCCAAGCATAAATTTTTGCTGGCCATATGCACCAAATAAGTTATTATAAGCAATCTAGCAATCAGTTAAGCAATGATAAATGGACTTCTTTTCCCTTTCTTACCAAGTTCTCTAGCCTAACATCTTCTTTTTGTACAATGACTCCCACAGACAATAGGACCCTTCCTTACTTTGCTCTCTTGGGTCTCATGGGAGGAAGGGGGGCCAGGACATAGAGACATAGACTAGTAAATGTCTATGCCTAATTGCAAGGCTGGGGTGGCATGCAGTGCCATTAAGAAGGCTGCACCAGGTGACACTGGCACAGTCCATATTCATTCACAGCTGCGGTGGGTTTATCCAGGGCAACAATTATCTAATTGCTGAGAATGTTCCGTATATTTACTCAGCTGCAAATTTGCAAGATGGGGCCTGACTCACAAGAAGGGAATAATAATGGGAGACATATTTCCATTTGCAAATTCATGAATAAGCAGCAAGAGCCCTGTTTATTAAAATGCAGATGCAGATAAACAATGAGTATAGTTCCAGGAATAATTGCAGGGTTTTCACAGTTACAGAAAACCAGCCCCTCTGTCAACACTTCATTGTTCTATTTATACCTTGGGAGATATTGCACTGAGTTTCTATAAATACAATGGAAACTCATTCATCTCAACCCTTCTCACGTAAAGTCCCAACCTTCTCAATAATAAAAGAACTGCATCCTGGGTGTATCTGACATTAGGTCTCAAGACTGTCATAGGTGAATCCTTCTTATTATAAGGAAGAAAGCAGAATAGGCTTGGGTTGGGTTGGGAAGGGGGAGGGGAAGCAACAGGCATTCTATTCTGGTTTCCAAAATAGAAGAAGCAGATACACCTTTGCCAGGTCTCAGCCCCTGAGTGTTAAGAATCTTAGTGCTTAAAAGCAGAGAAAACAAACTGCCCAAGGATACGAGCTCATCAATGATACTCATTTATACATCTTTGAATGTGATTCTGTCCTCCTTTGTGGCTCTTAGGCCCCTCTCCTATTATGTTGCAAATCTATAGCATGGTGATCTTGAAATCTACTCCTCTGATTGCCCCATCCCTAAACTAAACTTTGTACCACACAGTGTTAATCAGACAGAGTCTGATTCAGTGAAGTTTTCCTGATTGCAAGCAGCCCAAAAAAGTGTCCCTAAGGCAGGATATAATTGTGCTGTCCAGACACAATTAATATTTATAAGAATATCACATTTTTAAATATTTTACTGTGTGGCAGGCACTGTGTGAATCACTTTCCATGTAAATATCTATCCATCCCACTGGCTCTGTGGAAGCAGTCCTATTACTCTCTTTTTTACAGACTAAAACACAAAGCAATAAGGTAAGTTGCCAAGACACAGCTAGTAAGTAGTAGAGCCTAGACTTGAACCCAGAACTATCTGAAACTAGGATATATGCTCGTAGCCACTGAATTACCACATATTTTTTGCTTCCTGGATCCAACTTGACACTGTTCCATTTCATGGATAAGCTCAAGTACCCTGTCTCTACACCACAGCTCAGAAAAACCTTGCTTCACTTTATCAACTCATTATTTTAATCACTCCTCCTCGTATACACATTAAAAGCTTTAGTTTCTCTCTCCATAGTCTTCAGTTCACAACAGCTGACCTACCCACAGCAATTCTCCATGTGCTCACACTGATCTGTCTCGTGGTAGGGGGAAAAAATCACTCTACACAAAGATATATATATTACATGTATACAAACATTTGTATATATGTGTACGAGTGTGTAGATAGATAAACAAAAAGCATGTATGTACATTGTGTCACACATGTACCTGTAAGCTTCTCGTTGGTGTCTCCTTACAAGTAAGGTGAAACTGCCTACAGAGAAGTGAGCCTATACCAGAAATGGGACCCCAATACACATGCAACAGCCCTCGCTCACCGATGTGCCCTATACTGCAGTAGATCCAGATCCATTAGCGGGGTTTACACATACAGAATTTGAATACGAATGGCTTTCTTCTGTGACACATCTCTCTAGCAACTCTAGTCCCTGAACACTTCACAGGATTCAGAACCTAAGTAGAAGGGGCTGAAACAAGAAGTGATGGCAGGGAGGGTGTCTGGGGTGCAAAGGGGACATTTTATACTTTGCCTCATCAGTAAGACGGCCGCTGTGTTAGAAGGTGGAGCAGGAGTCTGGGGCACCAGCTGGCAGACTTATCCAGAAATCTGTGCCCTGTTCATTGCAAAGAGATTTCTCTTCACAGTGTCATTTCACACACGGTGGGGAAAGTTCCAGCCTTTTGATTTGGGCCTGGCACCCCTATAGATAGAGCATGAGATGGCCAATTCTGAGTTGAAATACCGGTGGTCCTGAAAAACTCATATCCCCAAAAGTGCTCTCCTTCCTTTATTGGATTATTCATGCATCCATTTAACAAATTCCTGAACACCTACTTACACAGGCACTATGCTCCCTGACTTGCCAGATTAACTGATGTTTTCCATTGCTTCTGATGCCCACCTCATAAGATCCCTACCAACTGAGTCACATGTTATTCCACTCGCTTACACCCAAGCATTGCATCTCCCACCAGCTGAATTCACAAGAACTAATTGTGTTTGTTCTCGAAACTTATGTAGAGTTGTCATATTTGTTATTATAATTACACTATTTAATTAAATAGTATGAAAATCAACAGAAAATGAGTTTTAAAAAATCTATGTTTCTATAAAAGCTTAATTGAATGTTTTGCAAAGACTTGATAAAAGTGAGTCACTTGAAAAATGCAGTCGAATTAAGTGTGAACAGAAAAAGTTTAAAATATTGGGTATGGGAAAGAATCTAGAATCTTTAAATTGCCTTCCCAATGTTTTCTTACTCTATGAAATAAATTCAGTAACTGAGAATTATAAATCATGCATTATAGGTACGATTTAAATAGGAAAGATGACCTAGAACTCTAATTAACAGACTGATATTCACAGAAAAGACCTAGAGCCTTCCTATCAAAAAAATAAAGAAAGAAACATCATCTATCAATTTTAAATTAAAATTATATGTTCAAGATATACATGTAGTATTTTTTACGATTCTCTCAAATTTCAGATAAATGTTTAATTACCAGCATCTGGTTTCCATTGTAAGATACAAACAACCACAACAGGAAGTCATGGGCTGTGTATAAAAGAGGCATGTGGAGTCGGGGATGGGAGATCCGGGAAGGTAGAGCATCCGACTGAGGATTGTGGTGGGCAAGGAGGGGAAGAGGAAGAACGTACAGGGAGAAGAAATGTGTGTATAGTCTTGAAGAACAAGAAAGAGCCAGCAAGGCCAAGTAGTAGGGAAGGGTATTCCAAGCACACAGAGCAGCATCTATAAAAGCACATGGCATTTGTGTGGATCTCCTAACGAGTTGGTATGGCTGGAACACTCAACACATGGTAGCAAAGTGATTCTTTCCACAATGATTTGCACACATGTTGTTTGCCAAGCACCCCACTAGGATATACATTCATGGGGCACACATTCTTGTTGCTCTAGAGAGAAGGTGATCCATCACACTTTACGAATCCTTTTCACATACACTCTCCAGATGTACCCCATCTCTACCCCCACCTTCAGTGTCCAATCCAGTGTTTAGTACAGTTATTTCTCAGTAAATATCATAGAAGTGAATGGGGATAGGCTATGAGATCTGATCGACAACAAATTCACCCCAGCCAAAAAGACTTAGAGTTGAAAAATAACTATGTTATTTTCCCTCCTGTTTGCCATTTCTTTCTAAACTGAAAGGATTATCCAACCACTCAAATGCTACTGAAATAGGTGAGAGATTAGATTACCTAATACACCTCTACATCCTCCAAGAAATATCCTTATAATCACAGTAACTGCTATTTTTTCCAGCTGGTTGCTGACAACATTTCAAAATGAATTCTCCTACACTTTTATTTTTATCCTCGACCAGCTAATGGTAATCTCCTTAGATTTCTGAAAGAAATCTCTGAATTCTTTCAGAAGTGAACTTTAGTAGAAAGCAGCTCCCTCTGGCCCTTCTTCACCATTTTGTTTTCATTCTCTCCCTGCCCGCATCACCAACATTTATCATTTTATCTAAACTACCATCCCATTGGCTTTCTTGAGAGTTCAGCTTCTAAATAAAGGGACCAAAATATCCCTTGATCTTTAGAACGATCTTTGTTTTAAAAGGCAAGAAAATCTAAATTCTTATATAATCAATCAATTCGAAGTTCTTTCTTTCTTAACAGTCACTAATTTGATCACTTGAAGGTACGCTTCGTAAGTGTTTTGTTCCAGTGCCTAGCAAAAGCTCTGACTGGAAGTAGGTGCTTAATAAAGAGAAACTGAATGAATGTGTAAGTTTCACAACAGCCCTGAGGGGTGAGCAAGGAGAATATTCTTACAGTAAAGGACAGACTCCAGAAAGTTAAGTGGTTCGCTCAGGGGCCCTCTGTCAAGGATATTTGTCTAGTGCCATTTTACTAGATAGACCACATACCTGAACTCCAGCACTGGAACAGGAAAATCTTTCTGGTCCTTGCTTCTGCAGAGCTAAAATCCAAGTCCAATCCAAGGTCCACAGATCTTACTTAATGTGAAAATGCAGACATTGGAAATGGGGCTTTTAGAAACACCACTTAAAATCCAAATCCTGAGCCAGAGTTCTGCAGAAAAAGGGAGCAAGATGGAGGCTGCAGAAACACTGTGATGACACCATATGTTTCAGCTGTGCTCAGGCAGAGCATTCATGCAAACGCCACTTGACTGTGTATACCAAGGGTCTGCAAACTACTGCCCTTGGGCCATATCTGGCCCACCATGTACTTTTGTAAATAAAGTTTTATTGGAACATAGGTTGACCCATTCATGTACATATGATATATGGCAGCTTTGGCACTACAACGTTAGAGTCAAGTAGTCCAAGCTATAGTTAGCAAAACCAAAAATATTTGCTATCCACCTCTTTACAGAAAAAAACTTTGCCAGCTCCTGGGGTAGACTCGCTAAGTAACAGCACGAGCATCAACAGCAGCAACAGAAATGCAACCAAGTATTGCTGATGTTCAAAGAGCTGGAAAGGATAGTTTTCTACCCAATACCAAAAGAATAAAATCACAAAGCCAATTACCTCAGCACTTGATACCTGCTTAGAATCCTCTTGTCAATAATATCTACTCACCTGAGCTCTTGAACCAGATATCTACCCCCTTCATTACCACTGCATTTAGGATTTGCAATCAGTGGAAAAGCTATGAAAAACAAACTTTTTTTGACTCTATTTAAAAAGGAAAATCAGAGAAGTGAGCATTGAATGCAATGCTACAATAAATGGAAACTCAGCGTGCCTTATAAAATGGTCTAGATCTCATTAAATGATTTCTCAGCTATTATACTTTGGGCTCACCAATGGATGTAAATGGATGCTCCAGTAAAAGTGAATGTTTAAGGTGGTATTCTTTTGAAAGGAAATAGCACATTAGAATCAGAAAAGAGGAAGCCCAATTGTTAGGAAAGCTGATTTCAAATTAAGAGTGCCATTTTCTGTCTTTAAGCTTTGCCACTGATATTCCCTTGCAAATTTCTTAACCCACCCACCCCATGCCTTACTTTCCTACATATACCAAATGGAAAAATCATATCCATCTCCTACCTCCTATCCCCCTTCTCCAAACCAATGACTTGAAAAGGACGCATAAAACAGCATTTGCTGTGAGTTTTTTAAGAAAAACTTATAGGTAAATGCTAAACATTGTTATGTATGAGTTCTCCAAATCCAGTCTGTTTTCCAAGGAGTTGGAACTCAGTAAATATGAACCTAGCACTGTAGAACAACAACCATGGGTCCAAGGGCAAACGCCCTATAAACTCATCTCCTACAAGAGCCTTATTCCAAGTATGCCCATGCAGGATGGAAAATTCTGTGACTTAAATTCTGGTAAATTCTAAAAGAAGAACTTCAAATTTTTCATTGTCTGAAGGCTAAGCAATGGTTGCTTTCTATCAGTATGAGTGAAAAGGCTTAGATTGTGGTTGGCTTCAAGATCCAACAGGTCCCTGTCTCTGACAGCCATGTCTTTTGTTGTGGTCAAGGCTGAGGCAAAGTCTCTGCTATTAGTCTAGGCACAGGGCTGGCTGTATGGAGCAGAGAGCACCTAAGGCCACAGGACCTAGAGCCCCAGCCCATAGATCTGAGTCTCTCCCCTCTCCCCTCTCCCTTCATCCATCTCCCCTCACCCCTCTCCCCTCACCCCTCTCTGGGGCGCCCATCTCCC
>NW_006442207.1:10945811-10946880 GCF_000325575.1 Pteropus alecto
CTCCCTCCCTCCCATCCCTTGGCTCACACCCTTGCCTTTGAAAACTGCTCCTCCCCACTCCATTTTATTCTGATAAGACTGTCATTCAGAGAGTTCTGCCTCTTCAAGCTGACCAGCAATTGGTCCAGAGGTGGGATTGACACTTGAACTAAGCAGGGATAATGTTTTTGGAGACAAAAATAAAGAAAGGAAGAGGAGGACAAGGTGAAGAGAGACTGACTCTCCTTTGGTCCATGCAAGCTCTAAAGTGCCTGAAGAGTGCCTGGCTGGAAAATGAAGCTGGCAATGAGCAAAGCAGAGTTGGACTTGGAGAAAGAAAAAGAGAGACTCACTGAGCCACACTGAGACTCTGGATGTAGCCCCAGCTGAAGCTACAACCACACCAAACTTCTCGGTTAAGTTTTGGTAAACTTACTTCTCAGTAAACTTTTTACTTTAGTTTTATGAGTTTAATGTTTTGGCTTAAACCAATTTGAGTTAGTTTCTGTCACTTGCCACCAAAGCTTCATGACCAAAACAGTGAATACACGTCTTAGGCCATCTCATTTACCTTCACAAAGTGATCAAGGGACTGAATGTAGATGGTTCAGGGAAAATCATCCCATCCCTTAAAATCACAGCTCAACACCTGCTCAAACACTCATGCATCTGAAGCACAACCTTAGGCAGTAGTTTGACTTCACTCTGTCCTGTGGTATGTTATCTTTGCAGTTGATCAACAGCCCCTCGAATAGGTATTTATTACATTTTTATCTAGAACTGGGTGAGGAAATAATTTATAAATATTTCATAATATATTACTTCTAGAATAAAGCTCACATTGCATCCAGATGCAATTATCCTAATGAGTAACAGTAAATCATCCATCTTTTAAAATTTGGTATATATTTTTTTAAAATCTATTAGTGCCTATTATTTTCTGACAATCAAGTTTCCTGATCTTTTTTGTCTATTTTTTTATTATAAGTTTTTAATACTTCATATTCAAATTCTTAAAGTCTTTAAACTGATTTTAAAGATTCTCATATCAGAACTCCTTTCCCTTCCTCACACCTAGTACTATCCCACA
>NW_006442207.1:10946925-10947177 GCF_000325575.1 Pteropus alecto
CCCTTGCATTCACTCAGGTAGTTCTCTTGAACCAGAATGGTCTTCCCACTCATCTCCCACTCGCTCTTCCAGCAATCCCAACCCTAGCCCACGTTCAAGGGCCAGTCAGGTCTCATCTTATCTTTGAAATGATATTAGATGTCCCAGCACAAAGTTAGCTCCCCTGAGTGAGTATCTGTTTGTCATTTGGTATATATTGTACTTGGTAGAATAGGGATCCCTATTCAGGATTGGGGAGGCTTCCTGAGGACA
>NW_006442207.1:10947346-10958111 GCF_000325575.1 Pteropus alecto
GGACACTTGGGCTTTTTCTCTGCAAAGGGGTCCTAGGAGTCAATGATTCAGGCACTCTGTAAGATCCCCTGGAAGCTGACAAACATGATCAGAAGCAACATGATGGATCACTCCTGCTTATGACTACCTGACATTCCCTCATGAACTGCCAACCCCTGGGGCTCACGGCGTCCTCAAATGCTCTTCCTTTTCCCATTCCCTTCACCCAAGTGCTACCTAGCCTCTCAGGCCCTTCTGCTGTAAGAATGCAGGGGCCCATGCTGCTTCTATGACTCCTCCAGGCCACGGCGAGTTTACTTTCTTCAAAATTCTAGAGGAGACTTCCATGACTCATGCTGGACAACTGATTATATCCTTTCTTGTGTTATATGTCTTCCCATCTCCTCAAGTAGATTGCAAGTTCCTCGGGGTAACGACAGTTCTTTGAACAGCTTGTTTACCTTTTCTCTGTCCATCCCAGAGTTATACAGGGTGAGCACTCAATAGCCATTTGTTCAATGAGGGCTCTGATTAGGTGTCCTTATAATGAAATCACTCTTCTTTCTTCCTAAATGGCTTTATATTTAATTTGTGGGACATGATCCACCTGTAGGTGCATGTATACCTGTGCCAAATAGTCAGCAAAGGCTGAATCGCAGGAGTGGCAGCAAAAGGGCTGTGAAATATCAGAAGCAAAACAAAACTCTCAAAGCTCTCACTCAGGAATTTGCACACAATGAATGTGTTTTGTGCTCACTGTAATGTGTAAAAGTGCACACAGTCTGTGTGTACACAGCTTTATGTCTAATGGGTTCTTATCTGCAGAAAAAGACTACGATGTCTACAAAGCAGGAAATCCAGGTCTAAGTCCTATCATTGGCCCAGCGTGACCTTGCATAGCTCACTAACCTCTGACCCTCAGGTTCTATATCCGTAGAATGGGTCTACCTATATCTACCCTGCTCCATGAGAGTGTTATGCAGAGGAAATGAGGGAATGCTTTGAAGAAAAGGAGACTGTGCAAATGGATTTGCAAGGTCCGTGAATTCCTGGAAAGAGAAATTATGGTCATCAGGAAAACTTCCTCCTTTGAACTTCAGGTAATAATGCTCCCCCAGAAAAACTTAAAAAGTCACCCTTCAATAAAGCATGCAGCATGGAGTGGACTGGACTTGCTTGGGCTCCTAGGGATGGAATTAAACCACAGGCAGGACCACAAATATGCTAAATGGCATCATTACATAGAACCTTTATTTAGACGCATTAATGGGGCTATAGATCAACTACTATGTCACAGAGTGTGCTCTGGATGCATTTTAAAATTAACTATTCATAGGGGATCATTTTTTATTCTTCTTTACATGGTAGAGGTTCAGCACCCGAGTGACATCTGTTCTCTTTGAATGGTCCCCCTGTCATGTAAAGCTTGAGCATTTTAACTGGCTTGGGTGACAGCCCTGTGATCATCCTCAAATGTGTTTGGAATCAAAATTCATACCCTAGAACTGCAAAGGAAGGAGACACGGCTTATCCTAACTTCAGCATACAAGCAAAGCCCACGCTCAGGAAAGGTTCCCACGGCAAGAAAAAAGAGTGGCCAGCTAGACCACGACCTGGACCATCATGCCAAAACTAACATCCACCAAAGACCTCAGTGCACCAGACTCTTTTCTTGTCCAAATCTATATATGATGGTCAGTCTCTCCTGAAAAATCACTGCCGGGCTGTATGCTAAGGCGAACTATGCCTTTCAATCTCCCATTAAGTTGCACCTAACCTTTGATTCACTGCAACCATTACTGATTCAGCACCTAGTGTACATCCTACCCTGTGTGAGTCAAGGGTCCTACGTTTAAATGGTATAATGAGTCTATGAGCAAGGATAGTGATTGCACCTTTGTTTATTGTATTGAAAAGCTGGAAACAACCTGGCTGGCCACCAATGGTGGTTGTCTCAAATAAATTTTAGTGTAGCCATTCAATGGAGTGTTATGCACAAGCATTAAAAAGAATGAAGTAGGTTCATCTATACAGATTAAGAAAGATGTCCAATTAGAGTAAGTGGGGGGGAAAGCAAGTTACATAATAGAATGTATGATAGGATCTCATTTATATAAAAAAACACATACACATATATACATATATATACACAACCTACATCATCATTATGCATGTGATCATACACATATAGAGGAAGCTGAGGGAGACATGAGTTGTGGTAGTGGTGACCTCAGAGGGGTGGAATTTGTGTTGTGAGGCAGAGATGAAGAAGGGCCTTTCACTTTTCATGTTATACATTTCAGTAATGTGGGAATTTCTTTCCATTCCTTTTCTACTTCTATTATACCCATCTACTAAAGATGTTATTTTTAAGTGGTACCCTAAAAAGTTGTAACTACATGTAGCAATGGTTATTAACTTGAGTTAGTGTGGTGAGCCTTTCATCATATATACAAATATTGAATCATTATGTTGTACACCTGAAACTAATATGATGTTATATGTAAATTATATCTCAACCTTTTCTTTTTTTAAAGGCATAGCAGTACCTCTTCCCTCAGTGGATCCTTTAGTATCCTAACCACACTGGTAACCATCACCTAAGTTCCCTAACGCTCCAGTAAACAAGAAAACACAAACACACTCTTAGGGACACACACACACACGTGGAAGATTAAAAGAGCAGGTATGAATGACAACAAATCCCCTCTTCCCGCTGTTGAATTTATACTTCTTTTCTTCATTATTTCCTCACTAAAAGATCAAGTTTGTTTAAGCACTTCCTATAAGTGAAAATATCTTTGAGAACATGCTTCAGAGAGCATATGATTTCTAGTAAGTTTTTTTAAATCACCATGATAAAATTCCATCACACAAAGCTGATCTGAATGTCCCAAACCACTTCTTATAATGAAGTTTGACAGGAATCAATAGAAGAGCTTCCTTCAGAACGCCAAAGAATTCCTACTTTCACTGAAATGTATCGAGCCCTAATCATGACTGCATATTCAATATTTTCCCAAAACATAGAAAAGTGTCTTGAAATTTTATAGCTATAAATTTTACCAAACATTAAAGCTAATAAAATAAAAGCTATATTTATGAAGGACCTCCTGTTTTTCAAGCACTACACTAGGCTCTTACATCAATGATCTCATTTAATTATCACAAAATACTGTAAGTGAAGCATCGTAGATTGGGTACCCAGGGCTGTGAAACAGAGATTTGCACGCAGGAGTATTTTGGAGAGTGAGGGGAGGAGCACTCAAGATAAACACCTGTGGGGAAGTAAAGGCTGCAGGCCTGGGCAGAGGGAGATGAAGTCATGGAGGCAGAGGTATGATGCAGCCACAACAGAGGCTTCAGCTCTCAAGGGAGCTCTGGATTTATTCTACCTTAAGTCAAGATGGCCAGGCCACTACACTTTTGACAGTGACACAGGTTGCCCCCAGGGAGTGTGCATGACCTTGGGCTAGGCAGCTCTTTTATGACAAGGGCAATTCCTAAGGAAGGACTCAGCTGCCAACACTCCTTAGCAGCTAAGGGAAATGAAGGCTCATCTGGAGGAGGGGGGATATAGGACCGTATCCACTGCATTCACTGTGATACTACACATGTCCTAGAAACAAGGACACAGCAACTAAGAGAAATTAGGTAACTAGCCCAAGGTGAACTGAGAGGCAGAATTTGTACCACCTACTTCCAAAACTCCTCCCCTAATGCCATGCTGCCTCCCCAAACCAACAACCTACTTGGGACGTCTCAGGAAGGGTAGTTTCTGGTTCTGAATTTCATCCTTAAAATTTAGACTTTTATGCTGATATGCATATTCATTTGCCCACCAAGAGGAAGGAGAGAAAAGAACTTCTGTGCCTGATGTTGAAAGGAATCCATCAAGCAGAGGACATCTGTCACAAACACAGGAGAGGGGCTTTGCTGACAACCACACAGATAATCACAGCCCCGTTGCTTTGTAATCACATCTGTTACCTAGTCCCTTACACAAAACCTGTGCTCATCCTACTGATCCTGAGTGTCTTACTGAAGGAAGTTTGGTTTCAAACAGGTGCTTCAAAAAATCCGTTTGTTCAATTCCATTCCCACTTGCCATGTCCTATACTAAACTATCAAAAATAGAGGTGACATAGGATAAACAGGATGAGAGAAGAATGTACATTTTAAGAGGGGAGAGAAGGAAGGTGAATAAAAGAATCTCCTCCTTGTATAATGCTTCCAACCGAGGGACTGCATCAAATCTCACATCGGTCCATCACCAGCTGTAAATCACTGGGAGGGTTATTCTTGAAGCCTCAGTTTTCCCCACTGTCAAATGGAGAGTGGTGATGTATTAGACGTCATGGGGCCATTGTGAAGATTAAATGAGATAATAAACATTAAGTGCTTAGCACTGTGCATGTACGGAGTGTGTGCATAATAAATGTTAGCTCTTGGTTATTACTGTCAAGGCTGTTATAGCCATCAACACCCTCCCAATAACCAACTGTAGCAGGAAAAATCAGAATGAAAGAAAGTACGGTATACGGGATAGGTTTTTCTGAACTTTCTGCAAAGTAGGTTGGCTTATAAATGGCTTTGCTTTCCTATCTTTAGAGACACGCCCCCCCCTCACACACACACACACAAAATGGCAAGTCCTCCCCCGAAATTCCCTATCCCCTCACTTTTCACAGATCTCATGATGTGGCCGGCTGAAATAACAGCAGCTCACCCGCACTGCCTGTATGCAAACCTCGCACAACCAGTGAGGGCCTCATCACCTCCCACTCAGTACACTGGAGCTCAGCCAACCTGCCTTTGCCTCCCGACTTCATGAGTTAAGGCTAAAGAAGAACTGAATTGATGCTTTCTCCTCTGCTGGGGAAGGCAAGGTTCCCGGGTCTGTCAGCCACTCAGGGGCTATCTTACTGTTTTGAAAACTATTTGTGAATATACTAAGAATAGCAAGCCTTGAAGTTTATGTGGCTCAGAGGCGCTTCGCTGTATGAGGAACGACCCCGGGGAGACCAGTGTTTCTAAATGTGTGGTCCCCAGATGACCTCCATCAAAATCACCTGCACAGCTTGTTAAAAATAGAGAAGCAGATTTCCAGGACTGCTGAATCAGAATCTTTGGGGTGGGGCCCCGAATGCTGGACATTTAAACAGATTTCCAGGTAATTCTGATTCAACTGAAATGTGAGGCCTCCCAGGATACAAACATGTTTGACAAGGACAAGGATGATTCAACTAATATAGATGGCAATCCTTGTATAGGTGCCATGTGGGACAGAGAAGTGTAAGCTATGGCCCAACCTTACAAGGAGCTCATTGTGCACCCACAGAAAGCTCAACCCATTTTGTGCCCAAAAGCCTCAAAGACTCTTTGCATTTAAAGCTGCCCTTGACCACCGAGGTACCAATGATGCAGACCCACGGCTGGAAGGCCAACGTCCAACTTCCTTTTCTTTGCTGTTATGGGCACAGAACACCCTGCAGCCATCCATCCTAACCTCTGTTCTTTCTACCCAGGGCCTCCAAATCCTCCATGCCCCCCATCCTTTCTCAATTGATGAGGAAAGAGAATGAAGGCTCAAATCCTTCCTTAGATCTATATTGAGATGGTCTCAGGTCGCTAAAAGACACCAGCCACAAAAGCCTCTTCCTGATCAACTAATTTAAGTCATGATCAACTCACATATATCAGCATGTGTCCCCACTGCAGGATAAGAAACCAGACACTTGTATGGGAAGGGGAGGGGTGGCGGGGAGGGGTTGAGGTATGAAAGAGAAATCAACACATACCACAGTCCATTAATTAGCCAAATTGGACACACCTGGAAACATTAAAAGCCATATGGCCTGGAAATACATGATGGGGAACAGAGGAGCCTATGATTGTTATTGTAGCATCTACTCCATGTCCTGAGTGAGCAAAAGGAACAGAGAAAAACAATGTTACTAGAGAGAGGAAGAAAACTGGGATGAGTTTTGTCCCCAAAGCCAGGGTCAAATGCTCCAGACCAGACAAGGAATCAGAAAATAAATTAAATGGCACATGTTGGAAGGGGGACGAATCAGGAAACACTTCCTAGAAGATGTGACCTAAAGCCAGATCTGTATTGTTTTTTTTCTCTTTTATTGGTACTTATCTGGCAGAACCCTTTCTACTTCTCCATCTTTTAAGAATTTTATTTTTTAGTTTTCCAAACCCACACAAAACAACTTCTTCCAACCCTCCCATCCTAGTCATTTTCACTGTCCTCCCACCACCACCCGCATCATGGATGGCCACAGCCTGGCTGCTGATGCAGTGAGCCAGGCAGAGTCTGATAGGTCCCAGGGTCTCCCTGTCACTATGTGGATGGAATTCCTCCATTCGGTTGCTATGACACCATGGCGCTAGGGCTCTCCAGCCTCGTTACCATGGAATCCTTCCCTCCATTCCTTACCTATCCCTTACAGCAGGTCAGGAGGACAATAGCACTGCAGGGCAAACTGCCCACAGGCTGCCGGCCAAGCCCAGCCCCCTGGACACTGTCCTTAAGGATACAGTGGTTGGGGCCTGCTGCAATCACACGCCTGAACCAAAGCAGTTTGAGGAAGAGTTTTCTGGTGGATCCTTCAGCTGGAAAAGGTTAAATACATAGAAACAACCTTTTAAAACCTGTATCTGAAAAATAAAGTGCTCTAGACAGACGTGGGTGCTCTCTTTCCAAAAAGACCTGCTGATCGGGTCATTGCTAACAGAGAGGAGCCCTCAGCAGCCCTGCCTGGTCCCGACAAGCACAGCCAGAGGCAAGCAGGGTCTATTTGGATCACAGATACTGGGAAAGACCTGTTTCCCACCCACGACCCTGGAACCCAAGCCCTTGCCTTCATCAACTCAGTGTGCTCAGGTCGATGAATGGGAGGGAGGAGGAGGACCGTGAAAGAAGAGGCTTATCTTTGTACAATGAAAGTAAATATAAAGGTTCCTGCCGCACAGAAGCCCACGCCTCTGAATTGACATGCTGGATTCCATGAGGCTCGAGCTACGATGAGGGCAAAGCGCCCCAGGTGAGGTGACTTGAGATTTGGATTCGAGTCCTGCCTCAACCCTGTGATTTAGGCAAAGTGTTTCTTCTCCATGAACCCTGATTTCTACCTCCGAAAATTATGGGAGTCCAAGCAGATCATTCCTCTGGGCACCTCCCCTGGATGGGGAGCTCTCAGTGCGGGCTTCAGGGCTGGGACTTCAGAGTCCTCCTTTCTCAGAGGAATGAAGCAGCAGAAACGAGGCCCCCGGACCCCTCAGATTCACCCCCCTGCCCCACCCCGAGGAGACCCAGCGTCCACAGAACTTCATCACCAACAGGCCTTTGTGGGTACTACCACCCAGAGCCACATATATTTGTAAGGAAATCTCCCACCTGCAGGCAAAGGATAAAGGACATTCCAGCCCCTCACTGTGCCTAAACCAAGAGGTGATCCAGTAACTGTAGCTGCTCTCCATCAAACTCCTCTATATTTTCAGCAAAAGAACACTTCGGTTTGCTAGACACAAACCAAACTGAAGAATTCCAAAGAAACACACATGAAAACTGAAACAGGACAAAGAAGAGAAATGGCTGATGCCACACAGTGAAGGTAACTGCTCCAAATGTCACTGATGTAGCCACAGATGAGATGACATGGTACAGTTTACAGAGAAACCCATCCCCAGTTCCTCTCTTCTCGGTTAACCACATCCGGGTAATCCTGATCTGAAATTCCCGTTCTCTAGGCCTTCACAGCGTCTGTTCCCCAAGCCTCACTCTTCGGCCCTTCAGCAAATGGCATAGCACTAGGTGGTGGGGACGCAGTAGTGAACCAGCTGACAGGGGCAGTGCCCTCATAGGTGTTATCATCTAGTGCTGAAGACTGACAAAAAAAAAAAGAAATAAATTAAATTTTAAGTCGTAATAAAGCATTGCCGGAGGGAAAAGGGTGTTGTAATAAATAAAATGATTATGTAGGGGTGAGGAGAATCAGGGCTGGCCTCTTCGATGAGATGATATTGAATCTGAGATATGAAGGGTGACATGGGGCCAGTCTCATGAACAGTGAGAATGTTCATGAGGGCATTCGTGAAGCTCCAAGAGCACATGCAAAGGCCCTGAGGCAGGAAGGAGTTAAAGACACAATTTGGGGAACTTCCTATCTGGATGAAGAACTAGATATACAAAAAAAACCAACTACGACTTCATAAGGTAACAGGAACTTCATTGGCAACATGGACAAAGTGAGCAGACCACAGGAGAAAGAGCCTTGAAGGCCAAGTCAGCCAGGGGCTGGTCAGGTGGGTTTCTCAGAGGAGGAGGCATCTGAGCTAAATTTTGAAGGATGAGTGGATCTTGCTCAAGCAACAGAGAAACAAAATGTATCAAAGCCTGGAGGTGTGAGAGGCAAAGAGCTTTCTTAGAATTATAAGCATTTCCATTTACCCGGTGGTGGAGGGGAGGAGTGATGGAAGGTGACACAAGAGACAGAGGGGACAGATCATGAAGGGCTTTGCATGTCAAGGCAAGAAGACTGGGGAGCCAGAGTCTGAGTCGCCTAAATCAGGGGTCCCCAACCCTCAGGCCGCAGACCAGACCTGTCCATGACCAGTTAGGAACCAGGCTGCACAGCAGGAGGTGAGCTGCAGGCTAGTGAGTGAAGCTTCTCTGCATGTGCAGCCACTCCCCAGCGCTAGCATCACCGCCTCAGCTCCACCTCAGACCATCAGGCATTAGATTCTCATAGGAGCACAGGTCCCTGGTGCCAAAAAGGTTGGGGACAGCTTCCCTAAAAAGATGGAAAATATAACATTAACTGATGAACAGGCCACTCCCAGCTATACTCAAAACTGACTGCACCTCTGTGAGACATGTCCTCGCTTCCCTGCCATGTGTGCCTACCTGGAGGGGAAAGGATGGGCTCATCTCCCACAGGTCACACAGAACCTGCCCTTGTTCTTTGCTGTAGGTACTCGGAGCCATACTGCCAAGAACTGGCCCGGTGGGAGGTTCCAGGAGTCAGCAGGTAGAGGGACAGAACCCTGGGGGTGTGGAGCAGCAGGTAACCATGGATGCGTCAGAATCCCACCCACACCGGCTCCCTCAAAAAGGCTGGTATGGAGGGGATTCAAGAGAGGGGGAGAAAAAGGGAGGGGAGAGAAGGAGATGAGGGAGGAGAGGGAAAAAGAGGAGAGAGAAGGAAAAAGAGCAGGAACGGGAGAAAACGGGCGGCGAGGCCACCTGCACACCCACTGGGGCGGGAGAGCTCTGAGCTCTGCTCGCCGTTTCTTTCCAAAAGTCCCCACCGCTGTGTTCCTGCTACTGAGAACTGTGGTGTGTGTGACTCCACACTCGCTGCTACTGTCTCTGCCCACGGCCTGCTGGCAGGAGCTGGAGTCTAAGCACTCTGATTCACAATGCCCTCCGCATCCGCCAAGCGCGCAGCTTCTGTGTCACACAGAGCACCCCACCAAGTCCCCGCCCCCCCCACGCACACACGGCCTCTGCCCAGCAGCTTCCCTCACCCCAATCACCACAGGGTGCTGAGCAGTGGTCAGCCACGGTGCAGGGCTGGCCCCCACTTCCTCCCCGACCACTTCGATGATGGTCCAAATTGGGACCGAGATGGGGGAGGAGATCCAGACCGGCTTCTGAGAGACTCTATCGATCAGAGTTCCCAGATAAAGTACCAACCAGTTAAATTTGAATTTCAGTTAAATAACGGATTCGTTTGTATTTGCTCAATCTGGCAGTGCTATGACTAATGGTTCGGATGTGCAAATCCTTCCTCCTCTTGCTCCAAATTCATCTCCTGAACTTATAAATGACGAGGATGAGGATGACAATGATGATGACGATAATGATAACTATCATTTGAGCTGTTGCATGCCAGGCATTATGCAAAGTGAAGCACAAGCCTTATTTCATCAAATCCTCACAACGACCCTAGAAGATCAATATTATCATCATCCCTATTGTACAGATGAAGAAGCTGAGGCTTATAACTTGTCTGCAGGCACACAGCTAGAAGGCGGAAGTTGCAATTGGAACCACCAGAATCAGAGTCCACAGCCTGTGTGGCCTCCAGCCCTAAGCTCTCCACCACCCTCTCGAGAGACAGAGTAAATCCAGAGATAGCAATGAGCCAAGGAGTTCTACTCAAAGTATAGCCTTTCAGTTTGAAACCACTGGCCCAGAAGAAGCCTAAGAACTGCTCGCCCCCATGCCTTAATCCTGTGTGGTCCCCACACACTCAGGCTCTCTCCTGCCTCTGCTCCCAGGGCACAGCCGCACTCAGGTGAGAAGTTCGCATCAGTCACTTACACCTTAGTGTGCATTTCTGTTTGGTATTTCCTCTCCTAGACATTTGAACTTGGGGGTATCTCATATTAAAGAATAAAGATGCTGTTCACCATGAAAGGAAACTCAGTCACTCGTATCAAGAAAAGGGTTTCTCATTCACCCAGAGACTCCCTACCTGGAGGCAGCAGGAAGAGGTAAAGGACTCAGAGAGCTCCCAAGTACCTCTGGTTGTGCCCCATTCCCTAGGCCAGACGGGTTGGATGGTTTTTAAAGATCTGAGTCATGTGTCTGAGGAAGCTTGCTGGCCAGCTGGGAAGGAGAGGATCTTGGTGAAGGGAGGATTTGAGGCAGAGCTGGGATGATGGATGCACGAACAGGTGGGTGGGTGAGTCAGATGGATGGATGGATGGATGGATGGATGGATGGATGGATGGATGGATGGATGGATGGATGGATGGATGGGTGGGT
>NW_006442207.1:10958230-10995177 GCF_000325575.1 Pteropus alecto
TGGGTGGATGTGGATGGATGGGTGGATGGATGGATGGATGGATGGGTGTGTAGGTGGATAGATGGAATGAGAGCCTGAGAGAAGTGGGTTTGTGGTTCTGAGAGAGACCACAGGATAAATAGGGATCTTCCCAGGAGCCTGGGTCTTTTCCATCACGTACAGTGACAGGTTTTAAAGACAAGGAGAGGGGAGGAAGGGATGGGAACAGGATAGCTAGGAAAGAATAGGGAGGGAAGGGGGTGAGGCAAGAGAACACAGGAAAGAAGGGAAAGCTTTATGGCATTTTGAATTCATCTGGCTCCCTCCAAGGTTCTTAAACTTTCTGGGCTTGTTAGGCCAGAGTAGAGATGGCTCATAGGGCCTCTAGTTTTTTGTCTCTGCAGTTTACTGAGTGTAGGTGTTCTAGAGCTCACGATGATCAGTTATTTGTCACTTTATTTACCCAGGAGACTGGTGCAGGGGGTGAGTAAAGCTGAAGTCTCTGAGTCTGCACAGCACTTGGCAGTTCCATTCACCATTTGCTGTGCTCCCACCTCCAGCCCCAAGCTACTCACCACTGCTGTCACCTCCCCTCTAATGCCACCCCCAAAAAAAGAGACCAGGAAAGCACTCCTATAGAGCCCGTTTGTCTCCAGGAAAGCCAGGCCCCGGCTCAGAGCCTCACATCTGGAGAGACGGTGGTGTCCTCTTCCCCGACCTCCTCTCACCACAGAAAAGCTGACTCATGGGGTCTGAAAGACAAATAAGAGCCTATTCTCCTTAAGAAACGTCCTATGCATTTACCACCATGCCTATAGCTGTTCTTCTCCCTGGCTCTCCTTCCCTCCCTCCCACCCCAGGGCTGCAGGGTCTCACTGCCACCCTTATTTCCAGGCTCACACAAGTTTTTGTAACCACTCAGAGGTGGGAAAGGTGAGCCAGAGCTGGAGCCAGAAGACTAAGGAAACTCAATAAACTGGGGAAGCATTGTGGATTTCACATGGGTCTGGGTGTGCCAGGGGTGCTGCATGCAGATGACCCTCACAGCTATGGCCTCGATCTCCTGGCTGGGCAGGAAAAGCTTATTCCAGCCCCCAAGCCCCATGATCTCACTACAGAAGAGTGCTGGTGGATGACCCTAGAAGCCTCTGCCCACTCAGAGGATTCCATTGGAGCCAGGGTGTAGCAGCCTTGGTATCAGAGGTGACCCCGGGGTGACCAGTGAGCTCATCCTTGGACAGTGAACACAGCATCCTTTTTCTGCCTTGCAGACACAGGCTGTGCCTCCTCTACGCTCCCACAATGCTCAGTTCAGGCCTCTTTTAGAGCTTCTCTCATCACATGTCCATTATCCATTTACTGTCTATCTCTCCAGCTATTAATCAACGTTAATGTTTACGGAGTGCTTTCTAAATAAATACCTAGCGCTACATTCTTTCCATGGAAGAGCTGGTTTATCCACACAGAAACTTCATAAGATATGTCTGAGCATCATCTGCATCTTACAGTTGAGCCACCCAAGCAGAGCAGAGCAGAGCAGGTTAGAAACTGTCCAGAGCTGTCACAGGTGGTCAGTGGTGGAGCGGGGCTGACCAGCACTAGGGTGTGGCGAGGAACCGCTGTGCTACGCTACAACCCACGCCAGTGTACAAGGGCCCAGCCCAATGCATTCCTGTGTCCCAGCAGCTGCCCCTGCACCTGGCACATAGTGGGTGCTCAGCAAATGTTAAACAAAAGGGAGCAATGAACTTAATGAATAGATGGGTGAAAAAATGGATAGGCTTCACCTCCTCTGTGGAGCACTATTCCAGAGAATGTGACCATGGGCCCAAATAAAAACAGGAATAAGAAATGAAGCAAAAGATAACAATGCTTAGAGTTTCATAATGGCTCTATTTACTGACACAGGCCAGGCACACTTGATGAATGTCACCTCCTTTAATCCTCACAACCACTCTGTATGGCAGGTACCATGATTCCTGGGAACCTGAAGGTCATAGTCATTCATTTGACCAGGGTCACTTCCCAGGAGAGTGGCAGAACCAGGGCTGTCTGGCACCACAGCCAGCCCCAACCCACTGGAGAATCAGCCCCTTGACTCTCAGAGCTTCAAAACTCGGTGCCAATGTCACCTCTTCTGTGAGTTCCACTGGCGGCATAGATAGCACCTGTTCTCTGTTCCCACAGAACCTTCCATCAACCAATACTGGAGAAATCTGCAGGCTTTCTAAGATCTTCCTATGGACCGTTATACCACAGTGACAAGCCTCTGTCTCACCATCGTGTATCCCCGACACAGAGCCCTGAGCCCAGCATGGGGAAGGCACTCACCAAACATGGGCAGGAGGAAGAAGCAGGCTGCTTGGTCAGCTGAACAATAAGACTTTCCACGAATGCGGAGGGATCCTGCTATGAACTGAACTGTGCCCCCCCACCACCACCACCCACCTCAAGTATATACATTGAATCCTAAACCCACAGTGTGAAGGTATTTGGAGGTGGGGGCTTTGGAGGTAATTAGGTTTAGGTGAAGTCATGAAGTCATGGGGGCCTCGCGATGGGAGTAGTGCCCTTAAAAGAAGAGACCGGAAAGATCACTTCCTCTCTGCCTCTCCACCCGCATGCGCAGAAGGAAGGCTATGTAAGGACGCAACGAGAAGGTGGCGACCCCAGGGGAGAGCTCTCGCCAGACACCGACACTGCTGGAACCGTGATCTTGGACTTCCAGTCTGCACAGCTGTGAGGAATACATTCCTGTCATTGGAGCCACTGGTCTAGGGTATTTGTTAAGGCAGTCCAAGCCGACTCAGACAGGCCCATGCCAGTCCCGCCAGCCACTGCCGTTGCTCAGCCATCACTTCTGAATCCTAGCACCACTCCGCCCTAGAATCACCAGTCCTGCATAACTGGCTTCCCCATTCTTCTCCAAGCTGCAGCTTGGCTGGGACGAGAGTCAGGTGATACACACCAGCTAGTGCTAAAAATTACCCACAGCATGTATACAACGAGCCATCACAACAGCACCAAGGCAGAAGGGTACAAATACCTTGCGCCGCTCCCATTTTTATTCCTCCCTCACTCTGGGCTTTATGATAAGGGCAAAAAATAAAAAATATCCTGGAAGCTTCACTGACCCACCAGATCGGTGTTGGCAGGCTCCATCTTTTCCATCTCTCTATAAATGAACTCACGTGAGGACCAGCTGGGACTCCTTTCCAAGCACCTGCTTTTCTAAATCAAAGGCACTGAGACTCCTAGGCGTTCTGGCCCTGAGAAGCACATCCTGTCTCTATGACCAAGGGGCAAACGTAGGCTCATACTCAAGCTTCCAATCTGAGCAATATACCTGAAGAAAGAAGCTTTCAGGCTTTCCCTTTCCAAGTCTTCTCAGGCTTTCTGGACTCATCACAACCTTCCCAGCTCCAATGTCGCCTCGATTTAAATGGTCCATTGTGGAGAGTGGGAGAGATGCAGCAGAATCAGGGTAACTGTCCCTACCACTGGGACATTTAGGGCCTTCCTCTGAGCTCTATAAAGGCCTGAGCAAAGCATGCTTCGATGTCCTGGGTAGGCAGTGTCCCCAAAACACTGGTTGAAAGCCAGTGAGCCCCAGATTAGCTGTGATGCCAGGGAGGATCTTAATTACTATAAAAGATCCTGGGCCAGGACTAAGCAAGACTCGGGAGCAGGAAACGGAAGACTTGGGGGGCTGCCTGCACCCACCCCAAGAGCAACTCCAGACTTTGCTTCAGGGCCCAAAGCCAGGTCCTTCCATCCCAGCGTCCTCCAGGTACCTAAACCAGGTGCCATTTCAAAATACTTCTCTTCTGCCTGGGTGTCTATTCTCCAAAGACCTTAGTAACATGGAAATGAATTTTCATCTGTGCAATCTGTCTGGCAGCCCCCACCCTCGTTTACGGCAGCAAGTAAGGCAGGATGCAGTAACCAGATCGGTGACTACAGAAGTCATTGCTTGAGGGTTTGACTCTAGTTCCATGGATGGGCTGGCCCCTGCCTGGAATTAGAAGGTTAAGAGCTGAAATACTTTTCAAAACAGTAGCTAACCCACTGAGCCCTTACAAGATGCAGCCATTCTTTAGATGTGCTTGGACCCCTCACAACTCTATAAGGTAATTACACCACTATCCCCTTTTTCACAGGAAAGGAAATCAAAGTCAGCAAGGCCCGAGTTCACAGAGCTGGTAAGTAGGGGAGTCCAGGCTGCAGGGCCCCAGGCCTGGCCTCATATTCATTCACTTGGCAAATATTTATTAGGCACCTAATAGAACCAGCATAAGGATTTTTTTCTCCAAGTAAACAAAAATGGACTTTCCAGAAAGCACTTGCTGGAAAGCCTTTGCCCAGCTCTTGCTGGCTCTCAGGAGTGCTTTCTGGAAAGTCCATTTTTTTTTTCCGTAGCTCAAGAGATAAAGGAGAACCAGAAGGTTTGCGATCGCAGTGTTTCCACTACCTGGCTTTGCTCAGTTTCCCCCACTCTATCCCACTCCCCTCCCCTTGCCCCGCTGTACTATGCTGGGGCTGGAAAGGAAACAGACAAATCTCTGTCTTCACGGAGCGTGCCTTCTCATGGGGCAACGGACTGTAAATAACATAAATTAGTAAAATAGATATGTGAAATACAAGGAGGAAAAGTAAAGGAGGGAAAGAAGGTAAGTGTGAGGAGAGGTACGCACACAACTGCCCACTGGGCGACAAGGGCAGGCCTCACTGAGAAAGTAATTTTAACTGAACACCAGGAAGAGGGGAGAGAATAAACCATGCAGCTGGCAGATGGCAACAGAGCACTGCGAGAGAGGGCAGAGTCAGTGCAAAGGCCCTGGGGCGGGAGCTTTGCTGGTATGTTGGGGAACAGAGCGGCCAGTATAGCTGAACCGAATGAGCCAGGGGAGCAAGCAGAAGTGACAAGGGCCAATCCAGGGGCCTTGAGGGGCATAGTAAGGACTCTGGCTTGGACTCTGATCAATCCCCTCATGATGGATGAAGAAACTAGGCTCAGAGAGAGCTGATAATTAGTTAAATGCCACACAGTTTCATCCAAGGTCCTGAAACAAAACCAACCATGATGCATCATTATCTCAAGCAGAGACCCCAGGCATTTTCCTCCTGCCCACGGCCTCTACGACCTGGCCCCCTCATCCACCTCTGACTGAAAATAGCTACAGTATGAACTGACACAAAAAACGGCCAGCTGGGTGGTCTCTGGTGGGAAAGCTGGGATCCAGGGCTCTCTGGTCAGCCCTACATGGCAGTCAGGGCTGGGGAGGAGGACTGAGATGGGCGAAGGTGCTTGGACCCTCTGGAGACAGCGAGCTTTCTGGGGCTCCTTCAGATCTCAGGCTATAAAAAGAAATCGCCTCTCCAGAAACTGGGTTTGTTTTCTTGGAGAAAGTCCCCACGCTGGCTCTTGAGCATCTCCCCACGTGTGCGCTACAAACAAAGAACTCTTATTTCCCATTTGAAAGCAGGGAAACACGGCCCGCGGTGTGCAGCGTGTGTCACACCCACGCACGAGCGTGCCTTCCTCCCTAGAGAGAAAGGGGTCTGAGGCAGAGATTTCACAGTGAACTTTGCCAGTTTCCCCTTGCGCTGTCCCTCCCACTCTCTGTCCCCCAAGGTGCCTGCCCAGCCTCCCGCTCTATCTGGGGCTGGCATTTTGGAAGGTGCGCGTTAAGGCTCTGCCTTGGCCCAGCTCTTGCTGGCTCTCAGGAGTGCTTCAGAACTCTCACAATGCTCCCCTGCATTTTTGCCTGCCTCCTCATAACGCAAAATCTCACAAGAGCTCTCTGCAGAACCCAGAAGTCTATAGCAATAAAGCCGCACCAGGAACCCATGGGCCAAGGCCTCAGAGCAAACAGCAATAGTAGCTGACATGCTCACAGTTCAGCACATTCTGTGTGCCAGGCATGGTGCAGGCGCCCCACATGCATCAAATCAACTAGTGTAGCCCTTCCAGCAACCTGTGAGGTCGGTTCTATGATGAACCCCATTTTACAGATAAGCAAACTGAAGCACAGAAAGGCTGAGTAACTTACCAAGGCTATAGTCACCCATCGTTAAGTGCCAGAGCTGGGATCTGGAACCATCAGTCTGACTCCAGAGTCCACAATCTAAACAGCCCCTCTGGGGTAGGTTGGTAGCCCATCCTCATCAGGGCATGCCCAGAGATGAGCCTCACTGGGCTGAGAAAAGAAGCATTTAAGGCAGGACCAGTAAACCATTAAGTCCTAATAAGAAGCACCACCTCTACACCACGTCATCTACCACCCCATATAATTATTCTCTGCCTCTGGGAATGCTGTATTTTATATTACCTACACATACCTCATAACTCTGGCATGGCTGATTCATGTGCCTGTCTCTTCCAGGACTAGACCGTGAGCTCCTGGAGGTCCCCGTTCTAATCTATTTGTACACTACTGAGAGGCACTGTACGTGCTCACAGTAACAATCAGTAAATGTGTACTGAGTGAATTAATGGGTGATTGTGTGAATGAATGAATGAATGAATGAATGAAGCCGGCCAAATCCAGACATTTTAGGAGTCTCCTCTAGAAACTTTAAGACAGAACATTATGACACTCGGGCCAACATTTCCTATCTGCTTCCCACGCAGCCCCACAGCAGGACTGAAATAGATACATATGCTCCCTCTTTTCCCTTTATTGCATTTAATTCCATGTTTCAGTGTAATTAAAAAAACACAATAGCTTAAAGTGTTGGATCCTGATGCACTGCGCTATTCATGAATATTTATCACTCTGGGCTATATAAAATTGAATAATTATTAGCAATTAAAAGAAGGTCAACAGAAGGCTTTCTGGAACTCTTCACGGAGAGAAAAGGGGACAAATGGGCCGCTGCAATCAAGAGCCCTGGGCAAGGATTCTTCACGAAAGGAAAGAAGTTCTTGGCTGACAAGGCAAAACACCATGCTTAGGGGGCCATCCAAGGTCCTGAAGAAACTTCCAGAAGGGTTTAAAGCAGGTCCGTTCTACCTACAAATCACTTATTTAGATAAGGAAAAGTGGACTTCGTGTAAAAAGGATTCAACTGACAGCACAGAGTTCCAGGAAATGATTTGATAAGGAAAATACGAACCTGGGCCAAATCACCTGCCTGAGTACATCTCCTTCTCTACTAAGCACCTGAAGGAAGGTATTCCCAGACAAAGAAAACACCAGGCAATGCTCCCAATCCAAAGTAAATGTTCAAGGTGGATAAGGTTCTCAACAACCCCCATCGGTCCAAATGGGCCATTCCAACATTTATTTCCCTCTCCACCAGAAAACCCAGTTCTTACTTAATTTTTACTTTAGAAGGAAATTTGAAAATAGATTCCAAAATCCTCCATACTTGACAGTTGAAAAGATCCCCAAGACTCTGCTAACCACTTCTCCCCCAGGTAAAATTCCCCCTTATGGTGCCAAAAAATAAATAAATCAGCCTCCTTGCAATCTCATCTCGATCTAACTTTTATCCTCTAAGGCTATAAAGAACTCTTCTTATCATTCTTCTGCATAGATTCCCTTCAAATAAGAGAAGACCTCCAATCCTCCGGATCTTCTCCAGGCTAAACGTATCAAATATTTTCAACAGTTTACAAGAGGCCTCCAGGATCCTTTCCTGCCCTGGTTGCTCGTGGCCAATGACACTCTCATTTGCCTTGCTCCCCACCTGAAAGCAACATTGCAGACATGCCCAGGTAGGGAGAGCAGAGCAGGACCTCGCAGGTGGACACGATGCTGTTGTTTTAGATAGTGTTCACTTTGGGGGCTACCACAGCTCACTGCTAGATCATTTTGAGCACATCATTCATCTATCAACAATATGTTCTGAGCACATGCTATGAACCAGGGACTGCAGGAACAGACATGGTCCTTGCCCTCAGGAGGCTAACAGCTCGAGCAGCAAGTCCTGAGCACATTCCGCTAGAATAAACCTAGCAGAAGTGTCGAAGACGTAAGTAAAACATTTCAAAACAAGTGATCACATTGAGTCCCCCTCACTCCCCAGTAGTGGACACTCTCTTTCATCCTAAATGGCACCCTTACCCCTAAATTCTGACTCTGAGGACCTGGTTACCAGCCCAGGTGGTTACATTCTTCACCTCTTTTTCAGCAACAATAATCACATTTGTAATATTGATTAAGTACTTAGTAAGCACCAGATGTATCCAAGCATTTTACAACAATGACTCATTTAATAGCTGCCTTCACAGCTCTCAACCCTGCCCCTGGAAGCCTCTCATGTGGACTAGGTCAAGTCCACCCAGTGAGTCAATGGCAAATAATGGGAGTCACCTCGCTGTGACAGGGCTCGCTATTATTAAAGCCTCATGGCATCGTCACACAACACCATCCTGAATTCAACTACTTGAGGGCAGAATGCAGGAAGATGTAAAATGTTCCTTGTTCATCCATAAAGTGCTCTCAAGGGTCTATGTCCAGTTAAGAAATTTAATTTCAGCATCCTCACATTTTTCCATTTGTGCACATGTGTGTCCACCACTGACATCAATTCTACCCCTGCTAGAATGTTCCCAGGGAGTGAGAGCACCTACTGCTTTAAACAAATATCTGGTCATGTGCCAACCCTCTTATTTTAAAATATTGATGAGAGAGAAAAAAATTATAAAATCTCAGAGACGGAAGCAATTCCAATGGTCTTCTTTGCTAAGTGCACACACACACACACGCAGACACACGCAGACACACACACACACACACACACACACACACACAATGCTGTCCCCAGGAATGGGGAATGCATGGTGCTGAATCATCCACACTGTCACCAGAAGGTCATACTCTGAGACAACTGGCCACTGTTAGGACACTGGCTGTAGCCTGAGGTGCGACAAAATTTATTGCCTGGACAGAATAACAGGGTGATGGTGAATAATGGCTTCATTCCCAGCACACTTCACCCCCTGTACCAACCCCTCAGATGTCCAAATCTAGGGACCAGTGGGTGTTTTGTATTTCAGTAATGAAAATGCTGGCTCGGGAGCCCTCAAGCAGGCAACATCTCAGCCCAAACCTCAGCCTCTTCCTCGACAAACTTTTCCGCCACATAAACGCACCAGAGACAGGCTGTGTGGCAGGTTGGCTAGTGTTAGGGGAGCATCTTGAATGTATTAAAACACCGCAAAGCCCATTTGCATTCATCTTTCAAAGAGTTAAAGAAAAAATAAAACCTTCTTTATTCTGTTCCTTCTACGGTGCTTTTTTGTGGTTGTTTTCTATTGTTTTCACCTTAAGTGGAACCATCCTAATTCAGTCAGGACTAGAAAACCAAACAATAGCCTTAGGATAGGCTTTGCAAAAGAGAAAGCAAAACCGACAGGAGAACTGGCCAGCTGCAGGGAGCTCAGGCTGCACAGCATCAGCCCGGCCTGCAAACACTCAAGCTTGGGGATCTAGACAGAGGCCTCAGCCTTATAGAAAATAAGCTTGGCTCGTAGCCACAAAAGGCTGGGCTCCTCCGAGGTGAGGAGGCGTGGTCAAAGCCTTCACTCCAGCCTGAAACTTGCTCAGTCCTCTTACTCTGTGTGGACCAGTAATTGTGGGATGGCCATTATTTGCATAGAGTTGACACCAAGACACAAAGGAAGTACCAAGTGTGTTCATTAATTCATGCTCCAGACACCATGATCTAAGTGACCCCGGATAACTGGCATTATGTAATGGGCATCTCAAAAAGCTGAATTAAAATCAGAGGCAATCCAGAGCACAGGAGCCTCATACGATCTGGATGGAAGGGGAAAGAGGCCCACACCATCATTCTCCACTGGAGAGAGAGTGAGATTGAACTGGAAACCGAGATTAAGACCAAGGCTGAAATAGAGATTGAGAAAGAGACAGTAAGAAAGAAACAGGATGGAGACACACAGCAAAGACATGATGCCTTAGGCCCGAAGGAGGACTTTGCAGTAACTGTTTTCTTTCTTATAGGTCTTTTTGTTTACTCTCCCTCTGGGTGTAATAGAAAGAATAAGACTCTGGTTCTGGAAGAAGTGTGTTCTTACCCAGCCTCCAGCCCTTGCTAGCCATGTGACCTACTGATCACAACTTACCTGGGCTCTCACAGTGTCTAGAACATAGAGGGCAGCCAAGAAAATTTTCTTTACTTTTTTTTTTTAGCATACTTCTTCATCTCCTCTCTTTTCTTCTCTGATTCTTGTGTTATCATTATTATTCCCTTTTATATATTAGCTTTTACATCTTCTATACAGAGATAATCATCAAATGTGAGACTTGAATAAGAGACATTTATCCCTTACCTGATAAAAGATATCTATAACCACCTACAGCAAACATGAGTGACTCATCGTGAAATATTGAATACATTTCCCCTGAACTCAGGAACAAGAGAAAGATGTCTACCATCATCACTTCTATTCAACACTGTGGAGAGGTCACAACCTGTGCAATAAGGCAAGAAAATGAAATAAAAGGTATAAAGAAGAGAAAGAAAACACCCTTTTATTATTCACAGATGATATGGTGGTATGCAAAGATAATCCAAAAGAATCTAAAGATAATACTATCAACACTTAAAAAATATGTTTTTAGTTCCTACTTAAAATAGAATCAAAAAATATCAAATTTCTGGGCATAAATCCATCAAAGAATTTCCAAAACCTTTCCATTTAAACACTGCTGAAAGATATTAAGGAAAAACAAACAATATCAATTTTCCCAAAAATTGACCAACTAATATAATGTAATACTAGCTAAAAATTCTAGCAGGCTTTTTTATGGAAATTGGCAAGTTGATTTTAAAATGTATATGAGAATGCAAAGGGTCAAGAGCCAAGACAATCATGAGGAAAACACAAGAAGCTGACAAATTTAAATTACCAAATAATAAGATGGATTATAAAGGTATAGCATTAAGACAGTGTAGCATTGGTATTAGGATATAGAAAAAAGGCCAATGGAACCAAATAGGGAATTCACAAACTGACATACTTACATAAAGAAACCTAATTTGCAAGAAAGATACACTTTCAGTAAATGATGCTGGGTCATTTGGCATTCTATATGAAAAAAGGAAGTGATTTTGACCCTTTTTTGCTTCAGACGCTCAGCATATAAAAAAAGAGATTCAAGATGGATCACAGGCCAAAATGTGAAAGTTAAAACCAAGAAACTTCTAGGAAAAAAAAAAAAACATAAGAATATGTTTCCAATACAGAAACAGGCAAATATCTTACAACTTTAACAGAAAAAAAATTGACAAATTGCCCTTCACTAAAATTAAGAGCATCCCTTTGTAAAAATACACCATTAGTAGAAAAACAAAGCAAGCTACAGAGTGGAAGAAGTTACCTACGATAAATATATCTGACAAAAAAATTACATCCAGAATATAAAGAACTATAAATCCACATTTTAAAATAGACAATTTAATATTAAATGGACAAAATATTGAGATAAGTGTTTCACTACAGAGGATATCCAAATCACCATTAAGCATATGAAAAATGGTCAACATCCATTAGTCATCAAATTAAAAATCATATGGGACACACCATTACACACCTATAAGAATGGCTAAAATAAAAAATAAAAACCATAAAAAATACCAGGCCTTACCAAGGAAATAGCACAACTGGAAATGTATACATTTCTGGAGAGAGTGTAATCAGTATAAACACTTCGGAAAATTGTTTGGTAGAAGCTACTGTAGTTTATTCTGTGATCCAGTTATTACATACTTGAAGAGAAACAAACACATATATCTACAAAAAAAATGCGCAAGAAGTTCATATGGTGAAAAAATAGAAACCACCCAGGTGTCCTTAATTACAGGAAAAATAAATAATCTGGGTATATTCCTTCACTGTAATACAACACAGAAATAAAAAGGAAGAAACTAAAGCTATCTATGTCAATAGGGACAGATCTCACAGACATAAGGTGAAAAAAGCCTGACATGAAACAGAATGTACTATATATGTTAGTTATCTACCGCTGTATAATAATTACACCAAACCTCAGTGGCTTAAAACAATTGCTCTTTACTATCTCAATGATTTCTGTGGGTCAGGAATCTAGGTGTAGCTTAGCTGAGTCCTCCAGCTCTGGGTTGCTCACCAGGCTTCAATCAAGGTGTCAGTCAGACTACAGTGGTCTTAAGGCTCAGCCAAGGGAAGATTTGCTTCCAGGTTCACATATAAGGCTGTTGAGCTGAGGGCCTCAGTGCTTCACCAGCAGGTAGCTTACAACATGGCAGCTGGCTTCATCAGAGCAAGCCGAGAGGAGCCAGAGAGAATGCAAGCAAAGTGAAAGTCACAGTCTTTTATAACCTAATCTTGGAGGTGATATCCTACCACTTGCACCATACCTTACCCATTACAAGCAGGTATGGGGGCCAATTTGCACCCAGGGGGGAGGAGATTATACAAAGGCATTAAATGTCAGGAGGCAGAGATCGTTGGGAGCTATCTTAGAGGCCATGCACCACACAATATTATTCCATTTATGTGAATTTCAGAAACGGGCAAAACTTGAAAAAAAATTAAAATATTGATTACTCCCGGGAAAGAGGCTACTGATGTGAAGGGGGAATGAAGAAGCTTTCCGGGGTGCCATAAATGTCCTATATCTTGATCTAGTTTAGGTGATGGGGTAATATCAGTGTAATTATATGTAAAAAATTCATTGAGATGTACAGTTAAATCTGTGCACTCTAGTGTATATATATTATACATCAATAACAATTTTGGGGAAAAAAAGATCTAGTAGCCCTCCCCTTCTCCCCTTCTTATCTAATGATACTGGGGCCCAGAAGGATGGACGAACTTCCTTAGAGTTAGACAGCCAGTTTTGAATAACAGTCCGGCCAAGCCTCTCTCACCTGGTCAGTGCGTGCATGTCAACACACACAACCCTACGAATTTCCCCTCTGTCAGTACCATGTGACAAGAACTGTTTGCTCTTAGAGACAGGGGCTTAAACCTGTTTAATGTGCTCTTCCAGCCCAAAGGTCAAGGCCACACTTGGGAAAATACTACCTCTGGTATATGACCGAGTTCTCAGAAATCAGCTCCATGCCAGGACTTATACTATCTAGGCCCCCTTCGCCAACTTGGAGCTCTTTTCAATTGATGAAAATACTATTTATTCTGATCCTTCTAATTCAAAATTTGGGAAAATCTAGATGTGATATGGACTAGGGTCAAAGTTTTGCTCTGAGTTCAAAAACTGTTTACTTAAATTACAGGGGAAAAAAATACAAATGATACATTTAACCCACTTAATTATGGTTAACTGATGAGATAGACATTATAAGACTTTGCAGGCACATCTCACTGAACTGGAACATTGATGCCATGAAGTACATACTAAGATTCATGCCCCTTTTGTAAACAAGAGACATTTACACATTGAAAATACAAATAAATTGCCCAAGGTCATTTAGCTAAACATGATTGGCCATTTCACTGCGGGAGTACCTTTTAATGTTCATTTGTTACTTGTTCATTCATTTATCAGCCAAAACTTGACAAATCTATAAGAGAATATCTTTTAATCATGCAAATCTAGCCTGGGCTACTGCTCATTTATTTTTGCAGCAGATATTCTAGCCTAATCCTTGGGCAAACCAAGGATTTGGTTTGTCTTATATCAGAGGAGAATGTCTTCTCTCTCTTGAGGAGTTTACAGTTGAAAGAAAGAGAAAGTGGGGGGTTGGCAGGAAGAAACAGAATCAAGGGAAGAGAGCTGACAGAAGAGAGCAGACCAATGGAGAAGTGGGGTACAGGAAGATGGGGACATGAGCAGAGGAAATCAGCTAGGGAAGAGGGCCATTGTCGTGGGACCCGGCAGGCCAGCTCAGGCAGGTAGGAGAACTTACGAGCTCAGCACCTCGCATGCTTAAGTGCACACTTACTAGATGTAGAGCCATGTCCCAAATGCAATAATATATGACCACAAGTCAGTTCCCACTCACTCTCCAGTACCTCCTCACTGAAGCACCATGTTTATTCTCTTCATATCTACCATGATTTTAACTATTTACATTTTATTTACTTAATAATGGTCTCCAATTCACACACACACACACACACAACTGTAAGCCACATGAGAGCACAGACTGCATATTGCACCCCCAATTCTCAGCTCTGCCTTACATATTGCACCCCCCCTTCTCAGCTCAGCTGTGTAACCTTAGGCAGGTTATTTAACCTCCTTGACCCAATAGTTCATGGGGATTTTGTGAAGATCAAATGAGAAATGCATATAAAAGACAGAATAGCGCTCATGAGAATTATTCAGTTTCCCCTAACACTGAGCAAGAGCAAAGGGCCAGGGTCCACATTCTATAACAGCTCTTCCTCCTTTTCCTAGATGAGGTTTATGCCAGCAACCCACAGTTAGACTCTCCAGAGATGCAAGGATCCAAACAGAAAAATCCTACATCCCTGCCGATCCAAACGGTTTCGTTGGAATTTCATCCCTGCGGGCAGTTTCAATCTCTCCTCTCCCCGCCCCCTCCTCCTGCCTGATGCTATGATGCCACAATCCAGTCTCTGTGACTCTGGAAATGTTTCCATGGTGATGAGCAGTGATGTCATAAAGGGGGGATTGTTGCAGGGTTGAATGATATCTGGCAGCAGATGCGCCCTGCCTCTTTACACTGGGGGTGGTGGGAGACAAATCCTGTGGGCACATCCCAGAAAATGGGAAATCAGATCACCCAGTGGATGGCGAAGGATGACCAGAGGGAGAGACAGTTCCAATCCCTTCCACGCACTAGCAGCTCCATTTGGAAAAGAATGGATGTAACAGACCTCACCAAGACAAGAATCATTTTTCACCAAAGGAAATCAAAGAAACTAACAAGAGGCAGTGACCACCGGAGACTCCACCTTCTGGTGTAGGAAGACCCAAGCCGACAGTGGCCTATCCACCACAGCCCAATGTATCAGATATTTATAGAATAAAAAGCCACAGACTCTTCCTTAGGTTGTCATGTGTGTTTGTTAGCTCCAAAGATAGATCATTGTGATTTTCGGCCCAGCATGCACTTTATAGTCACAAGTCTTACCAGAGAAATAGCAGCCACCCCTAGCTGAATTCTTAGAGAAATTAAAACCACAATGTTGAGACAATTCCCATGGGAGATTTTATACTAAGGAGCATCCCATAATGCTGTTTGCCATTCCTGGGTTCTCTAAAAGCAAGCTTGCCCTTGGAAAACGAGTGTCTGACATCAAGGGAATTTGGCTGCACAGCTGGAGGAAGAAGAATTTGATGGTCAGTGCTTGGAACTAGAGAAGCATGTGTTGCGTTGGAAACCACTGTCATGGTTGGTTCCTTCTCTGATTATCCCTTAAAATTGCAGATTGGGTGATTGCCACAAGTGTGTCAAGGAATGGGTCCTTCTCAACAAAAAGCTTCTTTGGTCCTGCAGGAGACTCTCGGAACCAGTGCTTTAGACAATGCATAGTCCCTCTTTCTTTCTCTGAGCAGCTGGTTTTCCTGAACGCTCTGCCGTTGGCAAGTTTTGTCCACAGCAGTAGCTAAGTACATGTGTAGTGTGTGCATAGTTTTATGGCCTTTATCATTATTGATGAATTAACTTCAAAGGGAAGTCATTTCCATCCAGGAAACCTGACATATGTTTTTCTATACCCACACGCGCATAGTGAAAACTGCACTTTCTTATTATTCCAGAGAGCAGGACGCAATATTTTCCAGATGTTGGTATGAGCAGCACCAAGCTGCACCCATGTATCAGGAAAAAGCCAAATGGCCTGCAGGCTCCAACTCTAGGTCACTCTCCAGTCCCCGAATACGTCATAATCTCTCATGCCCCCTGGCTTTGGCCCATGCTCTCCTCTTGGCCAAGAATGTCCCCCACCCCCACCCTATCCTCACAGCCCCTTCAACCATAAGATCTGGGCACAGGTCAAATGGCTCAGGTCCTCCTCTCTGAATACTTCCTTCCAGGAAGAGGTCCCTCTCTCCTTACTGTCCATCTCCTCCACTATAGTGCGACTCTTTTAGGGCAGGGACCATTTCGTATTCATATTGAATACTGGGCTAGAGCACATGCCCCTGGCATTTTCAGGTAATATGTGCCAAGATCCTTGTGCTCCGCAAATCCTCACTGCCAGCTTCAACTATTCCAAAATAAAAATGGAGTTTTAAAAGTAACTTTTGGTGACTCAAGGAACTAATTTCATGGAGCAGGGTCCCTTAATAAGATTGAGGAGGAAGAATGTGGTCAAATAAGGCCTGAGACTCTGGAGACCCAAACAGGCTGTGGGACAGTGAGCAAACTGTGTATTCTCCCAGAGCTCCACTTTTCTCGTGTGTAAAAAACCAGAGAAGGGTGGAAGTTTGGACTCCAAGTCCAGTTCTAACATTCGAACTCACCGAAACGGTGCACGGCCTGTTCACATCCTGAAACGGGAGCATGGTATACTTCAAGGATGACTCCTCAAGGCACTTCACTGCCCTCCTGGGTTGATATTGTCCCTTCCAGTCTTTCTTAAAATACCCCCTCCTGTTTATTACTCAGCGCACTCCCGGCTGGGGATGGATGAGAACTCCCCACGAAGGTCAAAATGTGAAGGCAAACAGAACTGCCGCCCGGCTGAGCTGCCCTTGTAAATGAGATGTCACCCGAAGGGAGTCTGTTCTCCTTCCCAAACACCTCTGAGCCTATCCTTGGCTAGGCCCCCGGCACCAGCAAAGCTCATCTCATGTCTTTTCTGAATGAGGCTGATTCCATCATTTTGCAAACACATTTCAGTGAACCTGTTCGTTCTGTCACTCTCCTTGTCTGTGACAAATGCCTGGCATAAAAATTACCCTCAGAAATGTGGTAAGGCCGGCAGCAAGCACATCCAGAGGCCTGGGGAAGGTGAGAAGGCTGAAGATTGGTGGAGATGATCTTTGTTAATGTGCATCAGAAAAATAAAAGGGGAAAGAGGGATGGGGGGTGCCGGAGTGAAGGGGAAAACTCCTGGTTCATTCACCAGCAGCAAGCACTTGTTGCAAGTCTACCCTAGTTGCTCAGCAACCAAGAAAAAGCATTTCAGAGAGCGAGGGGCTAATTGGATAAATGAATTAATTAGACATTTCCGGAGCCAGTGCCACAAATGACAACAGGCTTGAGCGCCCAGTCTCTTGCTAGCTAAAATGCCTTCTTCCCCTACTTGAGCTTTGGTCCAGCAAATTTAGGGAGCTGTGGCGGGGGTGGGAGCCAGGTAACAATGTGTCAGAGATGCTATCTTGGGAGGGGCAAGTGAGGGAGAGCCCCCTGCCTGGGGAGAGAAGTTGAACTAAATGACCTTCAACGCTTATAGTTGATCAGTTTTGCCTTGCAAGGTAGGAAGGGCAAGAAAGGAGTAAGTGCGGCTCTAGCAGCCTGAAGGTAACTTAATAACCTGCTTTCCTGCACCATCCCATGGGGTTTCCCATTGCTGTGTTTAAAACAAGCAGGTTCCCGTGAAAGCCAATAGATGGCAGTTGTTAGGGCGTTTGTGTGGGAAACCAGATGTTTTGTTGGTGGTTGCTTTTTTTCCCCTCGTTCTGCTTTGCTTCCTTCCTTTGGCTTCCTTAATTACAGCAGAACCCCACCGGTGGCTCTAATGATGGAGAGGGCCCTGCTGTACTGAGCTCACAGTACAACAGAGGGAGCAGGCAAAAGGCCCTGCTGCTGGGAAGGGAACAGCAGAGGAAGGAGGTGGAAGGAGACGGCCCACGGCCAGAGCCTGGTCTCTAAGGAGAGACAACAGCATGGGCTGCTGGTTTTGCTGCCTGTAACAATTTGCTGGGAACCTCCAGGTAAGTCACTGTACCCCTCTGAGCCTTTGTTTTCTCTCCTTCCAGGTAGGAAGAATGGGTTTTGTGGTGTTTGAGAACAATCGGTGTGATTGCTGATCACATCTCTCCCTTGCTCAAAATTACTAAGGTTGCCCACTGCCAACAAAAATAAAGCCAAGTCTGTCTGCAGGATATCCAGGGCTTCCATTATCTGATCTGGCCATCATTCCCATGCCTCCTGGTTCCCAAATACACCCTGTGACTTCTCACCTCCAAGCTTTCATTCATCCTGCTTCTGGTCTGGAAACACTATAACAAATGTTTAGTGAAGGCTTCTAGAGAAGAAGAGGATGGTCTGATTGGGAAAGGAAAGGCCCCCTGGTGGGATCAGCAGTTGAACCTCACAGCCCTGGGGCCTCGCTCTCATCGCTGTTACAACATAGGAAAGTGGACCACAGGAGGCTCTGTGGCTCAACCTGTAGGCACTCCCACAGGGGACTTGTGGCTTGGTCACTTGCCGGTTGTGTGATCTGGGCCAGGTATTTAGCCTCTTCATGCCTTTGTTTAGTCATCTTTACAATGAGGCTTATAATAGTAGATACTGTGGGAAGGAGAAGATTAAATGAGATGCTAATGTAAAGGTTACAGCTCAGCCTCCGGCACACGACAAGAACACACTAAATGTCCATTATTTGTCTAAAATTACATCATTCTAGAACAAAATAAAAGATGATCTCTTCACCTCTACCCACCCATTTGTTCTGGTTCTCTCAGCCTACCCCACTCCCACACTCCATAATTCCCCAATGTTAATGTCAATAAATAATAGACTCGATGACTTTTATCTTTAAAAGGCATGTTCCTCTATTTCATTACCTACTCTGCCGCTTGTTAGTTCTGTGACTTTGGCAGTCTCTGTAATCTCTTTTTATTACAATTTCCTCACATGAAGGGGAAATGAGATGACACGTATAAAGCACCCAAGACTGGCACCTCGCACATAGTAGGCCCTCGATAAATGTTACAGCTCATCCAAAAAGGCTTCACTTTGGGTTCAAATATTGGTTTGATATTTCCATCCTTCTATCTGCATGCACTTACATTAGATTTCAATTCTCACAAGACAAGATCAAGTCTAAGTCTGAATTTACATGTATATCTCCAAATAACTGCATAATTTTTCATCGTTCACTACTTTTAATGACAACGATAATAATGAATAGGGGAGATAACTTGCCCATAAAGTGTGTTTGTTCCAGGTCTCAGCTATATATAAACAAGTCTTCTATACAAAAGGCTCAGCTGAGACAAAATCAGAAGTTCAAGACTGCACTGGACATGGTGGCCAGCTTGACAGTGATTTGACTTAGGCCATCCAGGCTTCACGAGAACCAGCTGGGGGTGAGGGGAAGGTGCATGTCTCTAGGTGCCAGGAAGTGTCATTCTCTTTATAAAGGAAGAACATGGCCACTTGAAGGGGGTTGAAATGCCCATTTCTCAGCCCTCAGTATTACAAGCCTTCTCCTCATTCCCAACTCCATGAACCCTGCAATGGAAGGAAAGTAGAATGGGGGAAAGGGGAATAGAGAAAAGGGAAAAGTAGAATGGAAGAAAGGGTTAGGGATGGGGTAGGAGAAAGCAGAAGAGAGGAATGAAATGGAAGGCCCCATATTTGCTGGAAGAGAATTCAACTTTTGGAAGAACAAAGCCATAGAACTCATAGTTTAGTGGTGACAGAGTCTCCGCTTGGGTAATGAAAAAACTTTGGAAGCCGATAGTGGCGATGGTTGGACAACAGTGTGAATGTAATCAGTGTCACTTAAAATGGTTCAAATGGCAAATGTCATGTTATATATTTTTAAATAAATAAATAATATTTAAGGGGAATGAAGAGAGTAGAGCTCTCCCCAATTCTCCTTCTCCTTACCCAAAGAAAATCCATCATTAGAAGCAGTTCACAGAGACAGAAGCCAGCTTTTGGTCAGAGTCTTTTGCTCTCACCTCATGGGAGTTTTCTGAGACTCGGGTATGGGTCTCTGGCCAAAAATGGCACCGGCCTCCCTCGCCCTGATGCTAGCTCTAAAGGTGGAAAAGTTAGACAAATAGTATAGGTTATGATTTCAGGAGTCCCCATCCCTAAAATATCTTTCTAGACTATCCTGAATAGAGTTGGAAGATTTTCCTTCACCATTAGAGGGGCATATTTAAAATGCATATCTCAAAAGAAGACACGAGAACAGCCAACAGATATATGGAAAAATGCTCAACATCACAATCACCAGGGAAAAGCAACTCAAAACCACGATGAGATGTCATCTCACACCTGTTGGAATGGCTATCAAAAAGATAAAAGATAACCCGTGTTGGTGAGGATATGGAGAAAAGAGAACCCTTGTGTGTTGTTGCTGGGGATGTAAAATGCTGCAGCCATTATGGAAAACAGTACAGAGATTCCTCAAAAACTTAAAAGTAGAACATATGATCCAGTGGTCTCACTTCGAGGTAGGCATTTGAAGGAAATGAAATCAGTACCTCCAAGAGATATCTGCACCCCTGTGGTTCATTGTAGCATTAATCACAATAGCTAAGATAGGGAATCCACTGACGTGTCCGTCAACAGATGAATAGATAAGGAAAATGTGATGTGTCACACAATGAAATATAATTAAGCCTTAAAAAAGAAAGAGAATCCTGTCATTTGTGACAACATGGATGAACCAGGAGGACATTATGCTAAGTAAAATAAAGCAAATACAGAAAAACAAATCCTGCATGATCTCACGTACATGTAGAATCCCAAAAAAGTCACACTCATAGAAGCAGAGAGTAGAATGGTGGTTGCCAGGAGCTCAGAGGTAGGAGAAATGGGAAGATATTGGTCAAAGGTTACACAGTTTGTTTTACAGAATGAATATGTTCTAAAGAGCTAAGGGACAGCATGGTGACTATAATTAATATACTGTATTGTATACCTGGAGTTTGCTAATAGAGTAGGTATTAAATGTTCTCACCTACACCCCACCCCAGCCCCAAAAAAGCAGTTACTGTGTGTGGTCATGGACACATTAGCTTGATTGTGGTAATCATTTCATAATGTACACTTATATTTAAAAAATCACATTATATTACCTTAAATGCATACGATTTTTGTTGATTGTAACTCAGTAAGTTTGAAAAATAAAATAAAATTCAAAGGCCTCAGGAAAAGGAATGAAAGGAGTAAAGGACTAACATTAGGACATTTTTTTTTCAGAGCAGGGAGAGCAACAAAAATGGAGGGTGCTGGGCAGAGGGAAGGATAAGAACCAGGAAGGGGAACTGAACACACTTCTCTGCATCCTGCCCTTTTCTTTCTTCGCTTTCAGCAAACATTGGCCCAGCCCCCATGCTCGAGAGGTGACACGGGCTCTGGGGTGTTTCAGATTTCCTTCTGTCCCTGGAAATTCCATCGTCTGCCCAAGAGTTAACCCATGGGTGGCCCTGCTTCACTTGCTATAAATTCACAATGGGTCCTTCTGAGCTCACAAGAGATTCAGGGTGGGCTCGTTAGAAGTAGGATAATAATAATAATAATAATATGACACTCATTTTCAGGAAACCATCTTAGTAACTTTAATCGAGAAGAGAAGCCTCATAAGACACAGAGCCATACAGCACACAGTTGCAAGCCCTTTCTTCAGAGTCACCTGCTGTTCTTTGAAGAGATCGTGCCCATCCTCCTGACATTCCAACCCCTTTAGGGGAAATTAAAATGAAGCTAGAGCTGCCCCTGTCTAAGATTAAAGAGAAAGGGAAGGCCATCCATAAGTCTCAGCCATTACAGGATTGTCTCCCACTGTGCAGGAAATCACCTAACCTTGGTGTTGGAAGGGACAACTTCCCCCTCCCCTGAAAACAGAAACCCACACTGTGGGGAAAAAATGGCTCACGGGAGGTAGACCTACTATTAGGCAGAACAAGCTAATCTCCAGACTCTCTTATCACCTGATAATCATTTCCTACCCACAGTTAAGGATCTTCTACCACAGGACAGGCACTTTGCCAAGCATTTCAGACTCACTGAATCCTCATCATAGTTGTGCAAAATAGGGATTATAACCCCCATTTTATAAAGGAGAGAACTGGCTTTCAGAAAGTAACTTCCCCAAGGTCACACAACTAGTCAGTGGTAGAGCACAGATTCAAAGTGAGGTCCATCTGCCTAAGCGCTACTCTGCCACTTAAAGCATCTCAGCCCTTAGGTCTCCCCACAAGTCATCTAATGTATTCATTCTACCCAAGGCTCCCCACTTGGAGAAAACACCCTCGACTGTACTAAGAAACTTAATGGAACACTGAAGAGCATCAGGATGTTGCTGAAAGAGCCCTGGACTAGGAGCCAGGGAGACAGACAGGGGTGTGGGTACTTCCACTATCTGAGTGAATTTGGGCGCCCCACAGTCTCTCTTGGCCACACTTTCCAAAACTAGAAAAAGATGTGGGGGGTTTTGTCTTCTTTCCAGCACTAAAATTTTTATATTTTAAGAAGATCTTGGAGAGAACAATGTTTAATTCAAAAAAATGACTCTCAAACTGTGCAGTTTCTGGCCAAAAAAAAATGAGCAAAGAATCCTCTCTGCTGCCCCTCAAAATCACACCACAAGTCTGAGCAACTTCTCCTATGATTTAATAACGACGGCATTTCTTTAAACATGTCTGTAACTTTAGAGTTTATAATGCCCTTTCAAATATGTAACTTCATTTTGGTCCTTGCAACTATAACACAGATGAAGAAACTTGAGTCTCAGATGTTGACTGACTTGGGCCATTTCATAAAGCTCGTAGATGGTAGCTGGTCTTCCCATTTCCGTTTAACCACAACCAATATGAATGTTCCTATGTGTACCTGTGCCTGGATCTAGAATCCTATTGCAGAATGAGTCCATTCACATAACAATTAAGCCGCCACCACTACCACCATCATCATCATCATCCACATTGATCTCATTTGAGCACATAACATATACTAAGTCATAGTCATTGAAATTATTAATAAAAGAGGCTGGTACTGTTTCAATACATATACCATGCATCTGCTTAGATGCATGCCCATGAAACATTCGCACGTGTGCACACATGACCTCCCAACTATTCCTTCTCTCCATCTGAGCTCCTGAAAAAGGCGCACTGGTGAGTCTTTTATTTTAAGACATGATTCTTTCAGCAACCCTCAAACTGGTACCACAAACAAGCTTGGCTGAAGCAGGTAATCATCAAGGAATAACAGTTTTTCACTACTGCCTGCCTATATTCAGTTACAGGGTGTGACACGGTGTTTCACACAATATAATCAGCTCTGCACCCCCCCACACTCCATTTCCTAAAAAATTTATATGTGCTCAAGAATGAAAACACAGAACAAAAGGGGGGAAGGCAATCTTGAAATGAATTTGACTACAGAAGCGTATGTTCCTGCAGGCACAGTAGATATTAATAATTCAACAAAATATTACAGTAATTACTATACTTTGCAAAATCACAACAGTGCACTTTAGCACAACTCCTACCAATCTCCCTGCAACTGCCATTAATAAATAAAACACAGTTCCCTATATTAAATTTGTTGTTTAAAAGCTAAATATTTTATTAGCATTAATATATTTTAAATAATCAGTCAAGACTAAGAAAACCCCTGGCCTCATATTTCTCTGCTCCCCCCAAGTGAAATTCCATCTTCACAGCTAGAACAGAAATTGACTTCAACTCTAACAAGAATACACACAGTTTAGGGTTTAAAGGCCCCCACTGAGGGACCCAAGGACCACTCAGCTCAAATGCTCTGCTGGAATCTGATGAGGCTACTGGAAAGGGAATGAGAAAGAAAGAGTGGAAGATTAATCCTTTTGGACCATGAATCCAACCTACCTATCAGCAGCAGAAAAAGAAGCCATGAATTGTAAAGAGAGATGAGTGGCAGGAAACCACCAAAAAGACACACCTAAGTATAGCCCTGAGCATGTATGAGGCCAATGACCTTGAAATACAGGTGAGCCTCACTTTATACTGTATTTATGTTCCCACAAATTTTATACAACCAATCCATCAAGTTCTTTTGCTTTTACCTGAGTATCAGTTAGCTTTTTCTGCAAAAACATTGCAGAAAAACCACTCAAATCTCAACCATGTATGTTCACGACAATCACTTATTCTCAAATGTACAGGGCAGCTCAAAGATGGCTGATACAGCTCGGCTCAGCTGGGCAGTTCTGCTGCTTATGGCTAGACTGGCTAAGCTGGGCTGGGTTGGGCTGATCTAGACTGGGCTTGGCTCAAAGTAGCTATATATGACTTGTCACTCATTCTTCTTCCAGGACCAGCAGTAGCCTGGGCATATTTTTCTGATGGCCAACGCAGAGGCTCAAGACAGCTGGTAGATACACATGCCTCTTGTTAACTAAGCTTAGAGCTGGCATCTCTTCCATTGGACAAAGCAAATCACAAGGCCAGATCCAAATTTAAGAAGTGGAGAGAAATGCCCCATCCACAGAGAAAGGGTACTGCAATACAACAGTACAAAAGGAATTCCAGGAAGGAGAAAAGAATTATGAAGAGGAGCCAACAACACAATCAACTACACTTGCTAAATCGTTCTTCAGTTGGCTCCTGCTTATCCACCCCCCACTGCCACCACCTAAGCCATTATCCTCTTTAGTTACAACAGCAGTCTGGTCTCCTAGCATCTATCCTATTCTCCCTCCAACACACAGGTTGATTTTTTTTTTAATGTAAATTTAATTATATCACTCTCCTACCTTATACCCTCCCGTGGCTTATCCCTTTGATCCTAAGATAAAGAATAAATTCTTTCCCTTGGACCCTACCCATGCCTGCCTATTTAGCTTCATTTCTCACCGACCTCCAGCCCACAAATCCTCTGTTCCAGTCACACTGTCCTTTCTGTCCCTTTCAGATACCTTGCTCCCTCATGCCCCAGAAGCTGTGTGCCCAGAACCCTCTGCTCCCTCCTCTTCACCTAATCTGCACATCTCTGAGATCTCAGCTCTGCCTCTCTGCCTTCCCCAACTGAAATGTCCCTGGTGCAATCTTCGATAGTATCGCAAACCTTCCCTTCAGAGCACAGCAGCACCTGGCACGTAGAGGTTACTCAACTTTAATATTAATAAAGTTTTTAAAACAATTTTTAATTTTTAAAATAAAAGGTAGCTAAAATTACTTTTTCGTTGTTGACTTTTATATCAAGGTATTCGGATAAGTGTCAATGCAAACTGTTCTGTAGTGTGTTTAATCCCACACACCACACTTCTGATTTTGTACATATCTGATGTTAATGCATCAGGTCTCCTTAAAGCATTGTGCATCACTGACTTGAACAAAACCACAGTTGTCCCATGCTAGGCACCTCCTTTCCCCACACTAATCAGTCTCTGAGTGAGAAGGGAGACACATATAAATCTAAAAACAGCAGGTCATACAAAACCAGCAAGTAATCTAAATATTTACAAGATCGAAGGGAACTTCTTCTTGACCCTAGATTTCTATGTCCAGATGAACCAGCAAGCCAGTGTGAGAGCAAAATGAATTTTAGACATGTCAAGAATGAAAAAAACAAAAAAACAAAAAACAGTACTGTCCAAGCAATGGGTGACCATATTATTTATCATCTAAGCCAGGATCTTTTGAGAGATAAAAGGAATCTATCAACATTTATGTCAGGACACAGGAATAAGCCAGGACATTCCCATGCACTCTCTGTAAAAGACTACTTGAGGAAATACCACAGAAAAATGAAAATCAGCCTAAAAAAGAGAAATGGAATCCAAGAAACAGAGGCACTAACCTAGGAGTAGAATAGATATATTAGGCTGACAAAAGGGAAGTAGGCCTAGAAAGAAATCTGTACAAATTAGAATATCGAATAATAATACAATTAAGAAGCTGGAATATCTTAGTACTAGGGTGAAAAATAGATGTTTCTTCAGTCTGTGAGGAAGATAAAACCATTAGAAACTCAAGGGAAAACAAAAAGCTGTAGGGGAAAGTTAGCCCAAACTAATATGGCAGAATTCTGAGCAACTATCAGAACATAAGATAATCTATTTGACCTCAAAGCTCAGAACACTCCTCAACACGTGACACAGGTTTAATCATGAGAATTAGACCTATTTCCAACCATGCTACTGGGTTTTGTTGTAGATAATAAACACAACCATAATATTTAAATATTATACTAGTTTGCATTCACTGTAGTCTTGATTACGTTCAATGTATTTCCGAAGTATGCTCAAATTAGCACATATTTTACATTATCTCACATTTTCCTCTGTAACATTTACCTAATATGTGTTTCTCACACACATGACTATAAGCTTTGTGGGCACCCAGTCTGCATCACATGCTTTTTCGTATATCCTGTACCACTAGGCATACAGTAGATGCTTCCCAATACTTCATATTATCTGAAAGGAATAAGGCAGACCAATCAATACAGGTCAAGTCCTGGAACAAACGGGTTTTTTTAAACATCCAAATTACACTCTCCTCTGAGAATTTTATTATATTGAAATAAATTGTACAGCTTTCCTGGAATAAGAATCTCGAGGTTTTTAACACCTGGATGTGTGCTAATGAAAGTGTCTCATTTGTGCTAAAAGAAAGCAAAAGAAATAGACGGCATATGTAATCTCAAATCTGCTGTGGAAAGACTTCCAGCTACTTAAGGAATAAAGGAGAGGTGAGATGAACTAACCCCTTTAGTTCGTATTGCCCCCAGCTCACGTTGCCTGTTCATATTGCTTTCAAAAGCATTTTTTTCAAAACGCTTCCAAGTGCAGTATCTCATGATTTAACTTTGACATAAAGGGAGCAAGTGGGATTGCCCCATTTTACCCATAAAGAAATAATTGATCTAATATCACATTTATGGTAAAATGGGCCTGCATCAATTTATGTAACTCTTTCATTTTATGCATAAAGACACGGAATCCCAGAAATTTCAAATACATTAGCATCACTCTAAGCAAAAAGAATGAATGAATAAATGAATGAATGAAAGCACATCTGCTTAAGACAAGACCAAATTTATGCATGCTTGAAAGAAGCAGCTTCTATTTTTTTAAATCATCATTCGAGACCCTCTCCTTACTAATGCACCCATGTAAAAAAATAAAGAAATAAACACAAAAAAAAATTTTTAAAAAAGAAAACGTTTATTCATAGACATTAAGCTACTACACCTGGAAGGAGCTTTCACTAACACCTAAGAAATGGTGACTTGCTGAAGACAGTTCATGTAAATCAGGAACCCAAATCTAGAAATCCCAACTCCTGGGCCCATGTTCTTTCCAACCTATCATGATGGCCCTCACTGATGATATCTTAGAAAGGAAGATACCAACCATATGCTCAGCTGCTCCCCACCAAGATCCTAACAAAGTCAAAGAAAAAAAGAATTGTACCCTTTTCCTAGGAAAGAGATCATATACCATCAGGTAAAGGTCCAAATTTCAGGGATCCTCTGTGTATTGTGAAGAACAAGCACATGGCCTGGGGTGAGGTGGGGCTCCCTAGCCCTGAGAAATGGCAGTGAAGATTAATGAATTTGGAGATGTGTGTCACCTCCTCAAAGCCCCAACACCATGTTCCTGCCACTCAATACAACCCTGGACTGGGTTCCTTTCTTCTGAAAGGTGCCACTCAAAAGGAGGACTCACTCAGAACTAAGGTCAGTGACATCATCTCCCTCTCCATCCCCAGCATGTACCCTGGTAGGGCCCTAAGCAGGATTTTTTAGAAGTAGGAGGGAAATTGCTGACTTGGTATGATGGTTAATTTTACATGTTAACTTGATTGGGCCATAGGGTTCCCAGCTATTTGGTCTAGCATTATTCTGGGTGTATCTGTGAGGGTGTTTCTGGATGAGATTAATATTTAAATCAGTAGAATGAGTAAAACGGATTGTTCTCCCAATATGGGTGGGCCTCATCCAATCCACCGAAGGCCTGAATAGAACAAAAAAGCTAAGAAATAATTCTTTTTCTCTGCATGACTGTTTTCAAACTGAGACATTGGTCTCCCGCCTTCAGATTCAGACTCAAACTAGAACTACACCATCAGCAATCCTGGCTTGCCAACTACAGACTGTGGACTTCTCAGCCTCCATAATAGCGTCATCTAATTCCTTACAGTAAATCTTTCTACATATACAGATACATACATACATACATACATACATGGATACATACACACACATATGAATATATAGATATACTGTGGTGTATATATATTCATATGTATAAAGAGAGATTTAATATGAGGGATATATTTATATATATATTGGTTCTATTTCTCTGGAGAGCCCATACTAATATACTTGAAAATAACTAAGCTGTCTCAGTTCGTATTCCCCCAGAAACATACCCTGAATCAAAGACTTGAATTCAAGTAATTTATTTGGGAGGTAATCCCAAGAAACACTGACAGGAGAATGAGGAAATGAGAGAGGGATGGGAAGGCAGCCAATAAAGCAAGCAAGTTAATGCGGTAGGCAACTGGGGCTTAAGCCCATTGGAGACTTCGGAAGACAGTGTAGAAAACAAGCCTCAGTGTTACCCCACCCCAAAGGCAAGGGAACGGGGACACTTACCCACCAACTCCCACGAGTCATTGATAGGTGGCTGCACCTTACTCCTTGATGGGAATTAATTTCATGACACTTCCAGCCAGTGCTTTGACTGATCAAAGCAAGCTCCAGTGTGCAACCGGTCCCGGTGCTGGTGGTGAGAAGTCAGGCTAGCATGCAGAGAAAGGGCAAGGGAGACGGGCTGTGGGCGGGGTACCAACAGATGTGCTACAGACAGCTGGACGGTCAACCTACCCCACTTCCTGCCTAGGCAGATAATGAGGACAAACGTTCTTAATCAACAGAATAGCCTACTCTGCTAGACCGTTTACATGTATTATCTCTAAGCTTCACAACTCTACAAGCTCAGTTTTATCCCCATTTTACAGCCAGTGAAACTGAAGCTCTCAGACCTGTTTAAAGTCACTGATTCTTGGGGACCCTCTCATAACAGAAAAGATATTTCAGGGTTTTGAGAAATCTTCCAGTCAAAAGTTTGCTTTCAAGCATGAATGACACGGAAAGCAACCCGGTGACATGAGCAACTCTTGTTTCTAAAGATACCTTCCTCTACACCACCACCTGGAAAACAAGTGTCTTTGCCTCTCGTTTCATGGTCTCAAAACTCTTCTTGTAGACAAGCCCCCCCGGTATGGATAAATGCATCCAGATATGGCAGTTTGAGCTACTTTTCTAGCCCTGAAACAAAATGTCCAACTCAGTAATTGTTCTCCATTTCCCACTGAGAACACATGTTGAAAAGAAAAAATTCATTTCTCATTCATCAGTGTAATCTTTAACCTGACTCTAGTCACCTGGAAGAGAAACTGCTTGAGGTAGGTGAGGTACAGTAGATGCTAAAAAGACTGAGAGTACCGCAACCTCAGTCCTGGAACCTGAAAACCAGGGAGGACAACCCGAGATCCGCTGGATGCAGACCCTGGGCCTGAGGAGGCCAGATCTTTCCTCATCCCCAAGACATTCATTCTTCACTCAGGCAGTTTTAAGTATTTAAGAAAGCATTTATGTAATTCAACTCAATAAGTTTCTACTGACTGACCACCATGCACAAGGAAGTGGGGGGCACAAAGGCAGAAGATGCAGAAGAAATGTGAGAACCAAGCCTGAGCATCACTTCTGGCTGAATTTATTTCTAGAGTCTTACTTGGGTCACTAGTGGGTTGAATGGACTGCAGAATGGATGCATTTATATAAAACATCCATTTCCTTTTTTTCTATAGGAAAAGGCTAACTGATTGACCCCCACTTCCAAGACTCAGCTGCTTTGCTGCCAATCAATTATTCATCTGTGGGTCACCAAAAGACCCCTCACACAACGCACTTGCAGGTGGCTGCTGCTATTCTCTCCTTTGAGACAATTCCTCATGCAGCATTCTTTATGATTCCATTCTACTTTTTCACTTCTTTCCCAGGGCAACACTCCCTCTAGTGTCTGTGTAGGGATCTCGGGCTCCATTTTTAGTGCATAGGGCACAGGCAAATAGGGAATTCAAGCCTGTAATTTGATGGATGTTGATCACTACAAAATATTAATGGGTTTGGCAGGGCGATACTTCTGGGAAAGGAGCTGCAGGTATCCTGTAGTAGTTCCAGCCACGGATATTCTCATTTAGCATGAGGCACAAAGCAGAGCTGGGAAATCGAGAGGAAAAGCAAAACTAGACTATCAAGGCCTGTCCCATGACCACGGCAAAGATGAGTCTTGGGCACTACAGGCTCTGCTTGACAACCAACCCCAGCAACCCAGCGTTCTCCTACTCTCCTAAAGCTACAAGCTTCACCCGCTTCCTTCAAGAAGTCCTCCATGATTTGCTGTGAGGTGTGATCATGGATGCCCAAGCCAAGAGAAGCTATTCTTCTTCATCTTTCTGGGTACCTTTCTCAACTCTTCACTCAATGAAAGTCCTAGGAAAATGTTCAACTTGTTAGCTGTGAATTAGTGTCGTCTTTAACTTAATTCTAACCATATGATTCTAACTATTTCTACTGCAAATTCTGAGTATGAGTTTTGAGGAGCCAGGTCTCCAGCCCTTCACTTCTCTATTTCATTCACTATCTGAGCACCACACAGAAGACAGATGTCACAAAGATTCGTCTGACTGAGGCCACGGACCATGGGAAGTGGCTGAAATGAGCACCTTGCTGAGAACTGGGTTCTAGTTAAAGAAGGCTCTGCCATCAGCTCACTAGGAAGCTCTGGGCAAGTTTCCTGCCTCTGCTTCAATGTTTCCATCTGAAAATATAAAAATAACAACTAAGCCAACTAAAATATCTGGAGGGCTTACTATAGGTGAGATGTTTCTTTCAAGCACTTTGCTATATACACCTGACTTAATCTTTACACAGCCCAATGTGAGAGGTACTATTTTTATTGCCCCTTTTTATAGATGAAAAGTTACCCAGCAGAGGGTAACAATTTGCCCAGTGCCGCACAGGGATTAAGAGACAGAGGCAAGATTTGAACCCAGGCACCTGGCTCCAAAGCCCATGCTCCTAACTATTCGCTATATGGCCTTGTTTCATGCTCCCAGTCTATGTCTGTTCCTAATAAATCCTGAAAAGGATTGCATTCATGATGAGAATCCTCCACAAGAATAAACTCACACAAGTAAAACCATCATACCCAGGCTTAAACATCCCAATCCACAACCTAAAAGGATTCTTGAGTACTCTATATAGCTCTATTTTCCAGCATTTCCCCTAAACTACATTCTCTTCCAGTGTGTGCCAAGTAACAGTCCCCTTACTTAGCAGCATGCACAGTTTTACTGACCAACAGCCCTGAATGCTGGCCCCACTGTGCGCCAGGTCCCTCTCATCTCAACACAGTAGGGATCGTCTCCTCTGCTCTCCAGCAGGGAGTGAATAGCAAAAAGCTCTTTGTGCAGTCCTGAGGTTCTGAGACTCCATTACCGTTTTTTTGAAATTTACTATAGCACATTTATTAGTGTACTATAAAAGAAAGAAAAAAAAAACAGCTTTTCCATAAATAATTAAACCCAAACTACACTGATCATAATAAATGAGCAAAATGTTCCCAATGATGCAACCAGGTTTGATTCACTTACTAATTTAAATAATGAGGTGACTCACAAGAGGCTCCCATTAACAATGCTTAGGAAGACACAGATTGTCCAACATTAATGAGCTTGGTATTTATTGCCTGCAGTCACGGTCGTGGGCGGGCCAGAGTGGGTGGGTAGGGTGGCCTTAGGACTCAGCCCTGGAACAGGAGGAAGAATCTATTCCTCAGCCTCTCTGGCTAGCCTCATGTATGTATACTCATCTTAGGCCTCAGTCTATCTTACCTATAAAATAGGCAGCACCCTATCTCACCTGAGTGAAAATACATAAATACGCTTATAATAAAAATGGTCTGTAAACCCAAGGAGAGAGGAAAAAACTGGAGTGAGACAAGGACAGGATACGGAGAGGAACAGGAAGGGATCCAAGCCTCTGGGTGCCACATTTCTGTCTGAGCCTCAAATCCCTCATCTCTGTGCTGAGGGATTCGACGGAGACAATTTCCAAGTGCACGTCCAGCCTTGACATTCTGTGAGTCTAAGATGCCTGTAGTATTTCCCACAGTGAGCCTTTCTCCTCTGAGCTCATAGCCTGAAACAATCACTTGACGATCAACCACACATCTCCCTGTGGCATCTGTCTTGTTGTCATGAGCTATTTAACTTTACAGAAGAGCAGGATCATATCCAAAGCATACCGGAAGAACCTCGAGGCAAACGCTGCCTTACCTTTGTCTTCTCCGTCACATCCCTACCAGTCCCACAGTGCCCAGAACATTGTCACAGAGGAAACACATAGCAAAGGGTTGACTATCCTATGTGAGTCCATCGATCTCTGGAGTATATAAAGAAGAAGCCAGGATTGCTGAGTAGCCCCTATTTCTATCTTCCTAAGTGGGATAGGGATGCCTCTAAACCTTATGTTAAAATTCATATACGAAATAATAACTAGGTATATAAACCCAATGCTATCAAGAGACCGCATTAGCTTGTCCTTCCCCAGCAGCTAAGGCACTGTCCACTGCCCAGGGTCAGCTCAGTAAGCTATGTGCCAAGCACTGTGCCACGGCCACAGGGCACACGTAAGAAGAGCAGAACTCACGCTTGCTGTTTTATTTATTTCCTCCCTCACCCTCAAAACACTCACAAAATACTAGATTAAAATAACTAAGTCCTGAACGAAATATGATCAAACGTGTGATACAATCTATAAATTCTATAGGCGCTTAGGAAAAAGAGAAATAAATGCTTGAAGGACAGTCCCATGGAGGGGCGGTGTTTGAATTTTGAACTGAGTTGTACATAATGGGTGCATCTCAATAGAAAGAGAAGCGGAAGAGAGCTCAAGAGCCAAGGCTTGGAGATAAGAAGGGGCTTGGGATGACAAAGGGGCTACCTGGCTACAGTGAAGAAGCCAGCCAGGAAACAGAGTCAAATACAAAGCTAGAGAAGGAGACCCAGGCCATACACAGCGAAGGGCCTTGAATGCCAAGCTAATGGACTTTGGATTTAAATATAAAACGCTAAAGGTACTCAAGCTAGAATGTAAACTTCCTGCTTGAAATGCTCTTGGTTACAGCAGCTATCACATTATGAACGACCTGAGAAAAAAATCGTGAATATCCCAAAAGATAAGAATTTCTAATTCCTTTGTAGCCTCTGCTAGACAAGACTTGGGACTGTCGCTCATTTACCCACATGGTCGAACATGATCAGCACCATGTAAGGCAGAATTCTCTCATCTCTACTCACTGCCAACAAAGTCAGAGCCCCATCAGACCCTTCTTTCAGTCATCCACCGGTTCAAAGAGGGACAGGCATGGTCATCCAAATCCTTTTCATCCCACAGTACCAGTTCTCATGACCCAAAGTGACTCACCAGGCACTAGCATTCCGTGTTTTCTGCTTCCTCTTCCAAGAGGTCTTTTTCCTCCCAAACTTATTGAAAATCATCCTTTGACATTTCTTCCCCATGAGGGAAGTGTCTCAAGCCAGCCAAGAGGCCAAAGAAAGCAGGAGATCAACAGGTGAGTCAAAGCGAGAGGCCTGGGGTGCACCTTCGCCTTGGATAAAGCCCTCGCCTTCAGACACATCTTCCTGTCTCAGCCTGTCTGGCGTTGTTGAATCTCCCTGCTCCTTCTGGGGTGACTCGGGGCCCACAGGTCATCCAGTTCCTAAATTCTCCAAGTTACAATAATAGATTTAACAGCCTAAGGGAAAAGCAGTCTCCCTTCTGCCCCGTGAGCCTTCTTACCACCATAAGCACAACCCCTTTTTCCTTAAATCCAACATGATTGGAGAAGCCACTTCCTGACTTTCCTTCTTTGTCCACTCCAGAGCCAGCTCTAACCACTGCATTTCTGAAATTATTAAATCAGGCCTCCTAATTAAAGAGTTTACAACTTCTGCTCACCTTGAAAATCACTGCAGGATGTGAATAGCAAATCACACCCTGTAACCCGGCCATCGGAGAAGGCTCAGAACAGACATATAGCCTGTGTCTGCCCCTCTGTCATTCCTTCCTCCAAGCCCACAGTGACCAGGAGCAATTAGTGCTGCTCTGCATTTCTCAGCTACATCTCAACTGAGATGGCTCCTCTTGTAATATTAATTAAAAACAGATTCTTTTTGGCAAACCCCTGAAGAATGACTTCTGTGGCAGGCTTCTTTATTAAGCCTCGGAGAAGGCAAAATGCATTAAGATATTGTGACACAGGGACTGTGAGCAAAGATGATGAAAGCTAGACAATTCAGCCAAAAGCTATTTGAAAAATATGTTTGGGAGCCACAATCAGATGCTCCAGTGAGTGAAATACAATTAATCTGATCAAATCTGTCACTATTTTGCACATTAGGAGTAAATATTTTAGAACACAGTTCAGCTGAATTAGTTAAGGGTATGAAACCCTGCCTGGGAAAACCTGTGTCCCACCTCCTCGCATGCTCAGGGAAGGGGGATCTGGTAGGTACCTGGAATTATCAGCATCTCCCCATTTCTCTTCATTAAGGGGCATCGTTAGGCACATTAGCTGAAAACTATGGGGCAAGTCATTGCAACCAGACGCACTGCAGGGGCAGCAGCCTGCAAATCGCTGTCTCTGGGAGTGAGCTGCTGGAAAGAAACGGGGAGCTGTCTCAGGAAGATGCAGCACTCTCACCTCAACATCATGAATGGGGGGGGGGTCCCCATCTGGGTTATTCTGAGGAGGAGGGGGCAAAGAAAGTGGGCCGTTGCCTTCACAACTTACCACTCTCCCGGGCCATTTGCCAACTCAGATCAAGCAGGGAGGGATCTTCCTTCAACGGAGGGAGAAGGGCAGAATGATGTGTCTGTCGTTCTGTTCCCCTGTCAGCCGCAGGGACTGGGCACCCTCTGGGTGTTTGTGAAATATTCTCTACCCCATTAATCACCAGGATCCCAGATAGAGAAGACCAGAGAGGAAGAATGGCAAATCACTCCTCCAGAGTAGAGGCTCCAAGCCTCTCACCTCTCCCCCAGAACACCTGGCAGAACAAGAATGGTCAGAGGAGGACCCAGACTCCATCACCTCCTGACACCTTATGGCTCGAGCCTGCTGGGCACCTCCTCCTTTGCTCCCCAAGCCACTCGTGGGACCAAAGTAAATATGTGATCCAAGCCTGGGATGAGAATCTCCTTCTGCCCCTGAGCCCCTGGGCACACGCTGGACCCATGGGGTGGGGTAGAGGTCCTTCTCTTGCATGTCCACCTCTACATGCCTGACTGCGAATTTTCAGAGATTTCAATTTCTGGTTATACAGGGTGACTGAAAACTCTCCCCAAAAAGGAACTCGTGGAAAGTAGTGATGCCCACCAAAGGCACTTTGAAGGGGAGCAGGAACCCCCACAACGTGTTACTTAACCTGGTGGCCTTCCTAGAGTACAACATTGTTAACACTTGTGAAGTCAGAAGAGAAGATGGAATTCTTTTCATGTCAAAAGAGCCTGGTGCTAAGACCCACGTTCTTTGCCTTGGGGACATCTCTCTCCACTATGAAGCCAATGACGAAGGGACTTTTCAGAAGGTTCGTCATCCCCATCACTCCTCACCTGGCTTTTATTTAGAGCACCATCTTTTGCTGGCCTCAGGACAAGGGCTGGGGAGAAGGAAACCAACTAGGGAACGCAGTGAAGGCTGGTTTCCTCATTACTCTCCCAGGGGTTGCTTCCTTAAAGTCTCTTGAAGACAGAGTCACGTTAAGATGTTTCCCCACCTTCCCTCAAACCAGCACGGACCTAGTTCTCGGCAAAGTCTTTCTCGTCGGCATTTCAAGCAAAGTATGGTCAAAAGAGGCAGGTCCAGCCCAGGAGCTAAAGAGCAATCCCTCTCTGGACCAGAGGAAGAGGACACAAAGGGGTCTTTGCACCCACCTGTTCTGCCTTGTCCTTTGCTTGGACAGTAAGACTGGCCACCAGCACAACCCAGAAACCCCTAGGGGTCTGTCCATAGACTGTCCAAATTTCATCAGAGTTACTAAGGATCCCAAGGCCAGCTGGTCCACTCCCCAGGCCCTTTTGGTCATCTTTTAACTGAAGAGCTGTCTCCCCAGAAAACATCGGGCTAGACTTGCCCTCTCACTTCCTCTGCTGTACAACTGCATGGAAGATGGGCCGAGAAAGCCACGCTCATTTAATTACTATTTGCAAAAAGCATTCTCCAAAGTCTCATCTTCAGGGGCTTTGTCAACAACAAGGATCCTTAAAATAAAAGCAGAGATGTGTGAAAAACTCTTTAGGCACAGTGAGTTTACGTTATCTAAATGTGGCAGGAATAAAGTCACAGATATGTGAGGACATTACCTCCTCCTTCTGGACACATTTACCTCAACACGTCCTGTCCATCCTTCTCATGGAGTAAGAAGACAAGAAAGAACACACACGCTACATACCACGCACACACACCACATACTACACAAACCACACACACGCCACACACACAGTCCTCTGGGAACTTGCAAGTCTTCAATCACCCATCCCTGCAAAGGCGCATCTTGCCTACCACCTATGCCCAGAGCAGGCTACTCCTAAGCTACAGGGGTCTCCACCAGAGGCAGATGAGGCAGCCACAGGGCTGGCTGCCAGGGAGCTGGACGGCACAAGTCCTTCCCACCCAATGCTCATTACCGGGTTGGGCTGACCGCGCTGTCATTAAGAACCAGGAAATCTGTACTCAGGAGAGCGCTCTGCGGTCTCCTAGCTTTCTTGTTATTCGCTACTCACCCCTGTGACAACCCGAGGCCTCGTTAAATAAGGTGAAAATTTCCCAGGGAAATATTTCACGTCAGTCATGAAGAGACATACAAAAAAGGGAGGAGAGCGGTGCTTTCTCGTCCTACGAGTTCCCCAAAGCTGCCTGGGCGGACAGCCATCATCTTCCTGCCCAATGCCAGGTTCCCATCTGATCCGAAAAGCCAGAGAAGAGAAAAGGATTTTTGTGAGACTGGCTGAAGTGAGGGTGGTGGAAGCGGCCCGGGGGGCGG
>NW_006442207.1:10995243-11013767 GCF_000325575.1 Pteropus alecto
GGGGCGTGTAAATCGCCGGAGGCTGCCCCCCTCCACCTTGAGAGCCCATTCCCGTGCTGTTCCTAGGCTTGAGTGCACAGCACTGGGTGCCGGTAGGTTGGGGTGGGATGGGACCCCTCCGAGTAGGCTCTGCGGGTTTCAGTGGCTTCCGAGGCAGACGGTGCTCAGAGAGCCCAGCACCAGATCGAGTTTGAGGAACCAGTGGGAATGGACTCAAGGGTGCCACCTCTCGGTACAGCTGCTTCAGGGGGAACCTGGCCATGGAGTAGAAGGGGTGGAGAGGTTCACCCTGAGCGCAAGGACCCAACTCCACTCCGGGAGCCCATTGTGGTACAGAACGCATCCGCCGAGGCGAGGTTTTTGCTCAGCGATTCGTGTGTGCTTGTGCGTGCAAGGAGGCGAAGGATGCGAAATGAGTGCTGAATTTCACTTGACGCTTTAAACTTTTTTTATTGTCTCTCCTGTAGCTTTCCAAGGCAGCTGCTTGGGTTTTGTCGGGGGAATCAGTGTTACCTGGAGGCCGGGCTTGGGACAACTTGGCCCGGCCTCTTTCCAGGGGTGGGAGAAAGTGCGCCTGGGGCAGAGAGCTGCGACCCTAAGGCGGGCAGGAGTAGGGAGTCCCAGCGGCCTCGTCGCCCAGGTTTCCTTCCACGTGATTGGAGGGGAGAACAGGGAAGTCCAGAGAGTCGCAGGAATCCGTCAGTCTGTCCAGCAGCTCCCGCCCCAAATTACTCAGTGTCCTCACCCAGGAATTTAAGCGCCCGACAAGAAAACTGACTCTCCAAGCCTCGAAGACCAGAAAAAGTAACCACAGATCCCACCCCCTGCTCATCTTTAAGTCTCCTTCTTCCCCCCTTTCTCCTCCCAGCCGGCCCCAATCCTAGGGTCTCCAGTAAACAAATGCACACACGATCCAACAACAAACTCCTATAACCTGTTGGGGGCGTGGGGGAAGCCGGATGAACCTGTTCTCTCTAAAAGTCAGTGCCCCCCTCCATCTCGCCTCGACCCTCGAACAACTATCGGTTCCTCCTTCCCGCCCCCCGTTCTCCCTTGCCACTGGGATACAGTGAGGTGCTCTGCCCGCCGGGTGAGTACTCACGCTGCTGTTGTGTCCGGACCAGTGCACCATGGCTTGGTTGTGGGCCGAGTCCCCCGTCAGCGCAAAAGAGGTGCTGGGCAGCCGGAGCTCCTCGCTCGCCGCCCCGCTGGCGCGCGATGCCTTCACCTCCTCCTGGAACCCCTTGGACAGAGGGCGGCTTCCTTTGGAACCGTCGGCCAATGCAGTGGCCCGGGCATCCCCGAGTTCCAGGACACTGGGGGGCTGTTCCCGGCGTCTCCTCCTCGCACTGCCAGGTTTGCCAGGAGCCGGGATGCCCTGGCCCCACCGCGCACCTGCCAACGATGGCCCCCCAGCTTCTCCCCGCTTCTCTGCACCTCTGCCGCTGCCTGGCTGGGGCAGTGGCTCTGGTCCGGGCCGGCGCCCCAGTGCGGCGCCTCTCCGTGCAGTCACCAGCTCCTCCGGCCACTGGCTTGCCACTGCCCGCGGCAAAAGAGGAAGCAGCGCCCTCGGCGAAGCCGGGCCCGAAGAACCCCCAGGCCCTCCTGTCGTGCTCCAAGTGATCTCGGCGCCCGCCAGGACCCACGTCGACAGGAGCAGGAGCCCTGTCCGGGCGAGGGGCGCCCCAGGCCAGCCTGCGGGGCGCTCCGTGCGAGCCACCTCCATCCCGCTGCGGCTGCCGCGGCTCGGGCTGCCGAGTGTGTGGCGCCTGCCGAGGTGCTGGTCCGGCGTGGGGGGTGTGCGCGTGCCAGCTAGCAAGCAAGCAAGTGTGTGTCGGGGGAGTGGGGAGGGGGTGACCAGGAAGGAGGCGGCTCAGGCTGGCGCGCCTCGCGGGTCCTCTCCACTCTTCCCTCCTCGCTCTCGCTGTCGCTCACTCGCTCTCTTGTCCAGAGGGTGATTCCAAAACCAAGAAAAAAATAAATGCCTGTTCAGTGCTTTTTTTTTTTTTTTAAATAAGATTTCACAAAATCTTCCCCACCGAGCTCCAATAGGAATTTTGTAAAAAGGAGTGTTCAAAGGTAATGAGAAGAAGAAGAAAAAAAAAACCCTCTTTTAAAATATGAAAAATCAAGCCAGATCCAAGCTGGCAACAGACCCCAATCCAGAGTCTCTCTGAAATCCAGCCTCCAACCGGCTCCCAATGAAGAGTTGGGAGCCGCTACTCGCCGCGCATTTAGGGGTTACTCTTCCGGCCTGTTGTAAAGGGTGGGAGATGGTGCGAGGGGAGGGGGCGTCTCAAGGGAGGAGGAGAAGGAGGAGTAAAGTGTTTTCAGCGCCAACTGTTCTGGTTCGGAGAACAAGGGGGAGCCCGGAGCCTTCGCGTGGGGACACGACTCACGGAAGCTGAGCGCGGGATGGACCCAGACTCCACTCCCGACTCCCTGGCCTGAAGCTCCCACTGCCACCCCCACCCCACCCCCACCCCGCCCTCATGGCCGGAGTCCCCGCCTAGTGCGAGGGAGAGGGGACTATGTGCGTGCGCGTGCGCGCGGGCAGGCAACGTGAGACGAGGGGTGTGCCTGGGGCTGGCGGGCTAGCTCAGCCGAGCGGGGGTACCTGGCTGAGTGGGGGCAGTAGCTGAGTGGAAAGGGGCACGCAGCTCCGTGTATTCATGCCCATTTGCACACGTATGTGTACATGATAGTATGAATGATTGAGTGTGGGTGGGGAGGGGTGTGCTCGGGCTGTGTGCACGCGCGGATCACGCACGGGCTGTTTGCATTTTCGTGAGCCTGTGAGTCGTCAGAACCATAATATTGAGAGCTAGGCAGGCGGCTCGGGACATCCCTTCTCCTGGCGCCCTGCACACCCATGGTCCCCCACCGCCCGCGGATGTAACCTGGTGTTCCTTAAGCCTACTGGAAGTGGAGGGGAGAGAACTGAGAGGTTCTGGCGGAAGGGTGAGGAGCTTGCCAGCTGATTCATGGGCACTTATCCTCGGACTCCTGGCGGGAGCCGGGGAGAAACAGCGGTCGACCGTTTTCACCCACCAGGAGCATCCCGTCCCTGTCTTCCTTCCTGGGACTATGAGATCGCGCACTCACTCTACCTAGATTCATTTCTGAGCGAGCTCAGTTGTTCTTTCAAAGTGTCGGCTGCCGGTTAGAGTCCAGATGGGCCTATCAAATCTCTTGCATCCCGCTGCAGAAGCGCAGCCAGGGTGCAAGGGACCCAGCCCAGCCTGGGACCCTTCGAGCGCCATAGGAAGAGGGAGACTTCGGGTGGGCTGGAGAGAGGGAATATAACCCGAAGACAACCTCGACCTCTAGATGTGGTTTACAGGCCCCAGGACATGTAGTTCAGCCCCCTGCCTCCAAGAACCTCCCTGGATTTCCGTGGGTTGAAAAGGCGGAGACGTGGGAGCCGGAGCCGGAGGAGGGGTTATAAAGAAAGGAGCAGGATTTAGGGAGGGGGCTTGGAAAGCATGATGGCCTCCAGGCCCTTCCTTTCCTCTCGGCCGGGGCGGCGAGGCAGACGGGAGGGGAGAAAGATGAGCGAAGTAAAAGAAGGAACTGGAGGGGAAGCTAAAGAAAAGGAAAGCGGGAAGAATGGAGAGATGACGAAGTGAAGGATGGAAGGCGAGATAACGACGCTGCTAAAGGGAAGGGGAGAGAAAACAAGAGACCCTAAAGAGCGCCAGGGGAGGGCCGAGAAGAGGAGGAGGCGGAGGGAGGCGCTTGGGAATCTGAGCTGGCTGAGGGAGGGCGACGACCAGCAGTTCCTGGGAGCCCTCACCCTACCGAACTAGCTTTTCCACCCAGAGCTAAAATGGAACTTGGGAACCGAGGAAGCTGGGCCGGGCAACCAAGCTGCCAGGCGATGGGCCGCCCCAAGAAAAGTTCAGTTCCAGAGGTTAAGGTGGTCGCAGGACAGGAGGCGGCCATCTGCGGATTCGCAGCGCCCCTGTCGGGGAAGGTCTGGCACTGCAGCTTAGGAGTTCAGGAAGGCTTCAGAGGCTTCTCTGCTTGAGCTCTGGCATAGGTGGTGGACAGCACAATATAAGGTATCTGGACTGTCAAGCAGACCTCCCGGACTGGAGGGTGCGACATCCCAAACCCCCAGCCCTCAGAAGAAGTGCACTGTTCATTCCCCAAAGCTTTCTGAAGTCCCCCATGGAGGGCAGTCGTTCTCAAGGGCAAGGCTGAGGTCTCCCCTCATTCTCCCCCATCTGAAGGAAGCCCTACCTGGATGGAACCCCATGGAATGGTCAGATCCTGGACTTGTGGAGATGTGGCTATTATATATTGGGTGGAAATAGATAAAAGACTCCCACAGGTGCAATGTTTTCACACATCTCCTGCACCAACTGATCCTCTGGTCCTTGCTCCATCGGTTATGACCTTTCTGTCTTTAGTGTCTTCCTCCTTGGCCCTTTGCCTAACAGTCTCTACTCTCAGCCCTGTGCTGCCCTCCCTCCCTGGCCTCCTGGTCCCCACCAAGCTTCCCCAGTGCCCAAACCTGTTAAAAAAAAGTTCTCTCCTTCTACCTGCAATCTTCCCTTCCTCGCCAGCCATTCTCTCCTGGACTTTCTGCAATCTGACATTTGCCTTCAGATGACTCATCAAAGCCCTACCCCCAACAAGCACCACCTGGTGACTTCCAGAGACAGCCCCTCAATAGCCTCTGCTTCCTGCACTTGTAAACACGTTCCATGTGGAAGAATCTCCCTTGGTCTACAAACTACCACGCATGACTCGTGGCTATTATTTGAGACAATACAGCTCCACACTGTTGGCAGAACTATTCTCTTAAAACATAAGGAAGATTATGTCATGGATTGCCCTCCTCAAAATTCTCCATGACCAACCACTGCCTACAAAGTCCAAACTTCTCAGAATGATGTCCAAGGCTCCACGCACTGCCTCACCTCCTCAGACTTTCTCACTGTATTCCTTAAGCCTGTAATCTGCCCTCTGTCACAATTTCCATCATGGTCTATTTTAAATGACAACTCTTCCATGAAGCCTGCACCCACTATCCCTCAGTACCTGACACTGTATCCATTATTATCACCCCCAACCTCGTCATCACCATCATCACCAAATGTTTTGTCTTCCTGCTGTAAGATGGGAGCTGTACAATATCTGCTGGGAATTTAAAAGGGGGCTAGAGCTGGATTGTGGTACCCTCTCCCTTGCTGGAATAATGCCTACTTCAGCTGGGAATGGTAAGTTGATAGCTAGGCTTAGCCCTTATCCAGTCCCAGTGGGGAAAGCAAAGACCCTGGCTGAGAATGCATTTTCCCACTAAGTTTTTGTCCCTGTTACAAACACCTAGAGAAAGCAAACTCTATGATATATGTTATCCATGAAATTATACTGAATGTCACCCTAATAGGACTCCTTTCAGGGTTTGTTTGGTTTTTTTTTAACCACCACAATGAAATAACACTTAGGGGAAATGTTCTTCTCTGTGACATCACACACACACACACACACACACACCACCATCACCACCACCACCACACTCGTCCAACCCCTTTACTAATCTAATAGATACCTTGCCATCAGCACCTACAGCCAGCACATACAGAGTAGCATTCCAATTATGCCTATTTCTCATATTTAATAACAGGTTCAGCACTTCTTACATGAGAATCTAAAGACAAATTCCTCATAAAACTTATAGCCAGGAAAAAGTGGGTTTCTCCTGTGAAACTGTCATCCTTTTTTAAAAGTGTTTTTAAAGTTCACTTTGTTTTCCTCTTTTCTCAAAGGTCAAGCGGAGTACCAAGTTTATTTGTTCTAATGGTCGTCAGAACAAGATCTTTATCCTCTGCTCCCCTTTTATTAAATATTGTGTTTTTATTGCTTGATGCTCTTTGGTCTTACTATATCTGTGCATTGTTGATAAGCTACTTCACACTCTTTTTAGAACTAAATAGGAAATTAATTGATTAACATCAAAACAACAGTGCACATTGTAACCCTCTAAATTTCTACATAGACGAATTATTATAAAATACAACCTGAAATGCAAATGAAAACAGTCACAGGACCACTGAAATCAGGGCCTCTTACTACCGTGTGTCAATAAAGGCAAGAAGTGTCTCCTCTACCCCATGCTGTATCCTCAGCACCTGGCCCAATCCCTGGTACAACACTCTTCAATAAACGTGCAATAACAGATAAAACAAATGAATGTAAATAACAACACTTCTGTTGCAACTACTAATCATCCAGTCTTAGTATATGTACTCTTCCTAAAGAGGCCAAAGTCTAAGATTTGATTGATGGTCTACCACAGGTGACCATCTGCCCAGTGGTCATAGGTATGGAGAGTAACATTAAGAATCTTGCCCACAAAGGCACCAAAGATTTTATGATGAGGAAAAGTGGAAGATAAAAAGGAAAGGCCGAGGAAAGAAGGGATGAGCAGAAAAGAACCTGAAAACTGACATTAATAATGGCTTTCTTTAAGTCAATCTCGATGTCTTCTATGCCAATGGCTTCATTTAATTCTGATAAAGTATGTTTTCTTGGTTCCAGTCAATAGATTTAGAAACAAACGTATACAGATAAAGCAGTGATGATAGGTGCAATTGTGTTGATGATAACGATGAGTGTTAACATATACTGAGCACTAACTTTGGATCAGATGTGTGATAAAGACCCATTAGCATTCTAGCAGAGTGATTAAGAGTCCATACTTTGGAGCTAAATTATCTATGCTCAAATTTCAACCACACCAACCACCAACTATTTGACCTTGGACAAATCACTTAACCACTCTTTGCTTCCATACCTCATTTGTGAATGGAGATGGTAAAAATACTCACCATATAGGGTCATAGTGAAAATTAAGTGAATTAACGTACATAAAGCAGTCGAACGAAGTGTGGCATAGACACAATGCTAGATAAGTTTGGTTATAATGTTTTTATTCTTAACAGTTTGTGGAGGCTAGCACTTTGTCCAACATTTTATAGATGAAGAAACTTTGATTCAGAGAGGTCGGGTTGCACAGCTTGTGAGTAATAGATGAACTAGGGGTTTGGATGCAGATCTGTCTGACATTAGAGCTAAGCTCTTGCACAGTGCTTTATACTACCTTCCTGTCCTAGATCACACAACATGCCTTAAACAAAATTTATATTTGGGTCTGTCTGGCTCAAAAGCCAGTGTTCTTTCTGCTGTATCACTGGTCAAGCCCACATCATGAGGACTGATTCTGGTAGCTGGTACTCACTGGGCATGTAACTCCCACAACATGTCTGGCAATCTGAGAAGGAAGGAAGGAAGAGAAAATTGGGGTCGGTGAATTCCAGGCCTGTGGTCAAGAAGCAAGTCCAGGCTGAAGAGGTAAAGTCAACAATGGAAGCTTAACCTTCAGGAAAGAACATACACATTAAGTTGGCGAAAGTTATCAGCCATGTTTGTCAACATTTTCCCCTGGTCATGTCTCCAAAAGAAAGGAAGGTCATATGTCTAATGAAGTGGATGCAGTTGGAAAAGAAGGTTTGAAGGAAAATAGCGTTTGTTTACTTTTCTCCCCAATGACTCTAAAAGCAATGCTGCATTTCTTAGAGAAAAAAGGTGGTCTCTTCAAGACAGCATGGAAAATGAAAGCGTCCAACTGAGACCCTTGATGGTGGTATGAGGATGGGCCAGAAGGACAAACAGACAAGCCTCAGAAGGGGCAGCTGGAGAGGCAGGAGGGGAATCCATAGAGTGTGCTATCACAGAAGCAAGGAATATGAGTGTTTCACTGCGGAGGGGTGGGAAGTGTTGCCAAGTGCTCCTGGGCCAGCTCACAAGTTTCCAAGCTCAGGAGAACATGTTACATCCTACTGGACCTCAGACGCCATCCTCAGCCAAGAGAATCAAGAAGAGGACATTTGCTTCCACTTAAGCCTCCTTGCTCAAGTTCTACCCTCACCTTCAAAGGCCAGAGATGTATTTAAAAAGAAATTTTTTAAGGCATGTGTGTTAATCTCAATCTTCTAAGAAGCAGATGTCATGATGGGATTCCCTGCAAAAAAAAATTATGAATGTAAATGCCCTAAAAGAGAAAATGAGAGGGAGCCAGGAGTCGTAGCTGGGAAAACTATCAGACCAAGATGCAGGTGTGGCTCTTGTGAGGGAGAGAGGGCAGGAAGGAAGGAAAGTTGATGACAGTGCATTCTAAGAAAGTCTGGCAAGACTCTGGGGGCATCCTCAAGTCAAAGTTACTCTCTCATGAGTTCCTATCTCTCAGAAATAGTCCCGCCATGGTATTCCGGCCACATTCTGTCAGTGGCTGGGAGCAGCCTGTGAAAAGCATGGCCTTAGCACTGAAATCGTCATGAATTTCAGAGCTCCATTGCTGGGGCATTGGTCAATTAGGCACTATTCAGTCTTTCCATCTTAAAAGAAAGTATTCTAACATCTTCGCCATAGGGTTGTTTAGAAATGTAAATGAATAATACATTTGAAAGCTTAATCTTGTGCCCGTGAACTTAATAGGTCCTCAATAAAAGCTTGTCAAATGAATGAAAGAGTACAGAAGACAGAAAGGAGGTTTGGGTAATTTAATTAGAATACTCTATGGTAAAGAAGCAGGGGATTGTCTAGAAGACACGGAGATGAGGATGTGAGAGGATTTAAAGTCTAGTCCTGGCTTTGCCGGTACTAGTTAGAAATTTTAACAAGCCTCGTGGTTAACGGAAAAGAAAACCAACTTCACTGAGTTTTAGAATTAAAAGAGAGAATTTACAAGGAAGCACTAAACAAACTTAGGCTAAACGCACGGGCCTGTTGTTTTAGTTCATATCGGCACAGTTACAGATCTCATCTCCTTAGACTGGGCATCTTCCAGAACCCAGCCAACCCACAGTCCTGATTTCTAAAAACCCAAGATGTGCTGAGACAAAGTCTTTGTTGCATTCAGTCTCTCTTTTCTGTTCCCATGGCTCCTAGTTCTGTGCTCTCCCAACAAAGTTCACACACAGGGGAACATCTAATTCATAATTTAATGTTAATGTCTTAATGTACCCCTTCCCTGGAGTACAGTATTTGCATTAAAAGGCACCATCGAATGCTTATCAAGTTTAACAGGGGCTCAGACAACCATGGGAAAGTCCAGGCAGCATGGACAATGTGGCCCAAGCAGAGGTGACCTGTTCCCCAGAGGTGCCACTGGTAGGTCAAGGCCTAGGTAGCAGAGAAGAAAACAGGACTTGAAAATAAGTGGAGAAGCAAAGGGAAGAAGAGGGGCAAGTGAGAGAAAGAGGGAGAAGAGGTGCCTCAGGAGGGACGGTGGGAGTGCCGGGAGAAGGGAGAAAAAGAAAAGACAGATAAACTTTCAGGAACTGGAGATGGGACAGGATCTCTAGGGAGACTGTGGTCAAACACAATGATTCTTGATTCAAACAGAGCAGAGCTCAAATCCTGGCTCCGCCATACTAGTTGTAGGACTCTAGGGAAGGTGTCTAACTCCTCAGCTTCCTCTGTAAAATGGAGCTACCAATAATAGTTCCTATCTCAAAGAGTTTTTTGAGGATCCAATGAGATAATGTCTGAATAGTGTCTGGAGCATAATAAGCACTTCATAAATCACTATTAGACCCCATGCACCTCCCCTAGTTCTCCTCTCCACCCCCACTCCCCAAAATATGTTCTATCTGCCTGGCGATGCATGGATTTCCTTCATGACAAGTCAATGCTTTTATTTTCCAAGGCGCGACTGCAGAATTAAAGAACAAATATAATCTCATAGAAATGGCCTCAGTGGCTAACCTCAATGATGACTGTGAACAACTGTGTACACACACACACACACACACACCATTCAATCTTCCCAGAATCTCTATTTACAGATTGAAACCCTAACTCTCAGGGAGCTTAAACCCACCCTCCAAGGTTAATAATAGGGAGGGTTGAGGATTTCCTAAGAGCAAGTTTGGTTATACGAGGAGGCTGGCTGGAGAAACCAGGGAGAGCCGCTCTCCAAAAGAGCGAGAACAAAGACAGGGCTGCCACTTAGAAGAAGCATCCCACACTAGAGGAGTCTAGACTGGAAAAACCCAAGAAGGGCCCCAAGGATGCATTAGCTGCTGCCAGAGGAAAAGGAGAGTATGTCAGTTTCCAGCGTGGCCCTCCTGCCCCGCACTCAGAGGCCATGACGCTTACACCCATCCAGTTGTCGGCATCAGGGGCACCACGGGGGACCTCCAAGCCCTCGAGCTGGCAGGTCTTGGGAAACTGTTAGAGCATGGCAGAGAGAACAAAGCAGGGAACTAAATATATCCTCGAAACAAACATGTGGATTACAACTGAGCATCAGGAAGGCAGACGGAAGGCAGAGCACCACTGAGGTCCCTGGAAGCCCCCAGGGGGCTTCTCCTGCCAAAAACCAGGCAGGGGGTTCAAAGTGCTCCTGGGAGCTGCTCTGCTGCTCCTGCTCCCACAGGTCCCGGCTCCCTCCCAATGCCATAGGGTTTTTGCTGGAGCTGCTTCTCCCCTTCCCTGCTTGCCTCATTCACCCTCAATCTTCCTTCAGGTCTTAGGTCTGGCTTCACCTCTTTCCAGGAGCCTCCCCTAACTTCAGGACAGCCCCTCCCCTATTATGAGGAGGATCATATGTCCCAGTTCAGGCCCGCTTTCCCAGCCTAATGACTAATAGTGCCCTTTTTCACTCTCAGCAGTGTCTCGGTTTGAGCAATAAATTTTGTGGTCACCCACCCTACCTCTCCTATGTTCTAGGACTAACTACCTTTTCTTTAAAACATTATTATAATCGAATTGTAATGTGTTTGGATAGAGATTAAATGAATGTCTCTCTCCTCCAGAATACTATAAACTCCATCAGTAAAGGGATCATACCTATTTTTCATTAAACTTTTAATTTTGAGATAATTGTAGATTCACATGCTGTTGTAAGAGATAGCACAGCGATTCCACATACCCTTTACCCAGTTCCCCCAGTGGTAACATCTTAACAGAATTACAATACAATATCACCAGGATATTGACACTGAAACAGTCAAAGGACAGAATATTTCCATCACGGCAAGGACCCTCATGTTGCGTTTTATAGCCACACCCCACTTCCATCTGGTCTCCAATCTCTTCTTTAACCTTTGGCAACCACTAATCTGTTCTCTGTAGTTCAACTTTGTCATTTCAAGAGTGTGATATACACGGACTCATATGGTATATGACCTATTGGGATTGGCTTTTGTCACTCAGGCAAATTCTCTGGTGATTCACCCAGGTTGTTATTTGTATCAATAGTTTATTCTTTATTGTTGAGTTCTTTTCCATGGAATGGATGTATCGGGGTTTTTTTTTTAGCCAGTTGAAGGATATCTGAGTTGTTTCCAGTGTTGACTATAATAAATAAAGCTACCATAAACATTCATATATAGGTTTTCCTGTGAATATGTTTTCATTTATCTGGGGAAAATGCCCAGGAGTACAATTGCTCAGTCTCACGCAAGTTGCCCATTTAGTTTTTTAACAAACTGCCAAAGCGTTTTCCAGAGTGGCTGGTCCATTTTACATTCCCACCAGCAGTGAATCCTCTCCAGCACTTAGTGTTATCGCTATTATTCATTTTAGCCATTCTGGTAGGTATGTAATGAAATCTCACTGTGGCTTTAATGCTCATTTCCCTCAGGGTTAATGTTATTGAATATCTTTTCATTTCCCCTTTGCTATTCATATATCCTCATAGGTGAAATCTCTTCATGTCTTTGACCCATTTTCTAATTATATTGGTTTGGTTTTCTGTTACATTTTGAGAGTTCTTTCTATAGTCTAGGTACTAGTCCTTGTTGGATATGAGGTTTGAATATATTTCCTCCCAGTCTGTAGCTTTTCATCTTCTTAACAGAATCTCTCACAGAGCAGAATTTTTTAATCATGATGAAGTTCGATTTATTAATTTTTCCTTTATGGATCATGCTTTTGGAGTCATTCACACTTTTTGCTTAGCCCTGGACCTTAAAGATTTTTTCCCATGATTTTTTTGTGTGTAAGTTTTATAGTTTACATTTTATAATTAAGCACATGATCCATTTTGATTTAATTTTGTATAAAGTATGAGATAAGTTGAGGTTCACTTTTATCCTAAAGGTGTCCAATTGCTCCAATACCATTTGTTGAAAAGCTATCTTTCCACTATTCAATTGTTTTCATACCTTCATCAAAAATAAGTTGGGCATATTCATATGGGTCTATATCTGAGTTCTTTATTCGGTTCCATTGATCAGTGTGCCTTTTTCTGTCAAAACCACAGACTTCTTTATTGTAGCCATATATTAAGGTAGCTACAGGTAGACAGATTTCTTCTGTGTTATACCTCTTTTCAAAATGGCTTTAGCTATTTTAATTCTTTTGATATAAATGTTTGTCATTTGATGTAAATTTTAGAGTAATCTTATCTATATTTATTTTTAAATCTTGCTGGGATTTTGATAGAAATTATATTGAACCAGTACATCAGTTTGGGGGAGAAACTGCCTTATTTACTATGTTGAATCTTCCAGTCCGTGAACACAGCATGTCTTTCTATCTCTTTTGATTCTTTAATCAGCATTTTAAAGTCTTTAACATCTCATTCCCATACCTGTTTTGTTAGACTCATACCTAAGTATTTATTTGGGGGAAGTGATTATAAACAGTATTATAATTTTAAACTTTGATACCCATGAATGTATTGCTTGCAAGTGTAAATACAATTGATTATTTTATTTTTGTCTTATATCTTGTGACCTTACCAAATTCACTTATTCCATGATTATTTTTATATATCTCGGAGTCTTCTATGTAAACAATCAAGTCACATCCAAATAGGGACAGTTTTATTTTTTCCTTTCCAATCTATATGCCTTTTATTTCCTCATCCTGCCTTTTGTACTAGCTATGAACTTCAGCACCATGTTGAATTAAAGATAAGATCGGACATCCTTGCCTTGTCTCTGATTTTAGAGAGAAAGCATTCAGCATTTCACCATTAAGTATAATGTCACCTGCTGATTATTTGTAGGTTGGGTGCTCTTTATCAAATAGAGGAAGTTCCCCTTCTATTCTTATTGTTTTGATTTTTATCATAAATAAGTGTTAAATATTGTCAAGTGCTATTAACTATTATTAATTTTTCCTCTTTAGTCCATTAATATGGATCGACTTTCTTATATTAAACCAGTCTTACATCCCTGCAATAAACCCCATTTGGTCATGGCGTAGAATTCATTCTGTATATTGCTAAATACTATTTGCTAATATTTTTTTTTAATTTTTGTATCTATATTTATGAATGATCTGGGGTTTTTTTTTTTTTTTACCTTTTCTTTTTGTACTGTCGGTTTTGGTATCAGGGTAATACTAACTTCATATAATGAATTGGGAAGAGATTCCTCTTCTTCTGTTTTTTGGACAAGAGTATGCAGAATTGGTGTTAATTCTTCTTCAAACTTAATAGAATTCTCCAGTGAAGAATTCTCCAATTCTGAGCCAGAAAATTTCTTTTGGGGAGTTTTTTTTTAAGTTATTAATTCAATTTGCTTAATACTTATAGAGGTATTAAAATTATTTTACATTTGGTAAGTTGTGGTAATTGGTGTTTTACAAAACATCAGTCTCTTTTTTCTACATTGTCAAATTTGTGCACGTAGAATTGTTAGTAGTATTCTTTTATTATCTTTTGATGTCTGAAGAATTGGTAGTAATAGTCCCCATTCCTGACATTGCTAACTTTTTCCATTTTATTTTGTCGGTTTTGTTTGAAGTTTGTCAATTTTATTGCTCTCTTCAAAGAAATAGCTCTTTGTTTCAATGATTTTCTCTATTTCTGTTTTCAGTTTCATTGATTTATACTATTTCTTTTATTATCTCCTTCCTCCTGCTTGCTTTGGGTTTATTTCGTTCTTCTTTTTCTAGATTCTTGAGTTGGAAGCTTAAATTATTGACTTAAGGATTTTCCTTTTCTCTAATACATGCATTTAGTGCTATAAATTGTCTTCTCAGCATTACTCTACCTGTATTCCTCAAATTTTGATATGTTGTGTTTTTATTTTCATTCAATATTTTTTTTTTCTTGAGACTTCCTCTTTGACCCATGGATTATTTAGGAGTATATTCTTTTGTTTCCAAGTGTTTAGAGAGTTTCCTATTATCTTTCTGTCATTGACTTCTAGTGTGATTTCATTGCAGTAGGAGAAATTCTGTATAATTTCAATTTTTTTAAATATGTTGAGATTTGTCTTATAGCCCAAGATATGGTCTGTCTTATCTATGTTCTGTGGGCACTTGAAAACAAAGTATATTCTACTGTGGGATGTTCTATAAATATCCTGTTTGTTGATGTGTTGTTGAATTAGTCTATGTCCTTCCTGATTTTCTATCTAGTGGTTCCATCAATTGTATAGAGAGGGGCGCTGTAGTCTCTAATTATATTTGTAAATTTGTCTATTTCTCCTTTCAGTTTTTCAATTTTTGTTTCACATGTTTTGCAGCTCTATTGTTTGACGCTTGCATATTTAAAATTGCCATGTCTTCTAGAAAGAGTGACCCTTTGTCATTATACAATGTCTCTGACTCTGGTAATTTTCTTTGTTCTGAAGTCTATTTTACTTGCTATTACTATAGTTAGTTTATCTTTTGATTATTGTTTTCATGATATATCTTTTTCCATTCTTTTATAGTTATATTTGAAGAGAGTTTCTTACAGATAGCATATAGTTATGTTTGTTAATCCACTCTGCCAACCTCTTTTATTTTACATATTTAGACCATTTATAGTTAATGGAATTAGTGATATGTTAGAGCTTAAGTCTGCCATTTAATACTTTGTTTTCTGTTTGTCCTCTGCATATTTCATTTCTTTGTTTTGGTTTTACGTGCTTTCCTGTGAGTTATTTGAATGTTTTTTTAATTCCATTTTTATTTTTCTATGGCATTTTTATTGAGCCTCTGCATACTTTTTTTTAATGGTTCTTTTAAGTATTATATTAAATATCTATAACTCATCACAGCCCACTTGTTTTTTATTTTACTAGTTTGAGTGAAGTATAGAAATCTTATTTGCCTTTATGTCCCTTTACCCCTCCCTAATTGAATTGTCTTATATATTTCCTATGCATATATTTAGAACCCCATCAGATAGTGTTACAATTTTGCTTCAACCATCAAAATTTAGAAAGCTCAATACGAAAAGGAAAGTCTATCTTATTTACCCATATTTTTGCGTACCGTGTTCTTCCTTCCTGACATTTCAAATTTTCTTTTTTATCATTTCCTTTAATTTTAGAGTGCTTCCTATAGTCTTAGACTGGGTGTTCTGGTAACAAATTCTGTTAGTTTTTCCTCATCTGGGAAAGTCTTCATTTTTCCTTCATTCTTGAAGGATATATTCACTGGCGCTGGAATTCTGGGTTGATATTTCTTTACTTGAAAAATATCACATCAGTTCTTTCTGACTTCTATGATTTCTGAAGAGAAATCTGTTGTCATTTGAATTGTTTTTCCCATACAGGTAATGTGTCATTTCTCTCTTCCTGCTTTCAAGATACAAATCTTTTTCTTCAGTTTTCAGAAATTTGATTCTGGTGTGTCTTAAGTTTATTCTGTTTAAGGTTTGCTCAGCTTCTTCAATTTCTATCCCCATCCTTTTCTCTCCTCTCCTTCCGTGAGTCCCAGGACATAAATGATAGATCTTTTGTTATATTCCCACAAGCCCTTGAGGCTTTGTTCATTTTTTTCAGTCTATTTTCTCTCTATTGTTCAGATTGGGCAATTTCTACTTTTTTTTCTTCAAATTCAATGATTCTTTCTTCTGCCCTCTTTATTCTGCTGATGAATTTATCCTTTGAGATTTTTATTTTCGGTTATTATGTTTTTCAGTTCTAAAATTTTTATTTGGTTCTTTTTTGTATGTTCTACATCCTTGCAGAAACTTTCTATATTTTCATTTGTCTCAGGCATGTTTATACTTACTTGTTGAAATATTTTTACAATGACTGCCTTAAAATCTTTGTCAGGTAATCCTAACATTTCTGTCCTCTCAATGCTGGCATCTGTTGATTGCCTTTTTACATTCCTATTTAAATTTCCTGGTTCTTGACATGACAAGTTGTTTTTATTAAAATCTGAATATTGTGAGTATCAACATATGATATTCTGGATCTTATTTGAAGCTCTGTTTTAGCTGGTTTCTTCTGATAAAGCCCTATAGGGTTTTACTGCCGGGTGGGTATATGAGTCCTCATTCCCTACTTGGCATCCATTGACACCTGGGGGGTGTGTTGGGAAAAGTTCGGAATTCCCTCTCCCCATCAAATCTCCACTGATACCTTTCTGTTTAGGAGGGGTAAGAGCTTGTCTCCCTACTGCTTCCTGTGTGGCTTCAACTGACACAAAAGGGTGGAGGTGGTGGGTGGCTTCATTACCACTCCACTAGGCCTCCTCTGACACCACTTCAGCAGGGTGGGACAAGGGTATCTCCTTACTTCCGGGTGAGGGTGGAAGCGGCTTCTACTGATATTCCAGGTAGGGGTGAGGGGGAACCTCATTACCACCTGGAACAGATGAAAGTCTTGGCTTCCTACCTGGCCTTCTCTGACACTATTCGGCAGGGGGTTAGAGCACCTCGTTACAGCTTCAGGAGGATGGAAGTCTAGGCTCCACTTTGCAAGTATGGATGGAGGTGAGGAGGCCACAGTTCTTCTGCAGTGTTTGGCTAGAGCGAGCTGTTGTTGTTGCCTAAAAGTTCTCTGTGTTGCCAATCTGCCCCTTTTCTGGTTCTTTGGCTAAAGAGATCAGGATCTTTATCGTCTGCTCCCTTTGCCATTTCTAGGTTGCTGGCTCTTTCATCTCCCAAGTCTGGAATATATGAGGTAAAGAAAACCCAGGGAACTCACCGCTGTGTCATTCTTTGAGTCCCAAGTTTCCTTGCTGATCTGCCATCTTCTTTCCACATTTCAGAGTTTTATGTTTGTTTCACATACAATGTCCAGGGTTTTTCATTGTACATAGCAAGTGAAATAAGGAAAAGCACACCTACTCCATCTTCCCAGAAGCTGATCACACCTGCTTTTGTTCGTCATTAGATTTTCAACACCAAACCCAGTTCCTGACATAGAGTAATAGATCTTACATAAATAGTTGTTCAGTGAATGTATGAATAGAACTAAATCCAAGTTCTCTGGAGTTTAAGTAAGCTTTTCTCCCACATGTAAGCTTTTCAGTAGGTCTATATTCTCCCAGACTGTAAAGGGTCTCTGAAAAGTAGATGACCATTTATTATCTGTAGTAAGTGCATCCCTGAAGGGGTATGTATCGATAAATTTGAGATAATCATAGAGTCAACCTTATAGGTTATGGTAAGTATTAAATAAAGAATCCACATAAAGCCCTAAGAAACACCTGTGTCAAATTGTAAGCTCTCAATAAATACTATCATTGTGCAAAAAAAACCCACAAATTTTTGTCAGTTTGGATTGCGTTTCTTCCTGATTTGCTTTATCATTGTAAAGGTGATGTCATTTCATTTCTGAGTCATTTTCAACCTGACAATGGTTCCCGATGTTTAGTTTTTTAGCCTTCCTCCCAGCCTTTGTGACAAGCCTGTAAATGGACTGGCAGTCAGTACAGCCAAGGGTCTTTAGAATTCATTGAATTTTGGTATTTCTTCTTTTGTCCAGCCTTTACATTACCCCCTAATTATTCCATTTCACATACGGGTTTCTTTAAATTCTGCATGTTTAGAGTTGAGCATAATGAGCTCTTGCACTCACATGCCATACTTTATAGAGGTTTTCCATTGGATACTAGTAGGTTTCACAGTTACAAGATCCATTTTTTCTGTTGGTGACCACCATCATCATAATAATAGCTTTTGCTTATGGAGGATTTGTTATATCTCAGGCTTTATTTTTTTTTTCAGAGTTTTACCAGCATTTTCTCAATTAAGGCTCATGAAAGAACTGGAATATAGGCCCCTCTTATCATACCCACTTTTCAAGTGAGAAAACTAAGGTTTAGAGAATTAAGTAACTTGCCTAAGGTTATAGGACTACCAAGTGTTGGGACCAGCATTCCAGCCCAAGCCTGTCTGGGGCCCAACCCAAGGACTTTTGCCTGGGAAATGGGGTTCACCTTCTCCAGTGACAGTAACCACTGCACAAATCAGTGTTTTCCCAGAGGCTTCCTTTTCCAGAGGTCAAGCAGTTTAAATCCTGAGAATCTTGGTTCGTGGAAATCAAAAATTCAAACAGGCTAACAGGAGGAGGTCTGAGTTCTGCTTAATCGACCCACTATAATTATTTCCATTGAATTGCTCTACATCTGGGGATGGATATTTACTAAACAGACTGGCCCAGTGGTTCCCTGCAGCACCTGCTTTAGCCTGGAGGAAGTTAATCGCATGGAACATTCTCATCTAAATCACTGGGTTTCTTATTTCTGCATTATGCCTGAAACACACACACACACACACACACACACACACACACAGAGTCTTGTGCCAAAGGGTTTTGCCAGAG
>NW_006442207.1:11013809-11022526 GCF_000325575.1 Pteropus alecto
ATTGACATAGCTCAACCATTTTGAGGCTCTTAGTAGCACAGTTATTCCAAACAGCCAGAACACTGCAGAGAGGAGACAGCAAGAAGCAGTATGGCCTCTGGACCACCCAGACCAAGGACACCCCCCAATCCCCACGACCAAAAGAAAAAAACGAAACAGGAGGCAGAGAAAACGTGCTCTGCCAAAGTTGCTTTCTTTCTCTCTGTAAATGCAAGAAGAAGATAAATTACAGTTTCTGTTAGTAATATAATCACTTTAATTAAAATTTAGGGGGTCAGAAAAGCCCATCTGAATGCCACATTTCCAATGATGTGTGTTAAGCCTGGGAGAATAAAAATATAGCCCTGTAAATAACTAGCATGTTATAACTAGAGCTGTGTGTGTGTGTGTGTGTGTGTGTGTGTGTGTGTGTGTGCGCGCGCGCTATAGTCACTTAGAGTTAGAATAGCAATTAAATGCTAACCAGGATTCTATTCTCTGCCCTCCCTGCCTCTGCCCTCATTTTACACCCAGGTAACAATTACATGCATAAGACTATGGTGGCTTTCCCCCTTCTACATCCAAGCAATAGTCAACCTCTAAGGCCTTTCTCATATCCTTCCTTCAACTTTTTCCCGAAAACTGTCCCACAGAAGTCCCCCCACCCTAATCAGCCACTGCGCTTGTTTCCTGCGCCAGGCATTTTCCCTCTTAATTGGACTGATTTCAGCTTTGTACTGCAGTCTGTCATGTACAGCCTTCTAATTGTATCGTGCTTCCCTAACCAAAGGATAAGCTCTTAGGAGGCACTGAACATGTCATATTGAAAGCACAGATATTTAAAGCTGGAGGGGTCTCAGAGAGCATATTGCAGATGAGGAAACAGGACAGGTCGTAGAGCTAGACAGGGGCTGAGCTGAGACTAGAGATCAGTAATTCTAACTCTCAGTTCAGGGAGTGCCAACCCTGCATTACTCAGTGGCAGGTTTTGAGTAAGTGCATCAAGCCTCACTTTGGTCAGGTATGAGGGAGAGGTGCTAGGGGGAAGTGTCCTTAGACCACCATCACCACTTTAAGCCCATTCCAGGGGGCCCGTCCCATTGAATGGTGTTGTACAAGGCAGGTTAGATGGAGCTGAGAAGAGACTCTGGTCCAGAACAGTGTGCTTGTGGCTGACAGACAACCAGCCAGCTGCTGTCATTTGGACCAAAGGAGGCTCTACCCTCTGAAGGACAATGAGAAAAGCCAGACTGTCCCAACTTCCCTGTAGCTCTTTGATCTGGCAAGGACAGAGCTTACACTGAAGATGCTTCTCCAGCTCCTCCCACTTCTCCTGTGCCATCCTAGGTGTCTTAGCTTAGGTTCCCCAGAAGCAGACTCTGAGTGGTTGTTAAAGGTGATGTTCCCAGAGAAGTGAAGGGAAAAAGAGAAGGGGAAGAAGCCAAGAAATGGTTCAGTTTTATGAATAGTTGCATGTAGGGTAGCTTCGCCCCGATCTTGCTCTGAATGCTCTGGAGTATAAGTTACCCCTCAGAGTTGTCCCAAATGGAGGATAAGGAGTTGGGACCTCAATATACACAATGTTCAGGCATCAGCTAAGGACCAACTAGGGGGTGGAGGGTAAGTTCTCAGGCTCTTATATATTCTCATATGATTGGGTAGAGTGAGGCCAAGGTGTCCAAGGACAGGCATTTGAAAAGCAGCCAGAAATATTGACTATTAGAAGTTCAAGGACAATGATCTTGGGGGGTGGAATATAAACGGTACAAAGGGATCTGAGGGCATCTGGGCAAAGCACCAACATTGTCAGTAACTCTAGGACATTTTTATCTAGTCAACAAGCAGCTTGGAAACTTAACAAACAAGTATCTGCGGCCTTTGTTGTCTGGTTTCATAAAGGGGTGACTCCTTTCTGGACCAGATAAGACAGGAAGCAGGAAGGGTTTCCATGAGGGAAGGACATCAGGGCACAAGCAAAGACATGTGATGGTTAAGGAGGAAGGCATTATGCTTCAACACTTGGAAACAATTCCCCACCACACTTAGTATGCACAGTAAGGTGGGAGTCACTAGGAAGCCTGGTGACAGACTGCCAGGGGGCATTTACCTTGGCACATCAGAGGTGGTAGAGCGTATTGTTTAAGAACACATATTGGTTTTAAAACTCAACCCTACAACTAACCATCTATAAGTCTCTAGAAAAATTACTTAATTTCTATGAGCCTCCGTTTCATCACCTGTAAAAACAGGGGATGATAAAAAATACTATCTCATAGATTTGTTGTGAGGAATAAATAAGCTGTGTGTGTGATTTAGCAAAGGCATTGAATACAGTAAGTGCTTGCAGTGCATTGTGTTTTCCAAAGAAAGCCACAACATTATCTCTCATTACACATGCTCTTTAGAACCCTGGCATTTTCTCATCAAGAGGCAGTCTACCTCCCCTCCCTCTGAATCTGGGTGAGGCCTGCGACCCATCTGTAACAAGTGGAAGGCAGTTGGAAGTGATATGACTGCTGAGGCAAGACCAGAAACATTGATAGAGTTTCCACCTGGTTCACTGAGGATCTGGCTGTTAGAGCTGTGGGGACACCACACTGTGAGGAAGCTCTAAGCAACTCCCCCGGAGAAAACAAATAGGGAAGTCCTGAGTCTCCATGAAGATAGAGAGATGCCAGTCAACCCCAAGCTGCTCTAGTCATTACCTAACCACAATCCAAGCCAGAACTGTTCAGTTGAGTCTTCCCAAATTCCTGATTTGCAGAAACAATTGGAAATAACAAAATGATTGTTTTTTATTTAAGCCACTAAGAGGCGATTTGTTACACAGCAACAGATAATTGAAATGGTGCTTCATAAGAGCTAGGGATTGACATTGTTATTCACTACAGAACTAGGATATCATCCACAGCCTCACAGGTTCTGAAATGTGATTTTGTTTTATTCCACCGAGAATGAATCAGTATCTCAGGGATGGACTCTCACTAATCAAGGTCACAGAGAACCGATGAACAGCCCAGAATGCCAATTTATTACCATAATAGACCAGATCATTTCCTTCATGTAAGAAATTTACTTTGGAAAATAAATTATAATCAGGTTGTCTAGCAAGCACAAAGTGAGAATAAGGGAAATCAGTTAACTCCAATGATTCGATGGCATCAGACCGAGGAAATAAATTGTGCCCATCTTCCTGGTGAGATGTATCTGCTGCCAAGAAGGCACCCAGACCTTGGGCCAGATCATCTTCTCCTTCAGATGGCCCTTGGATGGACACTGATAGCATTTGTTTATCTAATTTTTTTTTTTCCAGCTTTAATACAGACAATTCCCCCTTCTGGTTAGCATAGCATTTCTTTAGTCCAGCAGATATTAAGTGTTCTATTAAAAAATAATGTTTCATAGTGTCCCATTAAAAATAAAATAGTCATATAAATTCAATAAATACTAGATTTAGCAAAGTGAAAAGGGTTCATTACCATAGGACTTCTCAGAATCTTGAATATGTGAATTCATGATGCAAAGCACCCAGATGCACATATAATAAGACAATGAATTCCCTCATATACATATAACTTCCCCCATCCCCAGATTATAGTTTATTGAATGCTGTTTTAAAGATATTGTCAATAAAGTTACATTCTGAACCAGGAATCTATCTGACTACTTAAGCTGCCTTTATATATGACTTATCTGGCCCATTAAGTTGATTTTGTAATTTAATGCTCAAAAGTTTCACATCATTTTCTTTTTGTCCAAATTCTCTTGAAGGATATTGGTCTTTTGCTCTTAAGGCACTCTGGAAGTCGGAGGAGTGCTAGGATAGAGATTCAAAATACTCGACATGACTTCAGGGAGAGGCAGCACTCAATATGGGCTTTGAAGGTAGAATAGGAGTTTGACAGGAGTTCAACAAGCAGAGTTGAAGAAAACTCAGCACCTCAGACTGAAGGAGAGAAGCAAGGAACAGCGTATAAGGGAAGCTGGGTGAAGCACGCGATGATGAAGGGATGAAGCTGACAATGCCGGAAGCGTCCACAAAGCCATATTAAAGAGACCAGGCACTAAACGAAGGTATAGGAAAACAGAAATGGACTGTAAGTGACTGAAGATGGCCAGATTAGTCTCAGGAGCTGGGCAGAGTATCTGAAATGTATTGGGAAAGTAAAACGTGGGAGGCCACTTAGGAAGCTACTACAATATCCCATAGGAATGTCAGTTGATACTCAGAAATATGTCTTGGCTCCGTCATCTCCTTTATACTTCGTGCAACAGGAGACACACTAATAGAACCTCTGCTGTTAATAACAAAGTACTGAGCTCTGTGCTTGGGGCTCTTTAAAAAATCGTCGCCAGATCATTTCAGGCATGCAACTTCACACAATGACAAAACAAAGAGAAAACACTCCTCGGTGATAGCACATAAACGAGCCACATAAATCCAGCCCTGCAGATAGGAAAATGGGATTCATCTCAGCTCCCACAGGGAGACGTGAGGGTACAGCCAGACATTCCCAAAGCTAATATATAACGGTGACTGTCTTGTCTCTTAATCAATACTCTGCTCTGAGCTCTCTCTAGCATCACTGGAGGATATTCAGTTCTGTCATCTTGTGGGGCTTCCTTTCAAGTGCTCTTCAAAAGTCCCAAGGTTCTTGCACGTTCTCAAATTTCAGAGGAAAATTCCCTCGCCTTCAGTCCTCACAATTACAACAAGGTGATCCTGGTCTAAACTAGTCTGAGCATTTGAGGGGGCAGATCCAAGCCTTAACCCAGAGATCTTCCAACACGATGACCAAGGGCACAGTATCCGGTCTCCCAGGCATCCACAAGCCACCTCACAGCAGTCCCGAAGTGGGCAGTTGGCCTCTTCCCTCATAAGACCCATAAAAGCCAGTCTTCCCTTAGGCTCAGAGAATCTCAGCTCTGCTCCCCTCCAGCTGCCTCTGCCTCTCCTCTCCAAAAATCCTGATCTTGCCTGAGTTAGAAACTCTAATACCTAAGAGGTCCAGCAGCTGGTGCAAAGGAGTGGTACCTGCCAGCTGGAAGATGATAAAATGACAACTGACTCTTAAGTCTGGGTCAGGATGATAAGAGGGCAGGGTAGGGACTGTGGCTAACCAAAAATGCTCACCTTCTGAAACGGACAGCAGTATCGTCAATAGTAACGAAGCACTTGATTTTCTGGGAAAAGCCTGAAATCTGGGTTTGCATGTAGAATGCTTCCATTTAAAAATTTTTTAACAATGATCAGGCTTAAAACTCTGGACTCATACTGTTCTAACCACACCACACACATCTCTTCACTAGCTTCAGCCCTGGGCCACTTGCATGAGGCACATTCCCCCTCTAGCATTCGTGGGCTTTCAAAAACAAAGGAAAAATCTGCCATAGTCTGGCAATACAAAACTGCCTGAGGCAAAGGAATGGAAAGTTTTGCTTGTTTTATGTTCTTGGATAGATTCTTGGAAGCCATGCTGTAGATTATAACTACAATATGAAGCATCAATTGAAATCTCAGTAAGGAACCCTGCCACAACGGCTTCCCAGAGCAGCCTTGGATCTGGTAGAGTGTCTGTGGGTGGCCATAATGGCCCAAGGCTTCCTGAAGGAGAGAGGATTATGAGCAGACCTGACTGAACACATGAGTTTGGTAGTGCCAGCTCTTAAAATATTGAAATATGGGATTCCCTCACTATCCCAACTCTTACCGTGCAATCAATGCTCAGAAATCAAAAAGATTTAGACAATTCAATTCTCCCTCATTATCTGATTTACTATCTAAATTCCCACTATTCAAACTCAGTACTCACAGGTCCAGCCTCATTTTCTTGGGCTTACAAGCAAGGTGGTTATGCCCACACGGGGTGAGTGGAAAGGAGAGCAAGGTCTGGTGATTCCACTGAACAGCCCTCCCAGAGGGTAGGTGAGAGGCCAATCCAAGGGTATCTTCAGCAGAATGATAGAAAGTCAGCCAGCTGTCATGATCTGCCTTGAGTTTACTGAGAATGACTCCTGGGGCTTCCAAATAGGACCCTCTTGGTAGTCTTCTTTGGATCTTCAAACATGCTTGGGGTTCAGGGAACTTTTGTAAGGCAGTCTATGGTTTCAGTGGTCCAGATACACCACATAGCTCTTTACTCTCCAGACAGCAGCTCTGGGAAATAGCAAGCAGGACCCACGCGATCAGGGAATCCACTGACAACACTCTCTTCTTCTCTCCCTACATGTCCAGTTTGAAGAGAATCTCTGCTCGCCCACTGCTTCTCCAAGATTTTGTCTAAACCAGTGACTCACTCCATTTCTATTAGCTCTTTGCCCTGCAAAATCCTGGCTTCCGCCTATTCTTTGGTCATGGTTATTCATGGTTGTCCCATGTCTGGAATCAGTATATATGTGTTTCCCTTTACTCAAAGTAAAAAGGATTCAAATCCTCTTACTAGAGCAAAGAAAAGAATTAAGGATACAGTTGTCAATTTTCCATGCGAAAACATCCTCAATTTTCATACTTTGCTACAAGTAGTGTGTCACTCAATTGTCTCTTCAGTTTCAGATACATTCCTTTCCTTTGCCCTGAAAAATACATTTCCCAAACTCCTTTGCCTTCTGGTTCAGCCAATGAGAGACAATGCTGGGAGATTAAAGAGCAGGAGAGAGAGAGAAGTCAGGGCATTTGTCCCCTTCTTTCTGCTTTGATTGGCATTGCCTCTGTGGTTCCAGATCACACCAGGCAGTCTCTTGTAGATCTGACCCCTCATCAACCCCTGGTATTCTAACACCTGTCAGATGGCCCCAGCTCTCCGGATCTGATCACAGCATCTCCTCCTTCTATTCTCTATACCTTAGAGCAGGGGTCCGCAGCCCTCAGACCGTGGACTGGGACCAGTCCATGGCCTGTTAGAAACCAGGCCACATAGCAGGAGGTGAGCTGCGGGCAAGCGAGCAAAGCTTCATCTGTATTTGCAGCCGCTCCCCAGCACTAGCGTCACCGCCTCAGCTCCACCTCAGATCAGCAGGCATTAGATTCTCACAGGAGCACTGGTCCCTGGTGCCAAAAAGGTTGGAGACCACTGCCTTAGAGCTTGGGAGGCTTGAGGCTTTTGTTAGTCTCTGGGTTACCTCAGGGTCCCCTTCTTCAGCTCCCCAAAAACCTTTCTAATCAATTCCTCATATTAAATTTCTTCTATTGAACTACCTAACATGTGCTTTGTTTCTCTGACTGGATACTGGCTGCCTCAAATAGGTCATCTCATCATCAAACACCAGCCTCTTTTTGGTTGCATTCTTGAGGGGTAGTAGCAAAACACTGAGAATTGGGCAGCAATGCATTAACGAGGTACTGTCCTTGAGACCCAACTCTGTCGCAGCCACCACAAACTACGAGCCTATTTTTTCTAATGTATATAGTCGTCCTGCTGTAATAGATGTTTTAGTTAAAAGTGAGAAATTTCCTTCTGTGTAAATGGCAGATGATAGGAAGTCTTGTATTTGGTTCCAGGAAATTCATAAGATGACAAATGAAATCACATGCTCTGGAGGAAAAAAAATTGGTCAAATATTAAAATCCAATTCAAATCCCTTACCATTTATGTACAAGTTGGACCTAAAGATCTTAAATTAAGATATCCTTCAATTTGAAGATTAAAAATAATTTTTTTCAGACTAATTTTTTGTTACTGTTGTTTCTCTTTGTCATATACAATTACTGGTGAAAAAAGATGGGACTAATTAGTTCCTTCAAAAATATTTAATTGAAAACTTATCATGATTATGTTATTTTTGTCTACCAAGCATCCTTTCCTAATGTTCATTACAATGATACTCTGCTTTCCTTCGGAGGAAGTACCAACATCCCACTCTCCCACTGTTCTTTATGTAAAGCTGATTATACCCCAGGGTAGTCATGTGACTCAGGTCAGGCCAATCAGGGCATCACATGCTCATGGCCATGGTGATTGATTGGCTCAAGAATGGGCATATGACCTAATCCAAGCCAATCATGTCAAACGGAGCTAACCATAGACTTTTGCTTGAGCAACAAAGAAAAAAATATTTTATTTTTCTCAGGGCTTAAAGCTGTGAAGATGCAAACCTGGAGCTTCCACCTAGAGAGAAACTGCCTCAGGGTGAAATAAGAGAGAAATGCACTTAGGAGAGATGGAGAGAGAATCCAGGTCCTGAGGGCATAATTTGGATCTCTTCGTCTAGCTGCTCTGAAGTTTGTCTGTTGCTGAACTATATATATATATATTTGGTTTAAGGATACTTGAGTTGGGTCTTTAACTCTTGCAACCAGAAGAGTGCTGACCAATAGACCTATAACAAGTAAGGCATTGTATTAGAAACAGTGGAGGATCTCAAGATGAGCAAACTCTCAGGTAGGTTAGAGAGGAAAGAAATGGATCCATTACGTGAAGAAGATACATGGAAACAGGAGGTAGAAAGAATAGCCTCTCAGCTTCTATTTTGCTTCCATCATTTAAGGAAAAACAATCTTCATGCAGAGAGGGTGGGACAGCGTTTTTTCAGGATTCAGAAATCTGAGATACATGAGGAAAGAGAAGAAAGCTTGTCACTGTCTTGAATGAGTCCAGATCATTTGTCCCAACTGAGACGCATTGAAATGTATATATAGGGCTTACAGATAAGAATGCCAAGCCACTGGGGACACTCTTTGAAGGATTTTGGAGAATTGGAAAAAAATCTGGATTTTAAAAAATAAATTTTATTATTTACCC
>NW_006442207.1:11022560-11031353 GCF_000325575.1 Pteropus alecto
GAGTTGTATTTAATCCTTGGAAAATTAAACAGTTGGTTTTTTAAAACATTTTTCTAACGTGTTATCAATTAAATCTCTTTTCAATTAAATATCTTTTGAGAGGACTAATTAGTCCTATTTATTCACCATTGATTGTATATGACAGAGAGAAACAACAATAACAAAGAAACAGTCTGAAAAAAAAAAGAATTATTTTTAATTTCCAAATTCAGGGCTATCTCAAGATTATGACCTTCAGGTCCAACCTATACATTCATGAGTAGTAAGGAATTTGAATTGAATTTTAGTATTTGACAATTTCTTTTCTTTTAGAAACAATAGCATGGGTTCAAAAAGAACAAGTTATACCAAGCCACTCCAATCTCCTTTCTTCAATAAAAGTATAAGATGGACATAAAAGGGAATGTGACAGACAATGTATCTGAGTGGCAAAGTGACAGGCAGTCTTTTATTTTTTTCCTGTTTTTGAAAATCCTTGTTCTCAAATGGAGAAACAAGCCACATGATAGTACAGCTAAGATGATTAATTAAACAGAGCCAAAGAGTGTTTGATCAATGGAGTAATGAAATCTAGAAGGTGATCTCAAAGGGAATGCTATGAGGCTCTACCTTATTTTAAATGATTTACCGGTGAGTTTGATATTTATTGATTTTAAAATCATATAAACCTGGGAGAGATTTGTTGATGAAATCAGGGCTTAAAAGATTATAACAGGCTGCAAAAATTTACTTAAAAAGCAACAAGATGATTTTTAATAAAAAGGTAAATTCTCACATTTAAGTTTTTTTTTTTTAATCAATTATACAAGTACAGTGGGAAGAAGACCTGGCTCCACTTCATTTCATCCAGAAAAGGTGAGGTGTTTCAATCAACCACAAAGTAAAATATGATACCATCGCTATGCATGATAATGCAGAAGGATAATTCCTGACATGGGGAAAATGCCTACAACATTTTCTTAAGTGGATAAAAACCAATTTACAGAATACACACACACAGACAGATACTAATAGAAAAAAGACTCAAAAGGTAACAGTGGTTATTTCTCAGTGGTGAGAATACAGGTGATCTTATTTTCTCCTTTGTGTTTTCTTCATATTTTACACATTTGCTGCAATTACTTTTTATAATAAAAATGTCATTTTAGCTTAATATGTATCAAAAGCATAATGCGGCTGATAAAAACAATAGGAATGCAGTGTTAGACTGCATATGTAGAATTACATTTTCCAAAACAGAGACACAGTCACTATGCTTTGTATGGGGACACCATACCTGGGATAATGAATCAAGTCCTAGATGCCAAGTCTTGAAGGGCATTCTGACAATTTGGACTGCATATGGGAGTTGGGAAGGATGTGAGTGATCTGAAGGTTCAAATAACTAATAAGAATAGCCTATAAAGAACAAACTTAATGGAAACACGTTTGCTTTCTTTATATATATTAAGGGTCCTAGTATGGAAGAGGCAGTAGATTTGCGAGGTTATAGATGCCCACAAATTCTCTGACATTCATCCCACCAAGAGATGAGTCAATGTCCCCTGCCTTTGAATATGGATGGTCTCTGTGACTGCTTTGATCTATAAAACATGGAGGAAGTGACTATGCCAGTTTCCAGGTTCAGGCCGTAAAAGACTGGCAGCTTCCACTTCCTGTCCTCTGGGGAAGCCAGTGACCTTGCCTACACTATGACCACCATGCTATGAGGAAGCCCAAGCTAGCCATGTGGAGAGACCATGTGAAGAGAGAGATGACTGACCAGTCCCCAGCTGATCCAGCCTGAGCAGCCCAGGCACCAGCCATGTGAACAAAGAAGCCCTCAGTTGACTCCTACTAACTGCAACCAGATGAGGGAGGCCAAGCAAGAACCACCTAGCTGAACCTATCAATCCCAGAATCATAAGAGGTAGTAATGAATTGTTATTTTAAGTTACTGAATTTGGAGATAGTTTGTTACAGAGCAACGGAAAATTGAAACACTTGTTATATCAAGCTTGTTCTTAGTATAAAATTCCATAGGGGACCACTGAGGGTTTTTTGATCAAAGAAGATCTTACTGCCCTTTACAAGTGTTCTAACAATACAGTGTAGGGTGGAAGGGTGTGTGGTACCTAAGACAAGTTCAAAGATGATACCGCAAAGCTTTGTAACAAGTTGCTAGATAACTGCGACCTGTGAGGCAGGACCAAACCACAAAGATAACCAGAGTCAGTCCCATCCTCAGTGATTCCCACATGGAAGGGAACTATAAGCAGAAATAGGTGACACAAGCAAATGGGGGTGGGGTGGGGGGGGGAGAATCTTTACTTGTGTGTTCGGATTACAGTCCCTTGGGCTAAGTGCATGCTGAGCAAACTGAGGGGACACCTCTCCCTACTTCGTTGGTCCTTTGCTACCCTGGTTTCCTGCTTCTTAGCTTGGTACCACCTCAGTTCCTTTTTGGCACAAGTCACCTGGATACTGGGTCCAACAGACTTTGGGTCCAGACTTTAGGAGCCTCCTCTACTCGATGCAGGAGAGTGAATTTCACTACAAGAATCCTGAGTTCATGTCTGAAAGGAGAGAGAAGAATCCATACCTCCCCAGCATCTGGCCTTAGCACTACAAAACAGAGGAGTACCAGGACGCTTTCCAGCATTTCTCCATAAATGCGTTAACTTAAGGATCTGAAGGTTCAAATCCTCTTAAGACAAATCCTCCCAGGAAACTCACCACAAAAGGATGGTGGATTTCACCGCTAGATCTAATAGTATATCATTTGATAGAAAGCACCTGCTTTAGCTGTCTGTCTGCCAGGAACGATTTGTACAAGATGGGGGGAAATTACCCATCCCTGACTTTTCTCACCTGCAAATTGAGGTCTTTGGGTTGGGCAGCCAGGAGCTTCCTTGCTGAGCTCCTTTCCCTTCCATGGTTTCCTTTCACAAGAACCCCACTCGTTTTGCTCCCAGTATTTATTGCAATGTGTAAAACATCTTTATTTGCTTTTTCATTGACTTCTGCTCCACTAGCCAGTTAGTTTTCAAGGGCAGATATTCTATCCTTGTTCATTACTGTGTCCCAGCACCTCATACAGTACCTGATACAGTGAAGACATTCAATAAATTTTCATTAAATAAATGAATAACTGAGGCTTTACTTTACTGTGCCTATCTTTGAGTCGGGGGTTCATTTACTGGATATATATTTGGGAAACTTTCCACACACATCAGACTCAGAAGCAAGGGTGAAATAATGCAATTGCAAGACACCAATTATCAAAATTTCAAAGTTTGGGCTTGATATGTATTCACAAATAACTTGAGGACAGCCGCGCGCGTGGTGGATTAAAAATAAATCGCTTTCGCACGTGATTAATGTCGCCATCTTTCCAAACATTGTCATTTAGTCTCCTTTGCAGGGAAGAATGATAAGACAACTGTTGCGATTGGGCAAAATATAACAAAGTTATAATTCTTCCGAGTGCTGGATGCTTGTGTTCTATGGATTCATATTCAAATCAGACTGTGAGCAGATGAAAAGAATGTACAATAAGTCATCTTGAAGAGAAAGACAGGCATATTTGCCCCCATGGAAAACAACTGGGCCTTTAGCAGATGCCAGGATTTGGGGAAGAGGGGCGAAAATTGGGAGGGAAGGAGCTGTCAGTCTTTTTGCCGCTTTCAAACCTACAGTAAGCGCATTTCTGTAGGCATATTATAGCTCAGGGAGCTGTGTAGCTCAAGATAAAGATTTCCATATGGTGACGCAAATTAGGACCCTTCTGCAGAGGTGTCTGGAAAGAGCCAATAACCTGGGGAAATGCTCGGAAGCAGCTTGAAGAAAGTTCGGTGAGAGGAAGGACACGGAATGTCTTTGGCTCAAACTTGCTATTGTTGTGGTTGATGATGCTGTTCATTAGCATTGTGTTCTCTGAGCTACGGTCACACATATGAGGGCTGGGTCTCTTGGCTTTATCATTTAGCACCAGAAAAGAAATGCTCCCCTCTTTTACGCTGCCTGGTTTTAAGATCCCACCTGACTTTCTTAACATCTCACATCTCTGCTGCTCAAACTCCGTACTGCAAATGTGTGGGTCTCTCTTCTGCAGTCTCTTCCCGAGGTTCCTCTGAACACAGGTGAGTTATCCTTGCTTCCCCTCCAGACCTCACATCTAGTTTATGAATGGTTATTGAATGGCGCTTTACAGTTGGCTAAACGCACCCACATACCTTGCCCCGCTTGATTTTTACAACAGTCCTTTAAAGAACCCAACAAAGTAAAAAGGAAAAGCTTTCGTAACTGCTAAAGGATACAGTCTCTAAAGCTAGGGAAAGCTGAGTTTGAGTCCTCATCTCTTACTTCCTAGCTGTGTGACTTTAGCAAATTAATTAACTTTCTGTGCCTCAATTTCCTGATCCCAAGCCGACTTTCAGCCCAGTAAGTGATATGGGGTTTGGTTAAGAGCTTAGCCTCTGAAGCCTGAGAGCCGAAGTAGAATCTACCACTGGCTGGCCAGATGACCTTGGGCAAGTTATTTGACATTTTGGCTCCTCGGTTTTCACACCTGAAAACTGGAGATAATGATAGTGTCTCCAACTTAGAGATCTGTTGTGAGAATTAAATAAGTAAATATATGTGAAACACTTAGAAAACGACCTGGTGCAATAATCACGATTTACTATTTACTTCGTCTAATTACTCTTGTAAAAAATATCTTTTGTCTTGCTAATAAAATCAACACATCAGCTTTGTAGAAATCCTGGGACATCTCTATTTGGCTTTTTATACTTAATTATATTTTAATAAGATATAATTCTTAGCAAACACTGCTCCAAAATATTCAGCCAGTGCCTCCTCCCCATGGCACCATTCTCTTCCCTGCCCTGAGTACTGAGCCAGAACACAGGTGTGAGAACATAGGGTCAGCTGCAAACGTCTCCACCCACCACCTTGTCCCTCCCCCAATGACAACACTAACAGCAAACAACCAAGAGAGGAGAGGATTCAAATTAAGGCCAGAAGTTTTGTCTTTGGGGCTGGTTGCTTGTGTGTGTTACATGAGATTTTGTTGTTCAGTTGTCATTTTAATTTGGCCTCTCTTCATTGCCCTCGCTCTGGCATGTAGCCACTCACTTTCAGAATCTAAGAAAATGACAAAATTCCCATAATGTGTGCTGACCTGGAAAAAGAGAGGAAAAAATAAGTATCCATAACTTTCCCAGGAGAGAAAAGGAGATGTTCTCTCCATGGCTCTCGCCCCCTGGGGTCCCCCTGACAACACCCAGCGAAGCCCCGTCTCCTGGCATCAGCAAGATGCCTGTCACCCTTTCCAAATGCCAGACGTGGCCAAGTGGTACTTCCAGCCACACTCTTTTCAGCTACAGGGGTGTGTGTTTTTCTTAAGTAGGTCGAGTATGAGAAATCATATAATTTAACATCTAGCCCAGGACAGCTTCCAGGTGAAAAGGGGCACAGTTAATAACATCAGGGAGGCGGGTAAAGACCAGGACAGGTGGCCACCCTAGAAGTGCCCATGTCTACATAGCGCATCAGTTCCAGTCCTGGGTCCCATGTGTGTGACTGCTCTATAGCTGGGACCTCCTCATAGGAGCTCTCACTCCCGAAGCCAAATCTCCTTTTGAAGATTCAAGATGACTCACCTTAGTCTCTTCTCCAGATTTTTTTGTGTGATATTCAGATTTTTTTGTTCTGACTAGGGTAGAAGAAGTAAATCTTCTCCCAAAACAGAAAAGATGCGCATACTTCTTCATGAGGGAGGGAAGAAACTTCATTCCAATATCAAGCCCACACTTAGCACAGGCTTCACTAATAGTTTTTGAATAAATGGTGTTAAATTAGAGTAGCTCTCAAGATAATAAAATGACATTGATTAAGTATTTTCTCTATGACAGGCACCATGCTAAGTGCTTTACGCATCTATGTAGCTTGTCTGATTTGATGCTCATAATAACCCTAGGAGATAAAAGACATCTACAAATACCAGATGAGGAAACAGAGACTTAGGAAGGTTGAACAATGGCCCAAGTCTCGGAGCTGGTAAGCGGCAGAGCCAAGGCTCAAATCCAAATCTTTCTGCCACCAAAGTCCATTCTTTTAACCACTAATAATAATAAATACTGTGTACCAAGCGCACTAAGCATTTTACATATATTAATATTATATATCTATATAAATATAGATAGATATAATCGCTGGAACATTCTTGTTAGTACGCCCATCTCACAGGTGAAGGGATTGAGGCACAGAGAAGCTAATTGACATGTCTGAAGCCACGCAACTCTTCAGGTACCTCCCTGAGCTGACACACAAATGCAAGCAGTTGACCTTGAGAAAGAAGCCCCGTTCCCCACCGCCCCTCTGCTGGTCCTCCATTTTGCTGCTCTATCACTGATGATCACCAAAGATAACATCATTGGGGTATAACTTTTCTCTGGCAGGACTCTGATAAATTAAGGACCCAGGCAGACACTTTCATCCAATGCAATACATCTGTATTATATTATTATGTAGCTGGCCCAGGGCTTCCTAGGAACTGCCAGGCACACGGCAGGGGACATGATACCTTTGCCCTCTAGGCCCTTAAAATCCATTCGAGGCTCAGATTCTGTAAGTGGTGTTTACTGCGTGCTAACTGGTGTTTACTGCGCAGTGGTGTTTACTGCGTGCTAGCGCTGGCTTTAATGCTAGGCCCTTTCGCTCTGATCTGCTCAACCACCCTGGAGAGTAGGTCTTATTCTCACATTTTACAAGTAAAGAAATGATGACTTTCAGGACAAAAAGAGATCCTTCAGCTGTTGGTTCTGGGCCCACCCTTCCAGAAATTTGCCTGGGCCGGTCCTCAGATCAAACAGCTTTACACATAGCAGCACTCACACTTAATTTTTTCTTAATATTCTGTGCATGTACACACATACATACACAAAAAGCCTAGTTATTTAAGGATTAAATATAGAATCAAAACTGATTACTGGGTTCAGTGTTTATTCTAATCCATACAGGTTCATAAAGTCCACTTTAGACCAAAATAAGGCTGACTCACATATGTAAAAGAAAATCAGTTCATATTTACAAGCACCATAAAACCTGCTGCAAATACTTAGATAAAAAGATATAGCAAAAGCATTTACAACCTTACCCAAATGTCTCACTAGCAGCATCTGAAGGAGCCTCAGAGAAGGCGGAGAACCAAGAAAGCAGGAGGCTTGAGCAATCTTTGAGGGTAATATATTCTAATTACTAAATGAACAGGGCAATCTGAGAATATTGGATTCAAATGGATTTTCCTGTGTTTGCAAAAGCGCTGCAGAACACACCATAAATGGGGTTTATGACACGCTCAGAAGACTAAACTCAGGAATACACAGTGAGAGAGAGAGAGAAAGAGAGAGAGAGAGAAAAAACAGAGGTTGTGCATCTCTGCATGAAATAGTCTAATAGTTGTTGACATTTCTGGGACAAACCCTCTCCCTGTGCCCAGCAGGGTGCTACGGGGGCTTATCATTCATAAAATGAGCAATCACTATGCCTCCAGCATCTCTTACTTGCCCTGCCCTGTATTGTGCATGGAGCAGAAGAACACAAATGTGGTTCCCGCCCTCAAGAAACTTACCACGTGACTGCCATGGGTTATTTAAGGAAGAAATTAGCTGGGATCCTTTTGACCAGAGGCACCACCCCCACTGGGAACGACTGGAGGAGAAAGGAGATTTGTTGGCAGAAAGAGCAGCATCTTAAGGAACCCAGGTGGAGAGAGCATAGCCAAGCTCCTGTCCATGTCTCCTTCTTTCTGGGCCCCCGGTCTTACTCTCTCATCTCCATTACTGGGCTTCTCTCACCTCATCTTTCTCTCTCCTCCAGCCCCTGTCTTCATCCGCACAGCCAGCTGTGTAGAGAGTGGGCAGGGGCTCTTGATTTGACAAGTGAACGGGCTGCAAAGGAATGAAGAGATTGCCCAAAGGCTATGAAACACAGAGTCGCTCAAAGTGCCACCTTGGGAACTCTTTGCACCATTTGCTGTGCCCCTAGGGAAGGAGAAGCCTGGCTCGTTTTGCATGGGCTCTGAAGAGGGTCCCAGAGTCTGATTCTCTCTTGGGAGAAGGACTCTCGGCCATGGGGCCACTTTACAAAGAGATGTCCTAACTTACAGAGATGCCCTGTCTTTGTGGAGGTCAAAGCTCTTAGGACACAGAGAAGGGAGAAGGGCCTCCAACGCTTCTGCCCCAGAGCCTGCAGGAGAGAACACAGCCATTTCCAGCTGCCTCGGGTCAGAACTTACTGACTCATAATATTCTCCACTCCACAAGCATTCATGGAGAGCCTGCAGCATGTCTATGCTTGGCACAGAAGGGCTCGGAATTAGGAAACATAGCCACCAGCCTCAAGAACCCTGAATCCTATCAGAGACTACTGACATTCCCTGTAACCAGCCACAATATAAGGCAAGAGCTGGAACATGCTTCTAAACGAAGAGAAGAAACTAGCCTTTGTTAAAAGACAACTCTGCAGGCCATTGGTACTCTCCTTGAAAGAGGTACAGGTAACCCAGGCTCAGGGAGGCTAAGAAAGTTGTCTACAGTCACCGTGGTCATTGTGGGATTTGGACCTTGCGCTTTTCAGGAGGCCAGGCAGAGCTCCTAGAACACATGGACCAGGAAAGGTGCAGAGGGCCCTGAGAATGTGCAGGAGACAGAGGGGGCAGATTAGACTGCGCCGGTGAGGTTTCCAGCAGCCATGCGGGAGATTATGTAAAATTAAATTGTTAACGTATTTTCACGGTCAACTGTGTAG
>NW_006442207.1:11031372-11045970 GCF_000325575.1 Pteropus alecto
ATCGAGTTTAGAAGATTTATTTGAAACAGGCACAATAAGAGATTGACGACGATGAAGAAAGACCTAAGAAGTACCAGGAGCATTAAACGAGGCCATTTAGTTTTGGAGCAAACCTCAGCCAGCCCTGCATTGCAACATTTCATGGCAATTAGTGTTCCTAATGATACCTCTGGGTTATCTAGAAATGGATAAATTCCATTGACAAGTTGTCTAAGGTGAACAGAATGTGTGGTCAGGATTCTGTGGACTCTGCATCTGTCCTGGGCTAGCTGTGTGGTCTTGCGAAAGTCAGTTAACTCCTCTGGACCTCAGTTGTCTTACTGACAAAATGAGGGGTGTGGCAACTATGAAAGTCTTTCGTCGCAAACAAAAAGATCCTACAAAAACAAATCATTACTGCCCATCCCGCTCCGACAGTGCCAGCAGCCCTTGAAGGGGGGTGGGGTAAGGAACCAAATTCTTCCTTCTGGACCATCCAATTCATACATAGTCATTTATCCCAAAGACACTAACTTGCTCCTTCCTCTCTCTGCTCCATGTTCCTAAAAGCTCTTCTTCTTCACGGCACCCCCACCAGTTCTCACTGGTGGTAGCGAGACCATATTCGTTTTAAATCTGGGAGCACTTTGTTACTTATGAAAAATGAAAAAAATATATATTAATATGGCAGAATTACTTTTACTTAGTATTTTTAAGGACCCAAGTCATGCTGTTCAGATGCTGAGCTCCGTTTGCCATCTATAGGCAGCACAGGTCCCTTAATTTTTACAAAAATGAAAACATGTGGCAGAGAAACCATTGACACTCAGGCTTCTATGCTGGAGGTTGCCAGGGCTGAGTGCAGGCCTGGACAAGCTGTCTACATCATGATCAAGGGGCAGAGCCACCCCTAGCTCAGGGAATGAGATCTGAAGCCTCCAGCGCCCAATTCTATCCAAATCCAGTACTTGGAGTTACGGCATTAGAAGCCCAGCCCTGCCAGGTTCTTTCACCTCCAGTTTAAAACCAAGTACGTACCCTTAGGGGAGGCAAAACCTTAATCTATCAACAGTGAATAGATTTTATCTAAACTACCAACTTTGATCAATTGGTGATGACCACCTGCAGCATTGTACTGAGAAAGATTCTTTAGCCTCCCCAGGGTGATATTCAAAATATTTAAGCATTCACCAATCAGCACAGACATAGCAATAGTGCTATAGCAGCTCTACCAGCCTCTGCACTAACCCCCACCCCTAACCCTAACAGCTGGACTCTTCCAGACCCCCTTCTGGTTTGGATGTTAACTCTCTAGTTGCTGGGTCAGTGTGGAGAGGGCCAAGGAAAACCCTGAGCAGCTATTTACCAACTGGCGCAGAAGATGTCTAAACCATGTGACTTTAGGTAGAATATCAGCTCTCTAGACCCCTGGGTTTGTTGATAGTGGGCAGCAATGGATTAGGGTGTCAACTTTAGCTGGAGGCAAAGGATGGCATAGTACTCTGCCAACACTTTTCCTGTTGCAGACTTTACCTTCGAAAGAATATGCATGTCTCTTGCTGCGTCATGGGACCAGAAGCTCGCATGTTGCAGACCCTGTGAATTCTGACTGGATACAAGTAGAGAGCTGAGAAGGTGATGCTCGGACATATTCATACTGGACGCGGGTGCATTGATTTGTTTTTCATTGTCAGTAACCTGTCGAGGTGAAACCAAAGCACTCATTGGTCATGGTGTAACTACTAGAATTAACCCCAGACAGCTCCAAATGATAGAATTGCTTCTATTCAGCTTCAATTAAAATTATGGGAAGGGTCACAACTGTTAGTCTGACACAGATGATGGCTTTCAGACCCTAGGAGCCCAAGAAAGGTGGTGGAGATCTCCCAGCCTTTCTTGGGTGCTCACCAACCAGAAGCCATTGTTTAAAAAGAGCAGCCCAGGGTTAGTTCACCTGGCCTGGCAGGTGAAGCAGATCACTTTCCCCTCTACTTTTGAAATACAGCTAAGAGCTGAGGTCTCAGTCTCTCTCATACCACAGTGTACATCAGAAACACCTGGAGTGTGTTAAAATGCAGATGCATAGGCCACCCTAAAAGAGTCTAGGTATCCAGGAATCTGCATTTTAACAACTTTCCAAATTGACTGTGTCATAGGTTGTAGACCACATTTTGAGAAACTTTAGTCAGTGGGACTGAGAACCCAAGAGGCTTCTGAGAGAGATAGAAGCAGACAGTAAAATGGAAAGCAGTACAAAAGGGACATGGGACACTTGACATAAACTCCACCCTCTCAGGCTTTCCTGATGTGTGGCCAGATCCCGCCTTTGTCAGATAATGAATTAGGTTCGTTTACTGATGCAGAGTGACAAGTGCTTGCTATACATTCATTGGTTCAAATCTCACAGCAGCAGCCACCTAGATGGTGTCATTACCATCATTCCCATTTTAAGATGAAGAAATTGAGGCCCAAGTTTGCCAAACTTCAAGGTGGCGAAACCAAGATTTGAAACCATACTTGACTCCAGAGCCTGGGTACTCACCACCCACCTGTGCTGCCCACGTTCAAGAACGAAGCCAATATATCTGACACAATAGCTCATATAATCCTCATTACGCTAGCCAGGATATAAATGCAACTATCAGTTCTTTCCAACTTATACTAGATATTACTGGTTGAAAATACAGAATAGAAAATAAAACCGTCAGTGGCTAAAAGTACACATGATAAATTTCATTGTAATTAAAATGTGACAAAAGAATCACATCTTCCGGACAAAATTTAAGTTTTCAAAATCAACTCTGAGAAAACTGAACCTGAAAAAAAATAAAATCATTATGGCAAAAGCCAAAATTTGAAATGGTACAAAAATAAATTAAAAAAAAAAACAAAAACAAAAAAACCAAAACCTGAGTGATGAATCGAATATTTATTGTACTACATGTAGAATAGAATTTCTCAAAATAAAAATCGAAACGAAAACCGAAATGATCGGAAAATTTTAGCTGCATCAGATAGTAAAAGAAAATGATCAAGAAATTAATAGTTTGCTCGATAAAATTATTTTTTGACAAAAATGAATGTTTTTGTTATTCTGATCAAAATGACTTTTTTTTTATAAACATGGGTTCAAAATGTGTTTGGAGGGGTCAAAATAGCAAGGAACAAGATTCAGCAGGTCACACTGGGTTGTATTAATGAATGCTGCTCATTACTTGGGCAGGTACCCTAGTCCCTCATTCACAGGGGCTGTGAAATAGGACACAAAACCGTGCAGCAGTTGGTGAGATGCAAGAGTAGGGCATGTCCTCCACAGTCCTCTAGCAACAGTCCACTGCTACCCCTTCATTGCTGGGGCTAGGTGGAGGGCCAGGGAGGGAGGGAGCAATTGGGGGGATCATTTTATGAACTATATAGATGTCTAACCGATGTATTATATACTTGAAACTAATTAAAATAAATTAATTAATTTTAAAAAATCATTGCTGAATTGATTAAATGCACAACATTCCCTAGGAAGGCAGGAAGAAGATGTTTGAGAAACATTGCTTAAATATTGAGACCTTCTCCTATCTTCTTGGGTATCTCTATGCCACCCTCTCCTTCCCGAGTATTTAAATATCTGTGCACTGTTCACCAGCTACTCCTCCAGTCTACACCACCATCACCTCTCATCTGAACTGCTGCCATATCTTCATCACACAGTTCGTCTCCACGTTGGCCTCCTTACAATCATTCTTCATTCTGTAGCCAGAGAGCTCTCTCAAAAACATAAGTCAATTACATTCCTCTGCTTAAAGCCATTCCATGTTTCCCCATTGCGTTTAGAATAAAACATAAACTCCTCATCCTGGTTAACAAAGCCCTTTCACTCTGACCCTGCCTACTCCACCTGGTACACCGTGTACCACCCCCCTTATATCATGCCTCCCACACTGCCTTTCCTTTGTTCTGGTTAAATCCCACCTCGGACCCTTTGTGCTGGCAGTTCCCTCTGCCTAGAGCACTCTGTCCTCCAATCTTGTCCTGGTTGGCTCTTCCTTGACTTTCTGATCACAGCTTACACATTGGGTCCTTGAAGAGGCCTTCTCTGGCCAACACTCCACCAAACGAAGAAATCAGTCACTGTTGTTTCATCCTATTTTAATTCTCAGCACAGTGCTACATCTCCTATTTTGATTTGTCTTGACTGATCCTTACATTATTAAGCTCCATAAGGACAGGGACTGATTTTATCTTGTTTGCTATATATTAGCACCTGAATATATATTAGTGAATATAATGAATGGGTAGATGGATGAATGAATGAGCAAGTGAACAAATGAAGCACCTTAAGGTGGCTGAAATTTTAGGAGCCAGTGTGCTGGGGATACCACAGAGAAATGACATAAGGAGGATCTGCCACCTCTGGACCCAACACCTTCCTCAAAGTGCCCCCTCCCTCAGGACGCCTGCCCTGTTCACAGTGGCTTCCTGTCTTCAGAGCTTCCACGGCAGTAATCTACATTTGCAGTTAAGCCTTCATTTCCCAGTGAATTCGCTTCTACCATGATGCTGCATTATCTTTCCGTGATATCACCCTGCTCCATCGCCTCTCCCCAACTGGAGAACTCTTGCAGGTTTCGGCTACATTTTTTGTGACCTTCGGCTCCCAGCAGGCACCACTAAATAAAACCATAGGAGTTCCAGGTTGGAAGTGATCTGAGAGACCCCCTCTTTTGGAAACGCCCCGATGGGGGTTAAGAGAGTTGAGATCTAAAGACGTGAAGGGACTTGCCCAAGGTGGTGTGGCCAGCCAGACGCAGGACTGCTCGCCGAACCTGTGTGTCCTGCTTCCCAGGCTAGTGAAGGCTGTCAGTGAAGGCCTTGTTAAATATGCGGATTCCTGGACATCCCCCTCAACCAGGAACAAGGCCCCGGAATCAGGTGCCCAAAATGACTGTGGCGATTGTGGTTCCAGGGGCCCAAAGGCAGTGCTGCTTCCATGACCTTATGTTTGGTTGAGCCGTACGAAATCGCTGACATTCAGCAGTCTCTGATGGACAAAGTGGCAATTTCGGACCGTTTGACCTCATAATAGTCTCTTGGGTATAAGATGTTAATTTAAGTAGGACAAAGAAAAAGACCCAGAGAACAGATGCTCGCTCTCTGGGAGTCGGGAAGGGGTGGGAGTCTCAGAAGGATAATAAGTAGACTCTCAAGTGGAAATTTTGTGAAGACATGGAGAGCTTCCTTTACTGGACCAAGGTGCCAGGGCAGGTGTGGGAGTAACCGGCCACAGCGAGTTCCTGGGCACTGAAAAGGTTATACACAATAAGGCAAGTCTCTAAAGATGGCATTTATGGAGGGGCTTCTCTTGCCAAGGACCACTTTAGGCACTTTCCATGTGTTACCTTTTCTTTACAACCAGCTCACTAGGTTAGTGTTATCAGTTCCCACTCTACAGATGAGGAAACTGAGGCGGGGAGGGGTTAAGGAACTAGCCCAAGTGATGGAGACATGCCCTCACCCACTGCATCATTTTGAAGGTGTTCTGGGGAAAGTCAGATGACCACTCAGCATGCACTTTGGAAAGCCACCTCCAGTGTGGGGTTCTAGGCTTCTAAGATTCTGAGTAAGAATTTCTGGTAGAAGAAGCATCACTTTCCCCAAGCACTCTCCTCCTTGCTGTCGGCCAGGCTCACACTGTCGCTGGGGAGATGTACAGGGGAGAGTCCAGGTGTTGGAGTTGTGAACCCTATGGATTATACACCTGATATGCTCCAGGCACTCGGCTATTCACAGAAGACAATATATCTGATCTACTGCCCTCGACACCTCTGAAGTAGGTACTTTCCCCCACTTACAGACAAGAAGACTAAGTCACAGTCAAGGAGGCTGGCCTTAGCCGATCAGTGACACAGCCAGGGTTGGAACCCAAGTCTAATTCCGGAAGTTCGTGCTCCTTCCAGAAAACCGCAGAACACCCATGGAATGTGGCTACAGGAAGGAGCTGTCTCTTCTCTGTTCTTCTCCAGATGTTAGTGCAGACTGAGAGGCCAGTGGAGCTAAAGCAAGGATGGGAGGTTTTAAATTCTTGGTTCTGACTGCAAATGGCACATGTCTCCTGCAGCCTCAGCCCCACGTTTGTGAAGCTGGCAGCCCAGGTAAGGTGAGTTCCACACCTTAGGGCCCATCCAAAGGTGTGAAATAGGATCCGTTTCCAATTTAATTGATCAACAAACTTTAAAAATCATGAAAGTCTGTCAAGGCAGTCCGATAACAAACAAAAGAAAGTCAGGTTGCTCATTAAACATGTAAACGCTAAACCTAGCCCAGGGCCCTCAAACTGTTCTTCTCATCAGGTGAGGTCAATAGGAGCCTCCGCTGAGCTGTCAGCTCCCTCGCTCCTGGGTGAGAACTGCTTCCCCACAAGGCAGCTCCAGCCCTGGTTCTTGCCACGGTAGGGTAGCTGCTGTTCTCTTTATTTGTCTGACAATGATATCGTTTACCTTACGGGCTCCTCTGGCTGGTTTTTGTTCTATGTGCTACAGGAGTTTTCAATCAGCCTCTCTCCGCCACCATCTGCTGATGAGAATGATGGCATTCATGATAGCAACTGCAGAGGGACCTCTCCATCTTTACTCAGAGCCAGTGAGAAGGGACACAGAGGCTGGCTGGAGACCAGAGTCGCTGCTTCTCCACTGTGGGGAGACCAGAGATAACAGAGATGCTGATGGTCTGAGTTTCCTGCTAGATAAGACAACACAGTTCTGAGGCTGGTTCGCCACGCCCAGCTCAAGAGCTCTGCCTGGAAAACCTAGAATTACCCCATTCGCCTTTCTGAATGTCCGCCTAGCAAGGGCCCAGCCCGAGGAATCTCGGTTTTGCCCATGGATGCAAGGGCAGCACAGCCTAGATGGTATTGACAGGCCTCCCATTCAAACTGTTTCTCAAACTGGTCTTCAGAATATTCATTAACATATGTTCATTTAAGTGTCCTCGATCGAATACAAGGAAGAAAAAGAAATGAAAATATATGTCTGCACAAGCACTTGTACACAAATATCCATAGCTGTTTACTTCTTCAACACCCAAAACTGGAAATAACCTAAATGCCCATCAGCTGGCAGGTGGATTAACAAACAGTGGTCCATCCATACAATGGACCACGACTTGACAATAAAAAAGGACTGCCAATATACAAACACGATTGAGCCTCAAAAAAATAAACAAATGAACAAACATGCTCAGGGAAAGAAACCAGAGGTGTAAAAGGTTACTTACTGTACGATTCCATTTATGAGAAATTCTAGAAAAGGCAAAACTATGGTTATAGAAAATAGATCAGTGGTGGCCTAAAGTTGGGTGTTTGGGGAGAAGACTAACTACAAAGGGTCAATGGGTAGGTTCGGGGGTCGATGGAAATGTCCCACATCTTGATTGTGCCATTGGTTACCTAAGTATATACATTTACCAAAACTCATCGAACTGCACTCTTAAAATGAGGGAAATTCATTGTATGTAAATCACACTTCAAATAAGACTTTAAAAAAATCAAACAGGTTGTTTTTAACTCCCGAGACTTTTCAGAACCTTTAATACTCTGATATGCATTTTACATCTTCAGGAAGGAACTATAATGTCCCAGGTTTCTCAGATTCATTCGACAAAAGACTTAATCAAAAGTTTTATGGAACATCTTGAGGAAACAGACAAAACTGCATTAGAGAATCACCAATCTGGATAAAGCATGGCCCTCGTCATCATCTCTTTTTAAAACTCCAACACCCTTGAGAAAGGAAGCTTGTTCAGCAAGGCATCCTCATGGGATTAAATTCATAGGCAATGACTGCAGACTGGAGGACCAGGAGCTGGCATGTGTACCCTGGGTGAGGAAGAGGGTGCTAAGAGTGGCAGCAGGAGCTGGAAAACTGACTGGGCTCCCTATAAGCTGTAGCTACGTGTCCATCCATCCATCCACCCATCATTCATCCTGTGGGGCACTCTGCCAAGAGCCAGGGAAATCGTCATGTGTGATGCCTGCCCTCCAGAAGCTCACAGCCTTGCCCACTCTTGTTAAGAGCTGTCTGTCCCAGAGTCACACTGTTCACCCTCTCCTCCATGACTTCCTTCCCTAGCTTCTCATTGTCTTTTCCTAGCAGGAAAGTGGGATGGGTCTCTGATGCTTGGGTCTGATACATTCCAGCCTACCTCCAGCCAGAGTGGTTACCAGCTCTAACCAGCAGGCCGACCCAGACTCACTGATCACCAGAAGGAATTCAGCACCAGCCTGGGAGAGAGTCTTCCACCTCATTTCATCTCGAGCCACGTTAAACTTCTCCCCATTCCCTCGCTGGCCCTGCCCGTGGCTGAGTCAGAGAAAAAACAGACAAGAGAGAGCATTGCAGAGATGGCTGCACGGAGCATGCCTGCTTTGTTAAACGAGTAACCCCTGGTCCAGCTAGCTCTGCTCTCACGCCTGTCTCCCTTCGGCCTCTCTTGTGCCTCCTTAATATGGCCACCTGGCTCATTTCCCGAGAAGCAGAACGCAAATCCAAGATTGGCCCCCTGGTCTGCCGTTTCCAGAAACAGCTTTTAATTGCTACACTATACTCTTTAGTTCCTTCCCCACATGCACCTAGGAAAGAAGGCAGACCCAGATTCTCCTCAGCCCTTTCTGTATTTAAATCAGGGGTCCCTAACCCCCAGGCCACGGACTGTTAGTGGTCCATGGCCTGTTAGGAACCGGGCCGCACACCAGGAGGTGAGCGGTGTGAGTGAGCACAGCTTCATCTGTATTTGCAGCCGCTCCCCAGTGCCAGCATCACCGCCTCAGCTCCACCTCAGATCATCAAGCATTAGATTCTCATACGAGCACCGGTCCCTGGTGCCAAAAAGGTTGGGGACCACTGATTTAAATAACTTCTATTGCTTCTGTGAACACTGACACATTACGTGTGAACAGCACCCATTATCTCTAAATCAGCAGTTGTCAAACTTTTGGTCTCAAGACCCCTTTACCTTCTCAAAAATTACACCCCCGCCCAAGAGTTTCACTTATGTGGTTTATAACTACTGATATTTACTGTATTCGAAATTAAAATCAAGATATTTTCTAAAAGACATCAATTCATTTAAAAAAACAATGAACTCATCACACCTTAACATAAACTCATAACATGCTAATAATAAATTTGGTGTTTATGAAAAATATATGTTCCAAAATAAAAAATATGTATTGAGATGAAAGGCACTGTTCTGTATGTTTGCGAATCTCTTTGATGGTTGGCTTCATAGAAGGCAGCTGAATTCATATATCTGCTTCTCCATTCAATCTGTTTTGCTATCACACATCGTGTAGCCTTTGAATAACTCCACTGTACATTCTTGACAGAGATTGAAAAAGTCAAATGCCTCAGTTAGTATAAAAAAAACACATGAGACTGGATGCACCCCCAGAAAGGGTCTCAGAAACTATAGGCTTTCCCAGACCACACTGAGAATCACTACTCAAACTTTTCAAATTTATTTATAGCTGGCTAAAGATCAGTGCTTAAGCTTAATGAGGAAAAATGACCATGGCCTCTGGCACTAGTGAGATGGTGGGGCTGGCAGCAGCACACCTGCTGGACCGAAGGAAGAAGGAATTGTCACCCCCTCACTAACAAGGGCAGCACGTTGATGCTATTTTGTTCACTGCTCTATCTCCAGATCCTACCTAGAACCCCTAAGGAGGTTCTCAATAAATGTATTGAATGAATTAATGAAATAAATATGTGAATGTATTTTTTAAAAAAGCTTATTTTAATTTATTTTTAAAGGAAGAAAGGAAAAAGAAAAGCCTAGATGCCTTGGGTGATCGACCACACGCCTGGGAATATTCAGCCACCCAGAATGACAATTAGACAAGGAGCAGCGCCTTGCTGTCTGATTCTGCTTCCTCTGTTACCCTAGTGGCTCGCGCAACACCAGATCGGTGCTGGTGGAGCTGCAGAAGTGGCCACGTACTGGAGAGATGACTCAGTCTCTAGGTGTGGCAGGTGTCTGTTGTGCATATCAGTGTGATGCTTTACACAGTCTCCTGGAGGCAGGTTCCTCATAGCCGTAGAATCTGTGAGGAGGCCGAGGAATTATCTAGTCCAGTCATTTTCAAGTTTTCACAACAAAATCACTGTAAAGGATGGAATCCTCCACTGAACACCACAGGAGAAGGTGGTTGCTTCATATGAGGCAGGAAGGAAAGGCCAGAGCTACGGGAACCAACCTTTTCATCTGTCTCTCCACCTACCTCCATCTCACCCTCACGCCCCTCCCCCCACCCATGCTGCCCCCATGCCAGGAGCAGCTAGTGGCCTCAGCCCATCCTGGATACACCCAGGAGAATCGAGAGTCTTGGCAGCATTGAGCTCCTGCTTCCAAGAGAATGAAAGTTCCCCCTTAGCCCACCCCTGGGCTCCGTGGACCATGTCTGGGTCCCTCAACATTTCCGTTTTCTTGCTTAACCCAGCTTGAGGAAGCTTTTTGTCACTTGCAGCAAAATGTCCTTAATAAAGCTAGCCAATCGGTTGTGGGCATTCTCACAGGTGCCCCTAAGCCTTTGTCTTTTCCCAGCATTCGACCCACAGGCCCCGCGGGGAGCCTGGAGGCCGAGGATGGAGAAGCAGCCAGAAATAACAACCTGTGACCTTCTAGCTGACCAGCTCATCCCAGCCTGCAGGGCAGGGGCCCCTCGCACGGGTGAAATCAAAGTTAACCCCCTTACTTCTCTTCAAGCAAAAAAAAGAAGTGAGGGAAAAAAAGGGAACTCTTTCATTTTGGGCAAGATCTAAATGCAATTATAACTCAGTAGAGCCATGAGAAAATTGACAAGAGCCAATCCTTTGCACAAGGCATGCTCTGATTTCATGCCGACAAATTATTTTCTAAAGGGCATTAATATCACAAGCTGATGACTTTTAGCCCTGAGCAAATGATGCATTTTAATGTTTCTTTACACATAGCTCTCAGCCCAAGTGAAGCTGTCTTCTGCAAAGCATTAGCAAACATTTACATTTCAAAACTCAACAGAAGGGTCGTTGTTGCGTTTTTTTCTTCCTTTCTTTTCAGATATGCCTGGACAGATAAATCATATTTCACATGTTAAGTGGTGTGTAGCATTCTGTTTCTAACCCCTGGCATCCCATTATAAGATAGTGGCACCTGGTTTTCAGGCCTACAATCTAAAGATTGGTTTTGAAAGGGAGAAAGGAATACAGTGGCCTCGTCAAACACTGTTACTTTTGTGGCAGGCAGGCTGTTTACGGAAAGGCAGTGGATTTTCAAGTTCCTTTATTTCACTGCACAGGAGAAGGCACCAGACATTTGGTGCCTTTTGATGTCTGAGGGTCAGAGCAGGAGCCTCGGAATGCAAACAAGCCCAGCAGTTGGTGTTTATTTTTCCAGGTGGAGCCAAAGCCAAAATGACAATGAGCCCAGGGGGCGGGTGAGACTTAGAGTCAATTGGTAGTAGAGACTCGGTTTTCATTTTAATAAACTCAGATGGGTTAAAAGTCACAAAATGAGAGAGGTTGAGTGTGCTGTCAGGATCTTCTGTAGTTCAAGTCACCTTACAGTGGTTTATATTCTAAATCAAAGCCTTCACATGCCCCCTAGTATAACGGTTTGAGCCTGCAATGCTGCAGGCAGAGAGGTTAAGGTTCAAATCCCAGTTCAGCCACTCTCTAGCAGTGAGACCTTGTACAAGTGATTCAACCTTCAGTTTCTCCATCTGCAAAATGGGAATAATAAGACTGCCCATCTCACTGGGTTACTGTTAAAAGCAAATGTGATCTTTCATGTGACGAGGTTAGCATGGCCCCCGGTTTATTGTGCATACACGGTAAGAACTGCTGGCTCTTGTCATTTCTTCCCAAAGGAAACTTCCTGTCCAGGCCACTCCACCATCTCCATTTCTTAAGTTTCCACTCTTCCCCAGACTGTTGTGCATCTGCCTCCCACACCTTGCAACTCCCTCCAATAACCATTTAGGCTAACTGTTCAGAGAAACAGGATAATAAAAACAACCATTGCTCTAAAATGGATTTTCAGTGATGGTTGTACAACTCTATGCATTTGCTAAAACTCATTGAACTGTACATGCACAGTGGGTGAATTTTATGGTATGTAAATTATCCCTCAATAAAAATCATCAATGACTAAAACAGGAAAGTTGCCAAGTTCCAATAAGTTCATGGACAAAAGATTAACAAATGGGTTGAAATCTCCCAAATGTCTAAGAATTATAGTCTGGGGCAAATATTCTTGAATCCTCCTCTCATGTCCTTTAAATCAAGAAGGCCACCTGACAGGCCTGCTTATCTCCCTTCTCCCCTCTGCTCTGTGTCCAGTGGTCGAGATGGCTGATTTTGTGTCTTTAAGGCAGAAGTCTCACCTTCTCTCCCCCATAGAGGAAATCTGCTCTCTCGCTCTGTACCTACCTTTCCTTCCCCAGGTAACAATAATTAGAAGGAATTCAGTGCATATGAATGGCACCGGGGAATCTCTTACTAAAAACCCCAGACCTAGAGTAATCTTGTTACTGAGCTTGGGGAAAGCCACCAAGAAAACACAATCCATTTCACCTAATGTTCACTCGCCCTGACAGCTCTCCCACACACTCGTTCCCCCAATATTTATCTATCTTGCTTCCTCTCAAGGTACACAATGGGCCCTAGCTAGTTGTAACGAAGATGACATTCTTCTGAAAAACGCCTATCACGGTGATATGTACACACTCTGTTATTTTCGGAGCAGCAGACATCTGGACGGGGTTGCAAAATGGCTATTTATAGAGTCCCCAGGGCATTTTTCAGCTGCAGAGTGCTTCTGCTCCCTCTTTGTTCTCCATCTCTGTCCCACTGAGGCAGGCACGATCCAGCCTGCATCAAGGTGACCAGAAAAGCAGGGAGGGGACAGCCCTCCCAGGTGCCTGAAGAGGACACACCAGCCTTTTTACCTCTTCAGAAGCTGCTAGTGGCTCTGCTTTCTACCCCAGAGCCCATCCCCCAGTCTCTCCTGCCCTGAAATTGCACCTTGGACTCCACTTCCCACTTTCCCAGGTTTTGCTCCCTGTTTATGTCCTACTAGCGTTCTCAGGATAAACCAAGTACCAATCCTGGCTGTGGTTTTTCCCAATAGTTCCTCAGCAAATTCAACAAAAGGCAAAGGAAAAACACAAGTTGAGAGTCCCCACAGCAATCCTGGGAGAGGAACTGAGATGGACAGATCGGAACTGCCCTTGCTGCTGCGGTCAGCCAGCCTTGGGCCAGCACCACCTACGTAGATGATCAACCTAGCTCAGTGCTCAAGAGGGCCATTCAGGCCCCCGGTTCCCACCAGGGACCTTGATTTTATCTCTTACGCCCCCGCCCCCATATACTAAGGAATGGAAGCCAGCAGGCTTCCACGGAAATGGAGAGTATATGGGAATCTGTGGAGACACAGAAGATGAGCCCAGGGCAGCCCTTGAATGCATCCTACCCATTGATTGATAGGTTTTAGTGGAGCCTCATCTAATGATGCCTGTCCATATCCAGAAAATCCCCCATTCTATTTTCTTTTCGGAATTTTTTCTATCTGAACAGAACAATCCTGTACCTAACTCCAACAGGTATCCCAAGTTCATGGCTTCTCTCCATCTTCACCGATGCCACCCTAGTGTCTGTCTCTGGACTCTGCAACTGCCTCTCCGGTGTGTTCACGCTGTGCCGAGCCGTCTCTTACTCGCAGAGCAGCAGCCAGATGTAAAACGTCACGCTGCTCCCTGGCTCTAATGCTTCCCATGGCATTTGGAATAAAATCCAGACTCCCTTCCAGGATCCACTCAATCCTATTAATCCTCAGCCTATCTTTCAGATTCAATGTCCTACCACATACTCAATGAAAGACTAATTGAACACATGCCTGCTTCGTATACATCAGTCTCCATCTTCCTTTGCTTCTTAAAGAAAAATTAAAACATTCATATAGGGCGCCTAACGGTGGTCCCGATAGCGATTCTTACCCCGACTCAGGAGCACTGCGCCCCCTCTCCAACCAAAGTCAAAATGAGGGGCATCTCCTCTGCTATCTAGTCAGTTTTCTACCTGGGGCTCAGGCTTTACCTTCCAACATCTTCTCTTCTTCTATGTTCACACTGTTTTCTTTTGATTGTGTACCTGTTCACTACACTGGAGAAAGCAGAAAAGTCAGGCCTGCGGAAGTAATGGAAACTGTTTGGTGCCCCCTTGTGGCCATGTCTAGTTAGCCGGCTGAGATGTGCCTACAGGAACACTTGGCTTTTCTTACAGTTTCGGAGGTGGGGAAGGCGGCTTTTCGGACTCCAGGAAGGGAAGTACTTGAAGGCGCATATTCTAGAGATACGCCCACTACCCACAGGAGGAGGAAACCAGATTAAAATGCTTACCAATCAGCTTCTCTAAGTCTCAGGATCCCGTTTGGTAAAATTGGCATAATAATTCCTGTCCAACCATCCTAGTGTGTTGTGAAGCTACCACGAAATCATCTGTACGTTTTCGTTGCCGTATATATTTTTTCTTAATGTCTATATTTTTTAATATATATAAAAATATATATTTCTTTATATATTGTTCTTAATAT
>NW_006442207.1:11045997-11058080 GCF_000325575.1 Pteropus alecto
ATATATATATCTTACTCGATCTTGATAAATTCCAAAACGCTTCCTCTGCACCCTTGCCTATTCATAAGAACTTTCTATAATTACCAGATGAGTCAGGCAGAATGGGAATAAGGATGTATTTGAGACAATGTGTGTCTGACAAAGAGGGACCCATATGCCACTCATCATCATACAAAAATGTGCTGGAGCACATGTCAGTGACAAGACCTTGCAAGTGATAAAGAGGAAAGCTGGGGGGTGTCATTATCTCCTCCAAGAAAACTCAAGGGCGAATACTGGGTTCCTGCATTTGCAAAGGAATAGGAGCCAGGTGAAAAGTCAAGTATCTAAGACTAGGAAAACTAACCCTCATTTCCTGTGTTTCCAACCCTTTTTATGTTTCTACCTTAAAGGTATTCACTCGTGCACCTCCAGAGCCTATTGAAATGTCTGACACCAAACAGATACTTAATAAGTAGGCAATACACGAATAAATGAATGAATGAATGAATGAATGAATGAACAAGCAGATACTTAATAAGTAGGCAATACATGAATAAATGAATGAATGAATGAATTTGATTTTGAGGAAGTATTTGCAATATCTGCAGCCCCTAGCTCTGAAGCTGCCCACTTTCTAGTCCTACCTAAGCCCCTGAGGACCCTGTTCTCATCCCCTGTAAGCCTTAGCTTTATGTTATGTCTTTGGGGATAGTGAAAAGGGTATGTGGCTAACTTTGTCATGAATTCCTCGAGTTTTTGGATCCCTCTCTGCATAGCTAATTTTGCATCGTCTCCCCATCACATCGTCTTAGTCTGATTAATGAAAACCCACCTAATTCTAACAGTGAAAAATGGATAACCCGAGAAGCTTGTGCGCACACACACACACACACCAATTAAATTAAAATCTCGAGGGATTGGAGCCTGGGCATCAGTATTTTTCCAACACTCCCCAGCCTCTTCCAACATGCATCCAGGGTTAAAAGCCACTGCTATGAATGAGTTGATTAGAGAGCAGACTTGTCAATTATGAATGAAGCAAAAGCAGGCTTTAACATTACCTTTCCAGCACCCTTAAACCCAGGCTGGGAAGAAAGACAGGATCTCAAACTCAGAACTGGTAGAGTTCCAGTTTTCACTCCTCAGTGGGCGCCTCTCTGGTTGGTATGGCCAAGAGGAGTATGAGACCCAAAGCTAGATCTCATCCAGGTTGGGCAGGGACAGTAATTGGGGAGCAGGTTCCGGCAGGTGTAATGGCATCAGCACAGACCCTAGTATAGTCCTGCCAGCTCAGGCTGGCTGGGAGTGAGCCACGGGTATGGTGAACGGAGGGGGAGGTCTCCCTTTTATGGCGCTAACTGGGCAGAAACTGAGATTTCAATGCGAATAACCAGACATTTCAAGAGATGCTGCACAAGGAACCCACCATTCATTTTAAATTAGGCTTTCAACAGCCACTAATATATTTCAAGCACAGCACATGAACCTAATTTCAATCTGCTGCATTATAATTTCTTGTTTTTAATTTAAGGCCTCTGGGGCTTCAACTAATTTAAGGGACAATCTGGTAATGAAAAGGAGACCATCTTCTCACAAAAAATATCATTAGCATAAGGCACTGCTTCCCAAATTTGGAGCACAGTTGAGACTTTCCAAATCTTACCTACACTTTAGGAGTCTTTTCAAGCTATGCACCTGAGCCACATAAAATTAAATAACACCTGTCTACTAGTCGGCAAATCATGACTGTGTCTATCTCTTTTCTTCTCCACTAAACCGTTGGTTCATTTAATGTCTCCATACTCTTAAACATTAGATGGCTGCCTTTGAAACCACAGAATAAACAGGAGCATGACTCATCACAATACTGTGTTCAAACACTAGTTCGACCATGTCCCGCTGGCTCTCGGTGAGAACACCAGTCATCAGCTCATCAACAAGCCCCAAGTTGAGATCAGATGTCCCACCCCAGGCATAGATACCAATTGTCCATCACTGTTGGTCAGCAGCATCACCAGACCGGCCTTTTGTGTCTGGTAGAAATACAGAGGAGAAGGCCATGTTTCAGGGCTTGCTGCAGGCTGCTCTCACTAGCAGGCCAGAGAATGGGAGGTGCTGGCTCACAAGCACAGAAGGCAGAAAGGCACTGATATTGATTGCATGAGCTAGATCCAAGCAGGTACTCTGAGGCTGCCATCCTAGGGTGTCCCGCACAGGGCAGAGACCTTCGGGGGAACTTCCTTCCATTGTAGAAAATAATTACAGCCTCTTGTGTTGACTTTCCGAGATCTCATCTGTGATCTGCAGCAAAATTGCCTAAGTTTTTGAAAAGCCTTGACTTTCCCTTCCTTCACCTTCAACCCTCATCCTCACCTACTTCCTCCCAACCTCAAAAAGTGCTTGCCAAAGAGAGAACACTCAGTAAATATTTATAATAAAACTCCCAAATAGCAAATGAGCAATCCTCCATTGAAAAGCTAACCCAAGAGACAAAAGAGAAAGAAATCTGGGATAGGTTCTCCTCTTTTAGCAGAATTTTTGTTCAGAAGTCTTTCATTCTTTGTCAGCACTCGATCCTAGACATCAGTGCCTTGATGAGAACTTTCCTACTCCTTAAAGAGTGAAGAAAACAGAAGGTGATGTTAGGAGGAATCTTAAAGATTTTTTAAACGAACTCCCTTCTTTGGTGGAAGAGAGAATTGAAAGGCAGAGAATTAGAGACTTACACAGAGAAAGCTTTCAGTAAATGCCAGTTCAGTGAATAACTGAACAGTTTAGTTGCATGGAATGTGCCAGGACTTTGGTCTCCAAGCTTCCCGTCCAGTGCCCTGTGCATGGCACCACTTCTCAGGAAAACAAGTCAGGACGCAGCCTAAACCACCTTCCTGCTCAAACGCTCTGGGTTATTTCTGCTGGAGCCCAAGCCTAAGTGCCATCCAGCCTTGGTTAGACATTGTTTCCATTCAGGTAGTAAGAGCTGGAGAGACATCGCAAACCTGGAAGTCATATCACCTGTGGGGAAACCAAGGCTTGTCAGGCTCTTGAAAAGAGGCAGAGGGAAACAAGCTTATGATTGATCTATGCTTCAAAGAAGACTGTGCTGAGTGAGAGATGAAGGAATGGACTTGGCTGGAGCAGGAGAGGGAGGGTTATGAGTCTGGAGTGAGTGATGGAGAGGAAGGAGCTGGGACTTAGGACGGGACCGGCCTAGATGCCCCTCCTCTCTCCAGCTCTTACTACCTGAATGACAGTGTGCAAGTTAGGTCACAGCTTCTTGTAAACAATCTGTAGTCGTGTTTCCCAAAGTATGCTCACTCCTTGTAGTTCGTGTAATATTGTCCTTTAAAATGTTCTAGGCAACTCTGCTTCTCCTCACTGGTCTTTCACAATATAAAAGAGAGCTACAGGGAGTGCTCTTGAGCGTTGTAAAGCTGAGCATTTCTGCAGCAAAGGAGCCTGCTTCACTCAGCATTGTCCATGTTTGACCATGCAACCATTTTTCTGGGAGCATCCCAAGGAATTAGTGCCCTGGCCCACTATTTTAAGGAAATGCTAGTGTGTAGCAGTCACCTCAACCAGGAGTGATTTTGCTCTCAGAGAACACTTAGCGACAGTTTGGGTTGTCGCCACGGGAGGTAGATGGCAGAGTTGCTACTGGCATCAAATGAGTAGAGGCCGAGGGCACTGCTAAATATACTACCATGCCCAGGACAGTCCCCCACAACTAATAATTGTCCAGTCCAAAATTTTAACAGGGTCTAGATTGAGAACTCATGGTCTATAGTCATTTTTACATTTTCTCACCATTCACTTTTTCATTTCTGATAACTGGTCCAACTCTGCCTCCTTCGGTTCACCCACAAACCACCTTACTACCGTCCAGAAGCCTTTCATCATTTCTCACCCAGCTTGACCTTTCTTGTATCACTTAACACTGATGATCTCCACATCTTTCTGAAAACTCTTTCTTTAGCTTCTAGGACATTTCTCCTGGCTCTTCTTCAACCTTTCCGGCTTTCCTCCCCCTTCCCTCCATGTAAACCAAGGGTCCACCAAGGATCTCTCTCCAACCCTCTTTTCTTGTGGTTCTTTGAGCTTTTCCTGGATGAACACATCTCAAGTGACCACAGAACCCAGAAATGGCTTCTATGTGGTCGATGCCCTGGGGAACAAGGATACAGCGATGAATAGATGGTTTCTGCTTTGTAAGAACTAATTTGGAAGAGAAAAAGATAGGTGTTTATTTATTCAGTAAAGTACCTACTAAGTGTCTACTGTGTGCCAGGCACAGAAATAGGTGGGACCTGGTCAGGTGGTCAGCAGAAGTTCAAACAAGTGGCTGAAGGAAGCAGAGCATTAACACCGTGGAAGCAGAAAAGAGATGGGACTGGAAGTAAAGTCAGATTGAGTCAGATCTTGCAGAAACAAGAAGCTAGAACAATGAATATAGAATTTATCCTGTATATGTTATAAATTCATTCAGAACTTTAGAGTCTAGGAATGACACAGTGAGGGAGAGCAGGGGCCTACTTAATGCAAGAGATCAATTAAAAAGATATCATAAGGTTGCAAATAGCTGGAGACTTGGGGTGACATAAGACTTCCTGCAATATTCTGCTCAAAGTGAAGGTCAGAAATAGCTATGATCTCAGTCTGAATACCCTCCTGCAAAACACCAGAACCATCACATGACTCACCAGCTTCCAGCTGCTAATCAAAATACAAAATACCAATCTCATGCTAACAAAAGTCAATTTCTGTTTTGCCCTTTGCTTTACAAATGATCTAGATTTTCCAAATGCAGTAGAAGAAATAAGGTAACTTTTCCAATAAGATTATTTCATGCAAGAAACAGTCTCCTTTTCAATAAATAGTTTTAAACCATTCTCCCTGGATTCTGAATTACACTAGTCTCTGAAGATATATAAATATTAGGTAGCAGTTTTATTCCTGTGAGTGGAGAGCTTTGCTTTAATAAGGAGGAAAGAGGCAGGGTGATAGACTTTGGAGAAGAAGCAAGATCTATTAGATCATCTCAGCCATTTCACTGGGCCCACCGAAATTGCTCCCAACTGCATTGGCATATTCACTGCTGCTCAAGCTAGTCCAGTTTTAAATGATTTAAGGGTAATATATTAAAGGCTCATGACCAGCTATAAAGAGGTGCTTCTTCCAGAAACACTAGTGAAGGCTTGGCTGTAATTACAGATGGATGCTCATCCTACCAGAAGCTGAAGGGCACCTTGCTGCCCTTCAGCCAGTACTACACCAGGGCCGTGGAAGTCATGCCCATCTGGACTATGGTCACCATCCGAGGAAAAGTACAAATGCCATGTACATTTATCAAAACCTGAAAGCATCTATGAGCTATGCTGCCGAAGTAAAAAACTGCATTCTTACTATCCACGGAACTCAGAACAAATATGGGCATTCTGTTCCTTTTTAGACCTGGTTTGTTTATAAGGTGGGATGCGCATCTCAAGCAGCTGGTCTGGGATATCAGGGTGGAGAGGGGCAGGCATAGTCACCCCCTCCTTTTCTCCATTGAGGGTGCACATTGCCTTCACTGAGTTCTGAGAGTGATCCATTGCAGAACTGGGGGCTCTAGAACAAGGAAGTGCCTAAATCTCACACACCCTCGCCCACCTTAAGCCCATAAGGTCAAAATGCTATGAGTACATTTGACCATTTGAAAGCCTTGAAGGCATGGTCCAGGGTTAGAAATAGAGAAGATAAAAAGAAATGGAGTAACTCGACCCAGAGATTAGAGGCCATTGATAATCTCTAAGTCTCTCTTTTCTTAGTATACAGTACAATATTGCTTATATTAGTTCCAGGGGTGCAATTTAGTGATTCAGCATTTTTATACCTTAAAATGTGATCACCCCACTACTTCTAGGAATCAACTGTCACTATGCAAATTTATCACAATATTATTGACTATATTCTCCTCCTTCCTTAAAATTACAATAATCATCACTATATTTAGCAAGCACTTATGATGCACCAGACATATATACAATTTCTCCTTTTATGGTACATCCTTGGGTACTTACTATTACTAATCTCATTTTATGGTTAAATAAACTGAAGTTTAGGACAGTTCATTCATCCACCTTTATTTTCATAGCTGTCTCCCCCAGGGTTTGGGCCTCTCATGGACTCGCTGTCATTATGCTTCGCCTGGGTCGTTATGGCACTGATCTCCCTGATGTGTACACATAGAAGGGTCTGGAATTCAAAAATTTACTACAGGAGATATTAAAAAGCCACGTCTCTAATTCCAACAAAGTCTTCTTAATAGTAACTCCAAAAGAAATTTCTTCCAGCCTCAGTACCTGATATACCTGCATGTCTACTAAGCAACTAGTTTGTTTTTGTCTTCAGACATTATAAAAACTACAAGCGATGGTATTTCCCTTTTTGCATTTGCAACTCAGAAACCCAGAGACACATTTCTATTCCACCTCTATTAATGTGTGTAAGACACTATGCCATGTGCTGAAGTAATAATACTATTATTTTTTCTTTCTTTCTTTCTTCTTTTGTTTCGTTTCCTTTCTTCTTTTATTACCTTTCCTTCCTCCCACTTTCTTCACTTAAAATTGTCTTTCTCTCATTGGCACTATATACAGTTTTTAAAGTTATCACAAGTAATTTAGGAAATCAGATGAGATATATGTTTTAAAACACAAAAAGTTCTGGTGGGTGAATATAGAGGTGTGTATGCCTTGTGAAAATGCAAATATTCATCCAGCAGCTATATACTTATGAATTAGTTTACTAAGAAGCAAAAATGGTAGAGTAGGTAATTCTAAGAACCCATCCCTCCAAAAAAACACCAAAGCAAACAAGGAAAAGCTGTCAAATTCAACTTTCTCATAACCCTAGAAACCAGTCCAAAGTTTATAGCAACCGAGTGAATTCTGAATCAAGAAAAGACAACTTGAAAATGGTAGAAAAGTTTTGTGATTTTTTTAGTTGCCCTTGACCCCTGCCCCAAGCTTGAAGACATTAGCCTGTGTTCCCAGTATGGGATCCTGGTCCCTGATTCTGGGGAAGGAGAGCAGGGCTTATTCACAAAGAACCGGGTTTGTGTTCAAACCTGTCTGGGATCTGCCTAAAGGAATGATGGAAAGTGCAAGTCTTCATTAGCATAACTCAGAACTCACTCAAGGTGAAAAAGGCAGTGGGAGTTTCTCAGAAATATTGTGAGACAAATGAAAAAATCTGTAGCCACCTGGGACAAAAGGTTATGGTCAAGGCTTACCATAGAGTCCCTAAAGCCTGGGAAGAAAAGAATGTTTCTTTGGGAAGTTAGAGCATTCAAAAGCTCCCAGGTATACGGGGGATTTAAGAGAGCAACGCGCATGTTCAGGGTAGAATGTATGTTCAGAATGTCCTAAGGAAACTCTATGTTTTCACCTCTGGCTAATCTTTAAGTTCAGTGCAGGCAAGAGTTAAAGGCTAAGGCAAAATTTTAAATGGATTAATTAAGTTTTAAAGGAGTGCCCCAGAATAACCAGTCTCCAAGGTCTGGGAGAGGTTTATAAAATTTTGTTCTCTAAGGGCTTTTTTTTCCCCCCTTCTCTCTCTCTCCTACCTCTCTCTCTGTCTCTCTCTCTCTCTCTCTCCTCCCCCACCCCACCATCATCTCCCTCTTCTCTCCTTTCCTCTCCCTTCCCTCCCTCCCCTCCTCTCCTTTGTTTGCATTCAAGGAAATCTTTGTCAAAACACTAGCTGAAAATGAGCAAAAGGAACAGAAACTTCAGAGACCGAACATAACAAAAAATATAGACTTTGCAAAAATAGTTTAGAAAAAAACAGTTAAAGTCTATATCAAGCAATAAAAACAAACTCTGAGGAGGAGAATGAATATGATTTACAGAGTTACCACATAATATTCAAATGTCCAGTTTTCAACAAAATGAGATATGCAAAGAAACAGTATGTATTGCCCATGTACATAGAAATTGTCCCTAAGGATTCAAAGACATTGGACTTACTAGACGAATACTTTAAATAAACCTGTCTTAAACATGTTCAAAGAGCCAAAGGAAACCAGAAGAATAATGTATGAAAAATAGAGACTATAAATAGAAATTATTTTAAAAACAAATTCTCGAATTGAAAATACAACTGAAATGGGGAAAAAAACTTAACAGAAAGTTTTGAAAGCAGATTTTGGCAAGCAAAAGAAAAAAATCAGTGAACTGAAAGACAGGTCAATTGAAATAATCCAGTCTGAAGAGCAGGAGAAAATAAAAGAAAGGAGGAGGAAAAAAAAACAGAGCCTAAGAGATCTGTGGGAAATGTTCAAGTCTAACAACATATATATAATCTAGGAATCCCAGGAGGAGAGATAACAGAAAAGGAGACTGAAAGAATATATGAAAAAAAAATGGTCCAAAACTTTCCAAAATTGGTAAAAGACATAAATCTACATATTGAAAAATCTCAATAAATTCCAAGAAGGATAAATGAAAACCGATCCACACCGAGACACAAAGAAGACAAAGTCAAAAAGAGAATTTTGAAAGCAGCAAAAGTGACATAACAAACAAGAGATTCTCCAAAAGATTAATAGCCAACTTCTTATCAGAACCCAGAGAGACCAGAATGAACTGAATGGCATTTTAAAAGTGCTGAGAGATGCATTTTGTTACTCGATGTCACCATAATAATTTTTCAAATGCTTGGTTAAGAGATAAGTAAATAAAAGTGCTGAAAGGAAAAAAAAAAAGTCAACCAAGAATTCTATATCCAGTAGAACCATTTTTCTAAAATGAAAGAGAAATTAAGACATTGTATGATAAACAAAAGCCAAGGGAGTCTGTTACTAGTAGACTTGCATTTCAAGAAATGATAAAGGAAGTCCTCTAGACTGAAATGAAAGGACACTAGACAGTAACTCGAAACCATATGAAGAAATAAATAACTCTAGTAAATAAGTAAATATAAAAACTACATAGGTAAATATTAAAGACAATATTATTGGAATTTCGGTTTGTAACTACTACCCTACATGATTTAAAAGACAAATGCATAAAACAATAATTATAAGCCTGTGTTAATGGACACAAAATGAATTTTAAAATGTAATTTACAACAACAATACAGGGTAGGATAGAACTACATAGGAGCAAAAATTTTGTATATTATTAAAACTAAGTTTTAATATCAATTCTAACTATATTGTTATAAATGTAGGATGTTAATTATAATCCTCATGGTAATCACTAAGAAAATATCTTTAAAATACATGCAAAAAATGAGAATAAAATAAAAATATTACAGTACAAAGAATCAAACACAAAAAGGCAGTAATAAAGGAAATTATAAAAACAAAGGTATAAGACATACAGAAAAAATAGCAAAATGCCACAAGAAGACAAAAGAACTTTCTTAGAAGTCCTTTCTTATGAAAAGTAATTACTTTAAATTTAAATGTATTAAACTCTCCAATTTAAAGATAGAAGCTAGCCAAAATGATTAAGAAAAAAAGTATCCATATGCTATCTACAAGAGACTCATTTAGATCCAAAGACACAAATAGGTTTAAAGTGAAAGGATGTAAAATAATATTTTATCCAAATAATAACCAAAAACAGTTGGGGAGGCTATACTAATATAAAACAATTTAAGTCAAAAATCTCTTATAAAAGACAAAAAAAATATTATATATCAAGAAAAGTGTCAATTCATCAAGAAGACATAATAATAAACATATACATGCCAAACAACACAACCCCAAAATACATGAAGCAGACATTGACAGAACTGAAGGAAAAAAGACAGTTCTACAATAATAGCTGGAGACTTCAGTATAACATTTTCAGTAATGAATAGAACATCTAGATATAAAAGCAATAAGGAAATAATAGCTTGAACAAAACTGTAAAGAGCCAGACCTTACAGACAGGTACAGAACATTCTACCCAACAACAACAGGATACACATTCTTCTCAAGTGCATATGAAAATGTCTGAAGGATAAACCCCATATAAAGCTGAAAAACAAGTCTCAGTATGTTTTAAAATATTCAAATCATACAAAATATCTTTTCTAACCCCAATGGAATAGAGGTAGAAATCAATAACAAAAGGAAAACTGGAAAATTTACAAATATGTGGAAATTAAACAACATATTTTTACTTAATGGATCAAAGAAGACGTAACAAAGGAAATCGGAAAATACTTAGAGACAAATGAACATTAAAACACAACTTAACAAAGCTTATAGGATGCTATTAATGCAGTGCTCAGAGGAAATTTTATAGCTGTAAATGCTACATTAGAAAAGATCTCATATCAATAACCTAACTTTGCACCTTAAGCAACTAGAGAAAAAGAGCAAACTAAACTCGAAGTTAGAAGAATAAAAATTAGAGATAAATGAAATAGGGAATAAAAAACAATAGACAATCAACAAAACCAAAATTTAGTTTTTAAAAAGAGCAATAAAATTGACAATATTTTTAACTATACTGGCTAAAAAGAAAAGAGAGAAGACACACAGAACTCAAATCATAAATAAAAGTGGGGACATTACCACAGACCTTACAGAAAAATAAGGATTAGAAGAATACTATGGATAATTGGATGCCGACAAATTAGATACCCTTGATGATGTAGACAAATTCCTAGAAATACACAAGTTACCAAAACTGAATCGAGAAGAAATAGAAAATTGAAACAGACCTTCTAACGAGTAAAAAGATTGAATCAGTAATACAAGAATAAATTTTAAAAACCCAAAGAAAAAAAGTCCAGGATTAGATGGCTTCCCTGATGAATTCTAGCAAACATTTAAACGATTAACAGCAATTCTCAAATACTTCAGGAAAATAGAATATGAGTGAACACTTCCTAACTCATTCTATGAGGCCAGAATTACAATTATACCAAAGCCAAAAAAAAGACACCACATGAAACTTAAAGACAAATAACCATTATGAATACAGATGCAAAAATACTCAACAAAATACTCCAAATTAAATCAAAAAGTACATTAAAATAATTATATACCAAGTGGATTTATCCTACAAATGCAAGAGTACTTCGACATAAAAACATCATCAATGTAATATGTATTAATAGAATAAAGGGGGAAAAACACATGATCATCTCCATTGATGCAGAAAATGCTTTTGATAAATCCAACATTTTGTGATAAAAACACTCACAGAAATCTAGGAATAGAAGGAAACTTCTTCAACATAACAAAAGGCATTTATGAGAAACCCACAGGTAAGATCACACCCATTGATGAATGACTGACATCTTTACCCTCGAAATCAGGAGCAATATGAGGATTCTTGCTTTCATAACGACTATTCAACATTGTACTGGAAATTTTAGTCAGAGCAGTTAGGAAATAAAAAAAAAAGTATTTAAATTGAAAAGGAGGAAGTTAATCTAGTTTATTCAGATGACATGATCCTACATATAGAAAATGCCAAAGAACCCACACACATATACACACATACACACACACACACACAAACTACAAGAGCTAATAAACCAATTCAACAAAATTCAAAGTGTAATACTGACATGTAAAAAGGCAGTTGTGTTTTTATATACCATCAATAAATAATGCAAAAAGAATTGAGAATAACTTCATTTACAATAGCATCAAAAATTACAAGGAAATGAAAGAATTATACGTTGAAACTATAAAACATTGCTGAAAGAAAGTAAAGTAGACTTAAATAAATGTTAAGACATCCTGTGTTCATGGATTGGAAGACTTAATATTGTTAAGATGGCTATACTACTCAAAGTGATATATAGATTCAATGCAATCTCAATCAAAATTCTATGGCCTTTTTTGTAGAAATGAAAATATTGATCCTCAAATTCATATGAAATTCACGAGGTGCCCTGAATACTCAAAATAATAGTAAAAAATAAGAGCAATGTTGGCAGACTCACATTTCCCAATTTCAAAACATACTACAAAACTATAGCAATCAAAATAATATGGTACTCACATAAGGACATAAGGATAGACCTGTAAATCAATGGAATAGAATTGAGAGTCCAGAAATAAACCCCTACATCTATGCCCAATTGATTCTGACAAGGGTTCTAAGACC
>NW_006442207.1:11058138-11073029 GCF_000325575.1 Pteropus alecto
AGAATGGAGTTGGACACCTACCTCATACCATATACAAAAAGTATTTCAAAATGTACCACAACCTATATGTGAGCTAGAACCAAAAGACTCTTAGAAGAAAATAGGGGTAAGTCAACAAAAGAACAAAATAGATTGGATTTCATCAAAGTTAAAAACCTTTGTACCTCATAGGACATTATCAAAAAACCGAAAAGGCACTACATGGAATGAGTGAAAATATTTTCAAATCACATATATAACAGTAGTCTAGTATCCAGAATTGATTTAAAAAAAAAAAAAAAAAAAAGCTCTTAAGAGCTCAATAACAGAAAGACAAACAGCCCAATTTAAAAATGGGCAAAGAACTTGAATAGACATTTCTCTGGAGAAAGTACACAAATCACCAACAAGCACATGAAAAGATGATCAACATCATTAGTCATTAGGAAAGTACAAATAAAAGCCACAATGAGATATCACTTCATATCCACTAGGATGGCTATTTAAAAAAAATTACAAGTGTTAATGAAGATGTAGAGAAATTAGAACCCTTGTACATTGCTGATAGGAATGTAAAATACTCAGCTACTGTGGAAAACAGTTTGGTGGCTTCAAAAAGTTAAATATAGCTACAATATGAACCAGCACTTCCACTCCTAGGTATGTGTCCAAAATAGTTGAAAACAATTACTGAAACAAATATATGTACATACATGTTCATAACAGCACAATATCCAAAAGGTAGACCCTCAAATATTTTTCAATGGATGAATGAATTTAAAAAATTGTGGCATATATACAATTAAGTATTATTGAGCCATACAAAGGAATGAGGTACTGATATCTGCTACAACAAGAATAAACCTCAAAAATATCCTAAGTGAACAAAGCCAAACACACACAAAAAAATCACATATTATATGATTCCATTTATATGAAATATTCAGACCAGGCAAATCCATGAAACATAAAGGTGGTTGCCAGGGGGTGGGGTAGAGAGGGAAATGGGTAAAACGGCTTTCTTCTGGGGATAATAAAAATGTTTTAGAACCAGAGGTAGTAACTGCCTGACGTTGTAAATGTACTAAATGCCGCTGAATTATTCACTTTAAAATGGTTAATTTTATGTTATGTAAATTTCACCTCGATTACAAAGAATAAACCAGGTAAACCTACTTTTAAAAGTTTATTGAAAAACAAAGCTAGTAAAAGCAGAAATCAGGCTCATTCATCTTTATGTGCCCTTGCCCCCATGACCTTTAGCACAAGCTGTCACATAGAGACAATAAACAGTGTTTGCCTAGATGAATGAAGAATCTGAAGAAAAGTTGTATATAAATTTTGGAGATTTAGAAGTCCCATAAGATTTTTCCTACCTTTCATTCATCCTTTTTATTTGTTTGTTTAAATGTTTCCTTAGATTTTCTTTTCCTCAACCACAAAAGCAATACTTACTCTTTGCTACAAGCCAACAACAAACAGGTATACAGGTATGCCCACCACCTGCCTACCTGCCCCGCTCTGTACTCTCATAGTTGTTTCCTGATATTAACAGATTAACAGTTTGGTATGTGTCTTTCCACTGTTTTCTTCATGTTTATTCAAATATCCCCAAATGATGCATGCAACCCATCTCTGTTATTAGCTCAGCATTAGTATTCCGAGGGCAAATTAGTCCTGTGTGCTTTTAGTCCTTCATCTCCTCCCCCCGAGATGCCAGGGGCCAAGAGGGAATGATTAGGAAGATTTTCCCAGGTCAAAGGAATGACATTTCAACGGCTCCATGCATCGTCTAATTGCACAAAGTAGGAGTTAGATTTGAAACTTAACATGAGAAAGCTTAAGTGGGTGAGACATTTGGCAACACCCATTCTCCCACCCCTAGTACACGCTACCTCCTATTTTATAACCATCCCGTTTGTCAGCAGAGACTGTCTGCCTCCTGGCATAAATTTTATCCAAAAGTATTTTGACTTGTATCAATCCAAAGATGGAATTTCATCACCTTCAATATTTACTTATTTGTTGTATTTACTGTCTGCCTCCCCCACTAGCATGTTACTGCCACAGAGCAAAGATTTTCGTCTGTTGTGTTCATTGAAAGATACCCAAGGACCTAGAATACTGTCTGGCACAGTAAATGATCAAAAATATTTGTTGAGTGAAATTTTACAGGATCTCCTCTCTTGAGCCTCTTGTAAAGGTCATTTTCCTCTAGAAAAAGTTGGAGATAGAAATCTGAAACATTTCCTCTTCTCTCCTTACTGGTGTCCAGCAAGATTACAGCTAAATAAGGATCTGCTGACAAGGCTCTGGCTTGCCTGGAGCTCCCAGTTTCTCACCTTGCTGGATCCCCAGCGAAGTTTAAGATAATCAGGCCCTCCATGTAAATCATCCCTTGAGAATCGATAAGCCCCTCCACATAATCTCATTGGTACCTTAGGCCATCCTTTGAGAAAGGCAGAGAAGGGTGCATCGCCATTTTAAAGGAAAACTTCTAGGAGGCATGAGGGAACTGAGAACAGAATCCACAGCTCCTAAGGTGCTTGCTAAGGACAATCTCTATCTCCAGTAGAAAAACCACTTCTCTCTAACAAGGTTGCATTTTAAAATTCTAATTTAAAATTAGAATTTTTCTACCCCAGCAAGTAGTGTCCCCCAAACCTATTTTGAGACCAACAGAGTACAGGAAAATTCTGTACTATTTTGCAACTTTTTCTGTAAGTATAAAATTAATTCAAAATATTTTTAAAAGTGGCGTTGGTTGTTCTTTATTTTCCTCACCTCTGTTTACCTGAAAAGAATGAAGGGGAAAGACACGCATCTTTCCAGGTCCTTTAGAGTCACAAAGGTAAGAGCACTTAACCCCAACCAAAATGAGAACTGGAAAGCTCCGGGACTTCCAAGAAACCCCTATCTACAACAGCGTATTCATTCAATAAATACGTATTAGAAACCTTTTGAGTATCAAGTACCATGGAGCAATGGGTACCTTCTACAACACAGAGTAAGTGAACCCTCTTTGATGAGCCTAGACCCATCCCATGACTCATCAAGAGGCCTGGTTTCGTCTGGACCCAGGGGATGCATACGTACCCACAGACACACAGAGAGCAAAGGTTAGGGTCAACGCGAGAGACGTTTTAAAGGAATGACAAGGGCACTGAGTTATTAACCAGATATGCAGGTGTTCAAAAGGAGAAAAGGAAAGAATCGCTGGAAGAATCCACCTCTATTCCCATTTCTAGATGCCCGAGGTCAGCAGGAGCCTTGGATCTTACATCAAGGAGGCCTTTCCACCAACACTCTTAGTCTGTTCGGGCTGCTATAACAAAAATACCATAGACTGGGTAGCTTATAAATAACCAATTGATTTCTCATGGTGCTGGAGGCTGGAAGTCTGACACGAGGGTGCCCTCACGGTCAGGATCTGTGTCTGGTGGGAGCCCACTTCCTGGTTCATGAGCAGATGTCCTCTCTCATAGTGGAAGGGGCAAGGGAGCTTCCTCAGGCTTCTCTTATAAGGACACTAATTTCCTTCATGTGGGCTCTGCCCTTATGACCTAATCACCTCCTAAAGGTTCCATCCCCTAATACCAGCACCTTGGGGTTAGGATTTCAACATCTGAATTGTGAAATATTCAGACCATAGTACCAGCCAGCCTCAGTCCTCCCTATTTCTTTCTGTAATAGATTAAATCTTGGACTTAACCTTATAGATGAAATGTAAAGTAGAAATGATTTAGGTTCAACCCAACACGAACTTGACTTTTGAGGTTCTGGATTATTATAAGGGAGTGGAATAAGAACACATCAGCTTTGGAAACAGACTCAAGGACCCAGAGAAAGCTTCCCAACCCCCACCTCACTTTTGTGGATATAATGAGATAACCATAATGTTTCAGAGGTCACTAGTACACCCCTGGGTCCCCACTCCTCGCACGGTCCACCACTGTTTGGGCTGCTGAGATGGAAAGGCGATGAGTTAACAGCACTCAGAACCACCTTCCCAGGATGCTGAGAGGAGCTGTTTCTCATTTAGTCCTTTAACCATCTCTCAGAGTAAGCGAGTTGCAGCCAGTTCCCTTGTTGCCCAACACAACAGGGAAGTGCGGCTGTCCCACGTCTTCTCGGCCCATATTTTTAATTGCTTAATAATAGTGAGTGGGCTTCCCTCCTCCCCTCCAGCATAGCCGCGTAGGGGGCTTTGACATTCAGGGCCCAGTGTGTGGGCAGGAAACACAGATGAGGCTGAGAAAATGTCAACCTCCTACAGTTTCTCTCCCAATTAATCACAGCACCATATGACAGGGCACACCTCCGACGAGGAACACTGGGCTGGCAGTCCAAGCTCCGCTCCAGCCCTAGCTCCACTCCTGAATTAGCCCAGTGACGGAGAGTAAGTGGCTCACCCCAGGGAACCTCAAGTTCCTACTGGTTTGAAACTTTTAAGAGAGAATGGGAATTGAAGAAGATCTTCAGGTGACGGTTTTATGGGATAGTGATCAAGAGCACAGACTCAGAATCCAGACCACCTAGGTCCACTTCTGACTCCACCATTTGCCAATAGCGGGACCTCAAGTAAGTGATTTCACCTTCCTATACCCACAATGCCCTCAGCCGCAAACAAGCGTAATAACAGTATCTACTCGACAAGGTGTTGAAAGGACTTAGAACCAAGTCGAGCACGAGATGTGCATTTAACAAATGATAGTAGCCATTATTATTCCAATTCTAGTGATCCAATCTGATTGACTATATTCAAAGTTCTAAGAGAAATATTTCCAAAGATGAATAAAACATGGAATTTGCCCCCAGATACTCACAATCTTATGGGGAAGACAAAATCATGCATAAACTTTTTTTAGGGGTCGGGGGAGAGGTGGGTTGCCATGAGCTAAGGGCTCCACATGCATTCTCCCATTTAACCTTCACAGCTACTCAATGAGGTGGATCCCATTTTATAAAGTAGAAAGCAGTCTCAGAGAAGTTAAGTAATTTGCCTAGATTATATAGCTTCTAAGTGTCAAAGACAGAATTCAACTTCAAGTCAAAAGTCATTGCTCTTAAACTCTGTATCATTGGGGGATTGCGGGGGGATTTGGGGAACACTTCACCCTACATTTGAGCAGACTAAGCCTCCACATTCATTATTATGAAAAGTGGATTTCTGAAGCATTTCTCAGCAATGCTTCTCAGCTATATAGTTAACGTCTCTGGCCCCCAGTTTCTTCATTTTCGAGTACTCATAGTGCCCACCACAGAACTGATGAGAGGAATAAATGAGTTTATATATGTAAAGCCCTTAACAGTGCCCGGCACGTGGCAAGCACTTACTAGATGTTAATTTGCCATCATCGTTGTATCATCCTCATTGTCATCATCCGTGTTTAGTTCCCCCTCCGCTGATAGGATTAAAAGGGAACCTATTGATCAAAAGGGAACCTCCATTTTCACAAGGGTTCTCAAGATCATTTCCTAGCAGGTACCCGAAATGTGACAATCAACCATTTGTTTCTTAGGTTAAACATCTATCCTATGCCTGGGGTCTCTATGTAAACACAAAAGCGTCACGAGGAATGAATAACACATACAATTCTTGATAACATTCAGTTAATTGAGAAAGAGCCCATGCCACTAGGAAGGATGCATAGCTAGGAAGGTGAAGCAGAAGCAGAGTAAGATAAGAAAAAGGCCCCTACAAATGGAGTCTAGAAATTGGGAGGGGGACAGAGTTAGATGCTGTCTCCTTCATCATTCCACCAAGAGCTATCCATTATACATGTGTCAAGAAGCTGAGCGCCCTCCCCACCCCCAGCCCTTTCGGGCAAGGGTGTTATATGAGCTGAGTCCTCATTAGCATATGCCACCAGGGTTCAGAGGGGTGAGTGATGGCTCCCCCAGAACGGAAGCATGTTTGATGCAGGCTTGTCAGCTTTGCCATCTTCACCAGGACCTGGGGCCAAGATTCATATCCTCTGTCAGAGGCTCAGCCAACACCCCAGCTGAAGTCCAATTTGTATACCCTCTCCCCGAGAATGGCAGGCAATCCCTCAGGGCCTATAGATGGGGAGATACACAGCAATGCTCTATTTTTCCTGGGAATAGCTTAGGGGCTGGAGTCATGATAAACTGGAAGAGGGAAAGGAGAAAAGGAGCAAAGGATTCGGAAAGAATGCATTAACCATGGTTTTTTACCTGTTTTCTTCCACAACGTCTGGCACACAGCGGGTGCTCAATAATGCCTCTCCAATGCTAAATTTCAATAGCATCTTTCCCACAACAAATGATGTCGAAAGCAACAGGAGTGAAGTCTTTCAGTTTTCATGGATCTAATCCATCGGCTGTGGTGGGGGGGGGCGGGGCGGGGAGCGGGGAGGACTTTTTTTCTCATTTTTCATTGTGATTAGGCAACAGTAAAAACACTACAAAACTTGACACCACATGCTCAGGCAACATTACCATGCATTTGTGTGGTACTAGGGGAAGGAATTCTGGACCGGAGGCCAGAGTTAAGGCTGGCTCTGCCCTAAGGCCCCTGTGTGACTGTGGAGCCGCTGGCCGCTCTGAGCCAGACGCGGGTAGGGCTGGCTCATCTTCCTGATCTATCAAGATGTGAAAGGCAGCAGGAGCTCAATGATGCTTTAAAATATGAGGTCTGAGCCGGGGTCTGCTCTCAAAGCCTAACGCCGAGGAAACAAAATGGTGGTCCCCAGATGTGGGTTTGGAGCCCACGTAGGGTTTTAAAGAAAACTGAATTCATTCCAACTTTGATAAACTAGGAGATCTTACACTTTAAAATCTGAATATCCAGCTACTCCTGAAAAATAGAAAGCCTGACGACACCAGGCCAGCAGCTCAACATGAAAACAGGCTTCTGTAGTTGGAGAGTGGCTATGTCCTTCAGACTGAGCCTGTGCTCTGCAAGTCCCCACAGTGCTCACAACTAGCTTTCTTCTTTTAAGCCACCAGCCTGGACCCTGTAGGCATCTGATTGGGTAATAAACCTGACCAGGTCAACTGCTGGCCCAAGGCAGGTGCCCAACACCATCGAGGAATTTACACTTACAGGCACTAGCTGGCCCCCAAGAATTCAGAGGAAAGGGGGCTCCAGGGTCTTGGGAAGGGTAGGGGAGGTGGTCAAAAAACAAAGGAGTGTAAAATGTGTATGGCTCTACTTGGTGTCCAGGTGTCAACCACTGGCTGTAGCCAAGGTCTGCACAGGGAAGCTGGGGGGATAAGGCTGGGGACAGTAAGTTGAGCCGATACTATTGGAACAAAGGCCTTAAATGCCAAGTAATATTATTCCCAGCTTTTCATGCCAGAAACTCCTGATATAATGTGGGGTTTAGGAACTAAGTCTGCCAAGCTCCCCCTACACGCATTTCCACTCCTACCTGCACAACGACAGTTGAAGTGAGACTCTAGGCCTCAGGAAATACGAGGCTAAATACAAAGTTCTGAAAATCACCCTCCACCTTCACAAACTCCTTATTCTATGGGTTTCGTAAAACAGCCAGAGGCATCCCCCGCAAAGTCCCGGTGGCAGCAGGGAGCAAACTTTAGGGTTAACTTCTCCTAGAGCACCTCAGAGGAAAGAATAGGAGAAAGAAAGAAGGGGGAAAAACCTGCTTTCAGCTTCATTAGAGTTCTTGCTTAACTGAGCTAAAAATAAAACTAATTGCTTTTGCTATTCTAATGTGAAAAATCAGTTTTTAAAGGATCAAGATTCTTTCCCTGGCTGGAGAAATCATTGAATTGGTAATAGACTGACTGCCAATGAATTATGAATGTCGTAATCAAGCCTTCTTGGAAGTCCAGAGTCTTGGTTACAAATGGGCACTATAATTAGAAATATGCTATGCTGCCTAAAGCAGCCCCCGCTTTGTCATTTTTTGAAGAGGGAAGAGGTGTGGACTGCTCTTCTCCAGGTATCTGCCTTATTCTCACCATCAGAGGAGGCATCTACCCTGAAGAGCACATGAACACCATCCCTTCCTCCTCCAAAAAGCCCCACCGATCTTCCCCAACGGTGACTGAGAAAGTGTTCCAAATCTCTTCATCTATTACCCAGAATTCTACAAACCATAGATATTCTAGGAATGCAAGCAGCCTCTTTTCAAATTCAAGCGGGAGGGAGTATAGGCAGGGCTCAGTCATCCACGTGTTAGTGGAAATCAGTCTGATTCAATCCTTCCATTTGAGCAAATAGCTGAGCTCTGCAAGACTGGAAGGCAGAGGAGATGGGGCGTGCATTATTAGGGAGGAAAAGGAGAGGAGGGCAACATTGAAGGCTGCAGTTACAGGGAGGATGAATATGAATAGGGCTGCTTCCTATCTCCAAGCCTTCAACCAGGAAGGAGAAGAGGTTCCCCCCACAAAACTCAGACAAGGAGAAAAGTCAGTTGAGATTGACAGGGCCCATAATAACAATAACTTCCCCTGACCCCAAGATAGAATCATGCCTGAGAAGGGGTTATCTTACCTTGTTTTCTGGAGGATGGATCCAATGTAAGCAAAACAATGGCTGAGAGTTACTGTCCTCCCTCAAATCATTTATCTTTGACTTTCCTTCTAGAGTTGAGATCAGTTCTAATCAGAAAGCTCCCCGAATAGGAGCTACTTCCAAGAGTTTATCTTATCCAGGGTTCCGCTTCTCTCTGAGCCCTGGACTGAAGCTGAGCCAAGCTCCTCAATCTCTTGCCACTTGCTGAGCACAGCCACATGGGCTTAACCATGGTTCTCAGCCCTGATTGCACATTAGCTTCACCTGGGAGATTTTTCAATGTAGACACCCAGGTCATATCCCAGATGGTTTAAATGTAACATCTGGGAGTGGCTCCAGGCATCACTAGTTGCTAAAGCTTTCTAGTGATTCTAATGGGCAGTGATGAGAGACTCACTGACTTCATCATTCCCTTACAGCTCCTGATCTTTGTCTTTCTGTCCCTCCCCTCAACTTCCCAGACCTAGATTGAGGGGCTTCTCTAAATGAGAGGTTCCAGAGGCTGCAATACTTTTGCCTCCCAGGCCAGCCACCAGGTTCTAAATCATTTCAGTACAGCACCAGGGACAGCCTCCCCACACCCAGAATCACTCCACTGGAAGAGACCTTAAGACACATCTTATCCAGGGTAGCAGATAGGCTTCAACTTCGAGTCAACTCTGTTGGATCGGAATAAAGTCTAAACTTTAATGGGGCAGGAGTATCAGTCACTCTGGAGTGTCAGTTCTGCCTTAGTCAAAATGTTCCCTCTTACCTGGCAGTGTTCAAAGGCCCTGGCCAGCCAGTCTGCAGACCCTGCCCACCCCCGGCCCACCCCACCAAGTTAATATATGCCGAAGTCCTTTGTAGAGAGCAGAGACGTGCAGTGTAAAGTGACAGCATTGTTGTATGGTGGGAAAACCTCGAATAGAATCTTAGAGTCAGAGCTATTTTCCAACTCCGATTCTTTCAGTCTTGTGTCTGTGAGCTCTGCCAAAAAAATAAATAAATAAAGTTCAAGTTCTGGGGTGATACTACTTGTGTTCGGATCCTGTCTCTGGCACTTTTTCCTTATGTGACCTTGAGCAAGTTCTATTTAACGTCTCCAGACCTCAGGATTCGCATCAGTCAAAAGGGAGATGAGAATAACACCTGAGTCACATGGGTGCTGTGGGGATTCAATGCGCTAATGCATGTGAGTTCCTGGAACATGCTACATCTTCAGTAAATGTGAGCAATTAATATCTGCCTTTGGCTCCTGCCCACCTTACCTTCCAGGGCCCACCCCACTATACATGTCTGCCCCTGGGCTCACCCTATGAGTGCCACCACTGGCTGCCCATATCTTTTCACGGAGACCACCTGGACCTGGTATAAGGCGGCATCTCATGCTTCAAAGAAAGCAGTGCCCTCTGACATTTGACTCTATACCTACCATTCCCTGGGGTGTATTCTTAGTAAACTGGAAAGCAAAGTATTTGATAATCTAATGTATATGGAGGTATTATAGACTTACAGATGTCTATATTCCTTTGAAGGTACAGAATATCTGCTCTTTAAAAGGGAACTGATAGCAGTGCTTCAACAACAAGGGACTAAGCATCCGCGCTGGGGTTTCAGACACAGTTGTAGATTAGGCAGGTGGGTGTTTTCACAGCAAATGAGGACAGAAACCTGAGTGCCAAGCTCTGGGGCTAACCCTTTGCTTAATGCAATAGCTGAGGACAAGAAGCCTCCAGATGGAACTTCGAGGCAGATGTGTGATTTGGCTGATTCACTGTTCCTAAACTTGGAGATCTTCTTCCTCAGGTAAAAGTATAAAGAAGCACCCCTGTCGCGGTCATCCCCACCAACCAGCAGTCTTCCTACCACGACAAGACAATAGGGACCAGGACGTCCCCCACTACCAAGGTCGAAATCCCCAGGGGAACAGTGAACCCCATGAACCGATCCTCGCCGAGCACTCTTCACTCACAAACCAGCGGAAATCTCCATTTCGTCACCAATATCCAAGGAAAACATTCTCCCTCCATGTGCAGGGGACGTGGTGCTGACAGCAGGAAGGCTTAACAGTGTTGGTCCTGCTTTCTCTAGGGCAGACTGGGAGCAGCTGAGACTGTCTGAGGACTTGGGGGCTCCCCGAGTTATTCTCCACTGCCCTCCCTGCTCAAAGAGGGCCCGAGGGGCAGCAGCAAATTGCATATGAAATCCATTCCTCAGCGCTGCCAAGTGTAGAGGGGGAGGGAGTGGTTTGAAGTAAAGCTATAATACGCCTGCCATAAAAGTTTACCGGCTTTTATATAGGTTCTCAGTAATGAGGGGAGATATTTCAGCAGCTCAGGGCTGTGAGAGAAAAAGCAATTCCAGGCACTGCCTCTTTAAGGCAAGAATCTGCCTCCCCCACATGGTTCATAACTGGGAGTTTTTCCCATTTAAAGGGAATTGCATCAAGTTCTGTCTCTTTCATTCCTCATCAGAGTTTGTAATGATTCCTCAAGTCTTCTGAATGAACAGTTTATTAAGTGTGACTTTGCACTGGAGATGAGTGAATTTTTATGCCCCTAAACCTTGGAAGAATCGAGTTATAGGAAGAGATAGATCCGGAGGTAAGGAATTCTGGAGTGTTCTAGGAGTCCAGAGCCGGGAGCGGGGATGTGAAAAGAAAGTGTGTCCTCAAGTTATAGACCTGGGGAAATAAAGTGAGGCTGGATCAAAGCGTTGCTGCCCTAGACAAGGACTTTAAGAGGTAGTGTCCCCAGGAGGCACTCAGAAACTTAACTATAGAGAAGAGTCTTCCAGAATGTCTGCAAAGGGGGAACAATTGAGGATCTAGAGAGAATGAATGGCTGCCTAGAAGCAGAGAGAATGCCTTTAGAGATACTGGTGAGGGGGAAGAAGAGGGGTAGAGGCCTACATAAGGGGACAGCATGAGAGATTCCAGCACAAAGGCAGGTGAATCCACTGTGCAACCAGACAAGAAGCCTGTGCTTCCAAGCTGCTCTCCCACACTACCCAGACTATCTGCTGAAGCCTGTGCTGAGATGCCCTTGTGATCCGATACAAACCTGTGGGCTTCGTGGGCTTCACTGTCCAGTGGGCATCATGTCAAACCTCATTAACAGAAACATGCCTGATTTCAAACTTGTAATCATTTGGACACAGACAAGAATCGAGTTGACATGTGAGCTTTCAATGAAAATAGAATTTGTTACACACACCAAGAGTATGAAAGAATTATGGGCCAGAGGGATAATTAATCCATTTGGGGAGAACAAACTGATTTCAAGAACTTGGAATGACATTAGTTCCTCTCTCTTTGCATCCAAACAGTATCACTCACAAAGGACTGCTGTCTCACCTTACTGTAGCCCCTGCAGACCCTCTGCCTCATAATACTGTTAGTCACTAACTGGTGTTGTTGCACATGCTTAAAGTAGCAATAGTAACTCTCTCCTCTGTTCGAGGTCCAGCTGAAATCACCCCTCCTCCCCCTACAGGAGCCCTTCTAGGACTTAGCCCAATCGACTTTCCCTAAAGCGTCTGGTGACTGAGCCACCTGTGTGCTATTTACCTCGAACTATGAGTTCTCGGGTCCCATGCCCATGTCTTAGAGCCCTAACTGGACTCTGTGTTTGCTGATCGAAAGAGAAGTGTAATTTTTCTAGCAAAATATTTACATACGGGTACTATGAAATATTAAGAAGCAATTAAAGAGGATGAGTTGGAGCTCTATAGATTGATTGACCTAGAAAGATATCCATTTCGCTTTTAGTGGGAAAAATTGACTGTGGGGTTATTGTACATTGTGTGATCCCATTTTGGAAGAAAAAATATTGGTTGGGATATTTTATAAGCATTTGAATATGTCTGAGTGCACACAGAGAAGAGGAAGGAAGGATGTATACCAAACTGAATGTTTTCTCTGTTTGGGGACAGGGTTGGGGATGGAGGAAGGAGCGGACTTTCATTTGCAGGGCTCTGTGTCATTCGGCTTGTTGAAATGAGTGTGCATTACTTTTTACTGTGAGGGGGAGTCAGTAAGCATTACAAATAGTGCAAAATCCACCTATGTCAGACGTTGCTCTAATCCAGACAGCATCGCCTTTTCCCCATGAGGCCGAAGACCAAGCTCGAAGTGCAAAGGGGCCTGGCCGATCATCCCTTCTTCCTGCCACCCCATGTGGCATCCACGCAGTCTCCCTGGGGAGCTCTCTAAGGGATCTTCATAAACTCCACATCCCCCGCGCTCCTAACTTCAAGGTCCCAATCTCATCACTCACTTCTCCTTGAGGTAATCATGAGTGGATCTGTTTCTCACATCTCAGAAAGTCCTGTCTGAAATCAGGAGCTAGCAATGGAGAAGTGGATATTGTCAGTTTTTCCTCCAAGGTTCACCCTCTAACCCTTCTAGCTGGTTCAGTGCCCTCAGTAGGCTGGCATCCATGGACTGCATCAATGAGACGCCTTTGCCGGATTGGGCTCAGCCAACAGGAGGATCCAACAGGAGACTGGAGGGTAGGAGGAGAGAACAGTCAGGGTCTTCATCCCCTCCCACCCCGCCCAGCTCTCCCGCAGCCCAGCCCCAGGCTGGCGATTGGTAGGTTCCTCTTCTGAACCCCACAGCTGCTGCGTGGCAGCCCCTCCATCGCTATCACTCTTTCAAGGTGTGGGGGGCACTTCATGTCTCGGGTGGAGGTGAGTGTGGTTAAGTTTCTTGCTGCAATTCCCTTGCTGGTTCCCTCAAAACTGCCTACATTCTTGTGAACTGTCTTTCCCTTTACTAAACTCTCTTCCAGCCTCCTATTATGAGCGTGTCATCTGCTTCTTGCCCAAACTGCTTCCCTGTTCTCTGCCACTAGCAAAGGGCTCTGGGGTGCTCCCACAGATAGCAAGGACTGTCTTTAAATGCCGCCTTGGCTGAGAAGCCGCTCCGTGCCAGAGACGTGTGTACCCAGGAAACACTTCTCTCTCAAGCCTGCCCAACCTGGACCCAGGGAAGGTTCTAACTGTGATGCCTCTTCTTTCTCACACCCACTGGCCATGGAGAAGAGTGAACAAGCCCAGCTGGCCTTCTCACAGTCCATTTGAACAAAGGAATCTAGATGAGCTAAAAGAGGTGGAAATCTCCATTCCCCTCGCAGGGTAGAAAGGATCAGAGGGGTGCTGTGATGCCAGCCACGAAAGCCGAATCTGTCCCACAGCAAAGTCATGCTCCTGTGATTCTCACTCAACGGGTGTCAATCACAGGAGAAACAGGGAGAGAACAGATGCAAACAAGCCAACTAAAAATACACCCATTGCAGACTTCATTAAATGTGCAGAAACATTCTCAAAGTCCCTGGGGCAATGATGGGACCTCAGGATCTCAAGAGGCAGAAGAGGAATGACAACTAAAGTAAAATCCAATATAAAAACAATAGCAAGAAAGACAAAAATATACACATCTAATACAAAAAAAAAAGTTCATGTTCAAATCCTGGAAGATATTAACACCTAATTATTAATCAAGCTGAGCAAGAATGAGCTGTGACCTCAAAATAAACTTCTTGCCACTGTCCAGAGCCCATCATTCAAACTGTGTGTGCTATTAAACCCGTGAACTCCAGGAGATGTGAGAGGGCACCCATCTCAGGCCTACTCCTATGGGAAGCAAGAGGCTCCAACCCATTGGGACCCAAAGGCCAGGCAGAGATGATAGCAGACAAGCAAACAACCCCTCCTCCACCACCCACCACCTCCTGGCAACAAGGAAGGAAAGGGTGCTCTAGACCCAGGTTTAGAACAACCAGTAGGACAAAGGACTGGTTTTCACATGCATAAAGGCCTATGTGTTACCTTTACTTTAGTGAGAACACTTGCTGTGTTTTGTAGAGGTCTCCTTTAAACTGGCTTAAGCAGAAAAGGGAACTGATTGGTTCGTATAACTGAAAAGTCCAAGGGTGATTCAGTCCTGGTTGGATCTAGGTGCTCAATGGATGTCACCAGGAATCTCTAGCTCTCTGCCTCTCAGATCTGCTTTCCTAGATGGGACTTGATTCTCACTCCTCATGGGTGGCTGTTATTAAGCTCCAGAGGAAAGCATGTGCTGCTTCCTAAAGAGTTCCCATGGAAGTCTTAGGTGTGAGATGCAATGGCATGACTTGTGTCACTTGCCTGTCTGTGAATAATCCCTGAGGCCAAGAGAATGGAATGCTCTGATTGGCCAGGTCTGGGTCATGCGCTCACTTCTGGGTCTTACAAGTGCAACAGTCTGGCGTAGAGTAGGCACTGAAAAAATATATGTTTAATACATGCATGAATGAATGAATGAATGGCCCAGAGGTGTGCAAGTTCACAGTACACTGGGGGACAGTGAGTTGACCATTGTAGGTAAAAGAATGTGATGGAAAAACCAAGAATGAACAGACAGTATTTGATGTGGTTGCCG
>NW_006442207.1:11074181-11139668 GCF_000325575.1 Pteropus alecto
ACATATTATATATATAATCTCTTGGAAATTACTGGTCAAAGCAAGCAAAGAAATCACTTGACAGGGCTAATTCTATGCAGGAGAAAAGTATGGATTCTCGTGGATTTTTACAGGGAAGCAGTCCAGTAGGCTCGGAGGGCTGTTTAGTCTGATGAGCGGCCTTCGTGGGCCATCGGGGTTGGGCCCACAGCAGCCGTGAGCCTTGCCAAGGGCTTCCAGGAAGTGACCTAGGGCTATCACTTCAGTTGGTGCCCCCCACAACCAACAAGCTGCTTGACTGCCAGCCTGGGACTCACCCCTGGCATAGTCAGAGCTGCCTCCCTGTCCCCGATGTCAGATGAACCACAAGTACAGGGGCAGACCAGGCCCATATCAGATTTCTCGTCATCACTTATCTGTCCCCTACTCATAGCCCATCGTGAGGTCTTCAGTGGCCTCTGAGATCTTACCCAGAATGGTCCTACTTAGGTTTCCTGCCTTCTCTGCCCCCACCTCTTCACATAGCCTTGGATCCAGTCATACTGAACTGCCCCTTATTCTCTGAGATACCATCTACCCTTTGTCATCTGTCCTTTGCTTCCTTGACTCTTCCACCAGGCCATCCGCCCTGCAGCCATCCCTCCCTGACAAATACCCAGCTCTCAAAATTCTACCTAACCACCAAGCCCAAATGTCACGCTTCCACGAAGGCCAAGGTTCCTGAGCTCACGTGGGACCCCTTCCTCTGAACTCCCATGGAGCCGTCTGTGCATTTGTGGGCATTCCTCCTGTCTCGCTTGGTATTAAAACAGCACAGCATAGTCTAAGAATATAAAGCTATGTTATGTGGCTCTAGGAAAATGATCCAACCTCTCTATGTCTCGCTTTCCTGATGCATAAAATAGGAATAGTATTCCTACCTCAAAGAGTTGTAGAGAAAAAGTAAGCGAGCTGATATTTTAAAGCATGTGTAGCAAGATACAGCATAGAGTAACTGTTTAAAAACCACAAGTTGTATTATCGTTGAGGTGGTTGTTACTGTACTTATTTTATTTCTCTCACTGTGGTATGAGTTCCTTTAGCACAAGACACTGTCTTGTTCGTACTTGAATCCCTTTCATTGCCTGGCACATTTACGGCACACAGCATGCACACTTACTAGCTGATAAATGAATGAATAAGCAAGCAAAAGAAGAAACTGCATAGCTCTGACTTCCTGCTTGGATTAATTAATATTTTAACTGCTTTTCCTCTTGGCCCCTCCTTACACACCATACACACATGCATTTGCACGTGCACACACACACACACACACAGCATCTGGGCACATCAGACACTTTAGTCATAGAAGGAGGGCAGGGATAAACCTCCTGGGAGGCCAGCAAAGTCTGCTTTTCTGGGTATTGTGAACTAAGCACTACAATGGTTCGTCTCATCATTCAGTCCCTTCTCTCATTTAGTCAGTCAACAAACCTATGCTTAGCACTTACTCTGTGCCAGGCACTGGGCTAGGCACCCAGGCAAGATAGGCACAGTTCTGCCCTCATGTAGCTTGAATCTAACAGAGAAGATAGACCTCAATGGATATTAACTCTAAAAACCATAAAAGTATAAATGAATCTTACCTTCTGTAGTGCAGGCTCAGAGCAGCCTGTTGGTGGTTCATGTTGAATTTGATCGACTTAACCCTCTGAATATCTTTGAAGCTTGGTTTCTAAGTTTTGAAATTTTTCTGAGTATTAGACCCTCTGAAGGGTTCTACTCTCCATCAGAAGGTGAACCTACAAACAAATGTTTAAGATCATTCCAGGGACTGTTTGGGCTCCCCGAACCCACAATGAAACCCTCTTCCCATCACACTCCATCCCTAAGTCCCCTTTAGCAATGCCAGAGCAAGATTCGGACATCTGGGAACCTTCCAAGATGGCTTCTCCCACCCTATTCCTGAGGCAGAAGGTCCTTCCCTTATTCCTCCTCTCCTCCTAAAACCCAGACCTACCTTGTTAAGTCCTGAGACTCCGATGGAGGTAACTTTCCTAGGAGAACCCAGCCTGTGAAAATCCCAGCAACTCCCTCAAAACTAATCTCTGCTGCATCTCTCACCTTTGCCCAAATCAACACATGAAAAACCTTTTTGTAGGATTTTTAATATGGATGGTGCAAGGAAGGAAAGAAAAGGAGGGGAGAACTTTGTAAAATATATTTGGGAAACACCGGCTTTAACAAAGTTAACTCTTTCTTCGCTTTAGGACATTTCAGAGCCTTCAATGTGCTAATGTGTTTCTCAAACCTATCTGACCACACAGGCCTTTTTCAGATGGCTACTCACAGGCGTGGTGGTACACAGAAGCAACTTCTATGAACTGCCATCCTAAATCACTTCCAACACCGGAAGACAATTAGGCAGCTCCACAAAAGTAGCCCTACCCTCAACTGGGGCAGTTGGGAAAAGAGACATGGAATAAACGCATTGGTTAGTCAAAAGCAGTGATTTTCATCCTTGGCCACACATTAGCATCACCTGAGGAGCTCTGAAGGTGGGCTATTGCCCAGACTCCACTCTCAGAGGTTCCAGGTCTTTTGGTCTGGGGTGGGGCAATGAGGAGTTTTTTGTTATTGTTATTGTTGTTGTTGTTGTTGTTGTTGAATCACCTGGGGAGCTCTGAAGGTGGGCTATTGCCCAGACTACACTCTCAAATATGTAGCTAGGGATAAGAAAGTGTTGAGTTTCTTAATGGATTCGTTATGGCAATGAGGAGTTTTTTGTTATTGTTATTGTTGTTGTTGTTGTTGTTGTTGTTGTTGTTGTTGTTGTTGTTGTGTCTTGTTTCACTGTCCTCCAGGTGATTAAAATATGTAGCTAGGGATAAGAAAGTGTTGAGTTTCTTAATGGATTCGTTATGACTAGGTTCAGCTGTAGAGATAAGATGAGCTGGCTTAGATAAGAGTTTATTTCTCTTGTACGTAAAAAGTTCAGTAAGTAATCTAAGGCTGATATGGTGGTTCTACTCCATAAAATCCTCAAAAATTAAAGCTTCTCCCATCTCCTCCACCATCCCTAGAGTGTGGTCTTTATCTTCATGGTCCAATACGGCAGCTAAAGTTCCAGCCATCAAACCTATGTCTTTCGGGCAGCAAGAAAGGGAAAGAAAAAAGGAGGGACAATGAGCTTGTGCCCATTTCCTTAGTGAAGATGCTTCCAAACTGACAAATGGCACTTCCACTTACATCTCACTGACTAGAACTTTGTCATATGGTCAGTTGTACCTATCCACAAAGAAAGCTGGGAAATACAATCTTTATTCTGCTTGTCCATGTGCCCAGATAAAAATCACAAGTTCTATAGAAGACAGAAAAAACACATGCTAAAGAACAATCAGTAGCCTCTGCCATGGGTAACAAGAAGTTTAATTAGATGATGAATGTACACTTGCTGAGCATCCTATCTGGCTATGGGTGACCACAGGGAGGCTAGCCTAGTCTGAGAGAGTGGCAGAGGAAAGGACTCACTTGGCAAAAAGGATCATCCAGGAAAAAGTCTTTCCTAGGACCCTGGTTTCACAGATGAGCAAAGTTCACACCCATAGAGATTGTGTGACAGCGCCAAACCCAAGGCTGTCTGAGTATAAAGTCCTAATGCCGTGATTGCCTGAAGGAGGGAAGGGAAGGTATGACAACCTTTGTCTGCAGCAAAGAGAGTCCAGGCATGCACAACCCAAAGCTCCAAAGGCCTTGGTTCAGCATGAAGACATAGCCCTTGTGTGATTTTCTAGAGTGGGAGCTCTAAAGAGGACCTCCAGGTGCTGAGTGCCTCCCTCATGTCCTACCTGCTGGATTAAGGTTTTGACTCTTCTGCATGCCTCTGAGAACAAAATTGAATGGCCAATGTCCATATTACTAAGTATATAGCGCCTTCTTCCTTCGTTGGGAAGGGGTGGGGGAGGGCTGGAGAACCTAGAAATGAATTTATCACATGAAGTGGAATGGATCATAGAAAAGCAAGCTGATCCCCAGGGGTAGGATTCCTTCTGGGAGTGGGGCAAGGGTGGGCCCCCTGCTTATCTCCCTTTTTCAAATTTGATCCATTTGTTCTCCTCAGCACTGTGCTCTCTTTACTCTAATGGTCCCCAGGATGAATTCTCAGCCAAGTTCAAAACATGTCACTATGTGGTATCTGCTGACATCAATCAGTTGATCAGCAGCCTGTAGACTATTACAGACTGATGACATCCAGAGCTCTGTGCATGACCCTGGGTGGGAGGCAGAGGGCATGACATAGAAGAGGTATTAGACAGGCAGAAGTAATCCTCCTAACATTCCAGATGACAATTAAATTACAATCAAACGCATGTGCCAGCTGTCTTAAGAAAGCTTCCCAGAAACCAAGATGTGATACCTCTGTTTACATCTCAACTGCCAAAGATGAATGCTTCTGCCTTGAGCTGGGTCAGCTGGGCTGGAGCAGGGGGATGGGGATGAGTAGTCAAATAAGGCTTCATAAATTACCCAGCCTGAGCAAATGCATGTGTGCTTGGGTACACGGGCATGCAGGTGCATGAATGCTTGCACAGATGCATGTGCATGCCTCCACATGCATTGCATCTTCAGACTGGCCTTTGCCAAAACTGGCCTTTGCCCTCCCCCAACCCTCTTCCTTTCCCTCTCCCACTCCCCTGTCCCTCTCCCTCTCTCCTGTTTTCTTTTACTTTAGGAAGTAATTAAGAAGGCAGAATTATTTGCCCTTGCATTCACACCTCCCAAAATGAGAAGGTGGTGTGAGGCCATCACAAAGCACATTTTTAAGAAAGAAATCTAAACTGAATGAGTGTATTTCCCGGCCTCAGATTTTAGCAATGGAGTCATTTCTCTGGGAAATAATGATAATGAAAAATGGCCTCCAATTATTCAAAGCCTATTTCCATGAATAAATTAGGAGCAAAGAAGTTGGAGCTTCTAACCTGCTTGTCACAGCACCCCTCCTCCAAGCCATCCCCTCCCTCACTCCTGGGGTGCTTCATTCTCCAAAAAAGGCTGTAACTCTCTGCACACTACCCAGAAACTCAGCCACCTGCGAATGCCATCCAAGATGACCACCAGCATTCGCAGAACCCATGCCATGAGCCCGACACTGAGCTAAGCGCTCTGTGTGCATTCCCTCGGGTATGTCCCTCAGGATCCGGTGTTATCCACATTTTACAGATGATGAAGCAGAGGCTCAGAGCATGAAAGGAATCATCCCAAGGTCACATGACTAGAAAGTGATAGAGCAAGGATTCGACCCCAGGAGAGGCCAGCGTCTGGGTCTCCACCAGCACTCACATGCTGATGACCATTTACACAGAGGGGAGGAGGCCGTTTCCAGGACTGCGTTCCTGACACTCCCCTTCCTGTCGCCACTCTCAGCTTGGAAGCCCAACTCTTGCAGCTCGTTCCAGTGCTTGAGGATTTGCACAATCCTTCCTCCTCCTGGAATGTTTCTGGACTCCTCAGCTTCTATCACTGGCTTCTTGCAAGACTTGTTTGGTGGACAGAAACCCGGGAAAACTGTCTGAGGCCTCTGGCATCAAGGGGAGGCAGGCTTTGCCTTATCTCAAGACCAGCTCCTCGAAATAAATTTATATAAAGTTTTACACATGAAAGCAGCCTCAGCGCCCACAATCCCCTCCCCCTCATCTTCCCATCACAGCAACCCAATTTCATCATAACTAAGAGGAGAGATGAGAGGAGCAAGTTTGCACGCAGGACTTTAGCCTCCGATCTAAGATGCCAGTGCTTATTGGGTTTGCTCTGGCTCTTTACCTTCTCCCTGTGAGACTGGGCACACGGTCCCCTGCTCTACACTCAGCACAGGGAAGAAGCTCAAGTCATCCAAGTCCCCAACAGGAAGCCAAAACCTAGACACCCAGTAAAGGGAAAAGAAAGAAGGCAGGGCTGACTCTGTGCCTAAAGGGCTTTAATCAGCTCAATGGCAGAGCGGCCAGTGGACTCCTGGTACCCATTCCCATAAAATTCACCATTTCCACTGTCTTTAAGTATACCCTTCTTACTTAGAAAGAGAACTCTGAGATTTATTCTGAAACCACTGTCTCCAGGAAGAATGACTATATTTCCTGGCTTCCCTAGGCAGCTGGGTTCTGACCACATACAATGTAGCAACAATGTGGTGGGAAACTTCCCGTAAGTCTTTTTCTTCCTTTTTTCCATTTGCTGCCCAGTACTCAGATGTGGTGGCTGGAGAGGACCAGAGCCGCTGCCAAGGTAGCAGGGAGAGAGTCCCTGACCTCATTCACCTCTTGCCCTCCTACCACCTGCTGGCCCCTCCCACTGGCCAGACCCACCTGGAAGACGGAGGACTTAAGCCAAGCGGTCCCTAGTGGTCAGCCTCTGGGGCTCAAATAGGGATCCTCCAATCAAGGCAGGCATGACCCATTTCTCCCTTCGGCAGAATTCAAATAGCTCATAATATTTCTGCTGAAACTCCAACCTCTTGACCTTTAAACCCACCTCAGCATCCCCAATCAAAGACATTTGAGCCTGTAGCTAATTTGTATACAGACTGTTATTTCTACTCATTAATTCTTTTTGTCGTCATCATTGTTTTCCATTTTTTTCCATTATGGCAAAATATACATAACATAAAATTCACCGTTTTCACTGTCTTTAAGTATACAATTCAGGGGCACTAAGTGCATTTACATTGTTGTACAACCATCATCATTATCCACCTCCAGAACCTTTTCATCATCCGGAACTGAAACAACTCTTCACCCATTAAACAATAACTCTCCATTCCTCCTCCCCGCAGCCCCTGGCGAGCACCATTCTACTTCCCGTCTCTATGAGCTGGATGACTCTAAGTACCTCATTTAAGTCAAATTACAGAATATTTACTTTTTTTGTGACTGGCTTATTTCACTTGGCATCATGTCTTCAAGTTTCATACATCTCGTATCTGTCAAAATTTCCTTCTTTTTTAAGACTACTATTCTTCTGTGTGTATAGACCACCTTTTGTTTATCTCTTCATCCATCAGTGGACACTTGGGTGACTGCCACCTTTTGGCTGTTGTGAAGAGTGCCGCTGTGAACATGGGTACACAATGTCTGTTCCAATCTTTCAATTCTTTCAGATATACACCCAGAAGTAGGATTGCTGCGTCATATGGGAATTGTATGTTTCATTTTTTGAGGAAACGCCAAACTATTTTCCATAGCAGCTACACCAATTTTACATTTCCATCATAGCTGACTCGTTATTTTCATTATTGTTTTCATGACATTTCATGTGCCATGTTGTTTCTTCAACCAGACAATCAGCACTTCCACTGGTGAGCAGGACCACAACCTTCTCTAGCCTATGGTTTTGACAGCAATGACTAAATATGAGGAAAGACACCACAAGACACCAAACAAATTAATAAAGATGACCAAGGCACTTTCTTAGACCTCAAGAAATCAAGATTGTCTACCTAGAAAAAAAAAAGCCAAGAAAATAAATACAGCGACTTAAGCTATAACACATAAACAACATGCTAATTCCCACAGGGCTATTTAAGGTAGTCTTCCTGGTACAGATAGCATGCGAATTGGGTTAAGGTGAGAAGAATATCTACAGTCAACACTGAGAAAGGGAACTCTAGGTGAGGGAAACAGCAAGAACCAAGGCATGGCGGTATGAAAGCTTCCCGTGTGTTTAGGGAACAGCAGACACCTGGGGAGGCCATCACCTGGAACACGGGGGCCGTAAACTGAGAGGCGAAGCTGATGGGTGACTCAGGACCAGGAATGAATACCTTGTCAGTGGCTGTGTGGAACAGTCTGGGATTAACTGGAAGGCAATGGGGAGCCACTGAAAGTTTTTGAGAGGATGTCATAATCAGAGCTTTGTTTTAAGAGACAGGAAGCAACAGCAGTGCAAAGGATAGATGAGGAGGAGGGGATTAGAAACAGGAAGCCGAGTAGAGATGCCATTGCAAGTTTGACAGGTGCCATATCGTGAACCTTGAAAGCAATGCTGAGGGACAGAGCAGGTCTATGTTTGAGACTCTGCTAAGAGAACACTGTGCAAGGTTCCCTATGGAATGCAGGCTCATCCTCTCCAGGCTGAAGGAACTCACTACTACCTTCCCAAGCCTCTCTCGGTTTACCTGTGGTATAGACTCAAAATCAAGAATTACTTTGCCTTCTGTGGGGCTCACTGAGGCAGGGGTAAAATGACCCCACTTCAAAGGGTGGGGATAGGCCAGCTGGGCTGAGACCTATGTGGAGGGCATGGCAAAAACACAGGGTGCCCCTGTAGGAAAAGCTAAGGGAAGGCCAGGTCAGGATCTCCACTGGACTCCAGAGCCTGAGAACACTACAAGTCTCTGCCCTCCTCCTCCTCAAGTGCCAGCAAGATGAGCAGTGATCAGGTGGGCAGGCGATATCACTGTGGAAGCCATGCAGATCTGAAATCTCCTGTACCTTAATGATTTGAGAGAAGTCCCCATTCTTCCCAGCATCAGTGTGGGCAGGGCAGAAAGAAGAGAAACTGAGAAATAGCCCAGATCGGACAACAATAAAGTTTTTTTCACTCAGCAGTATGCTGGATCTGTTACAGTTAGAATGGAAAAGCTACAAGTTCTGTACCAGAGAAGGAGATGCTCTTAAAAGTTTATCTTTTATCTCTGCCCTTGGAATAGAATTCTACCTTAGGTGCCTAACCCATGCAGCTCAGCATGCCATGGCCATGCAAGTCAGGCAGGCAGGTCCAGACCCACATCTCAAAGCTCTGGGAACATGGGAGGCTGAGAATAGGAAAGATGAAGTATGTACAGCTGAGGAACAGGGCTGCTGTGGACGCTCCTGCAGGACCTGTAGGTCACTCCTGAGGGTTCCTCAGTGATGGGGTACCTTTTTCTAATTTGCACAAAGACTCCATACAGAGTGGCTATTGTCTTGAGAAGACAAAGACTTTTTAATTGACAAGATGAGGCTTCAGAAATCATCTCTCATCTCTGAAGTGCCAAAGTCAAATACCTCTATTATTAGCTCTCAGAGCCCATGTAGGTCCCATGTGTAGTACCTGTCACAGTTACAAATTTAATTTAGTTATGTGAATACTTTTCAATGTCTCTCTCTCCTCTGGATCATAATCTCTATGAGAGCAGGGGTCAAGGAAATGCTTTGATGCCTAGTAGTGCTTGGCACATAGTAGATGGTCTATAGAAGTCTGATAAGTGAAAACTATTGTCCCAGCTGTGAGTTACCACAATGCACATTAGTGCATGAATTCCATGCACTAATCCCTTTCTCCAAAAGCAGGAGAATGGCTGTGGATTAGAAGCGGGTGAAAAGTTTGGCCATCACTATGCTCTGGCACCTGCAGATTTTGAAGAGAGTGCATTGTGCGAAAACTCTCAAGGTACAGGCAAGAGTAGAACCCAATTAGTCTCCCTCACCTCTTGTGTCCCATCCCGTATGCCACCGGTAATGCAATGAGCTGCCCAGGGAACCCCATGACAGAATGATGGAAAAGTCCAATTTTCTAAAAGGCATCTAAGTCAGACTTTGTCTGAAATCCACACACCTTTGCATGCACACACAGACATTATTTTAGGCTGCAGAGTTACTTACAGATGTCAGCCACAGGAAACAACACCCCTTGTAACTTTGGGGGAAATGTGCCGCTTTTCAAAGAAGCTCAATTTCTTTTTTCCTCCCACAAAGCTGTCATCATTCAGATTTTCACAACAGGTTTGGCTTAGAGAGGAAGATGTTTAGGAAAAATTTTACACCTCTTCCATTTCCCTTCAGTCTTCCATCTGGGGAATAACCAACCGCTTCTTCAAGTCACTCCCCCATGTTCCATTCTTCCTAAAATGTCCTTCTTATCCCTTAAAAGCAATTAACACCTCAAGGCCTTCTGTGTTTTTCAGCCTACATTTTAGGGCAACAATTGTATTAAACAACTGTCGCTACATTACAAACAACCTCCAAATCCCAATAATACGCGTGTATTTTCTCATTTACAAGGGATGGTGGTCAAGGCTGCCTGAGGCAGCTTTGCTCCGTGTGTTTCTCATCCTTATCCTAGGGCCAGGGGTGAATCAAGTGATGGTAAAAGCACAAGAAGGCAAGTCAACAGCACCAGCACATTCCAAGCCTCTGTTTGCATCACGTTCACGAGCATCCCATCGGCCAAAGCACATCCAATGGCCAATCAAAGGGCAGGGACACATAATCTATCTTACTGGGAGGAACTGAAAAGTGGCATGACACAGGACGTGGATACAGGGAGGAGTAAGCCTATCCCCCATATCTGCTCTTCATCAAGTCCTACATTTATTGAGTTTCCACTCCATGCAAAGCACTATGAGATACCAAGTTGAATTGGATCCAGTCTATGACTTTCAGGAATTTATAACCCAATAAAGGAAACAAGTGAGTCCATAAAGAGGTGACATTTAAATGTGAAGCAAAGAGCTTGGGAACAGGAGAGGAAGTGACACATTTTGTCTGTGAAAGTCAAGGAATTGTTTGCAGGGGAGACAATATCTTAGGGACAAGAACGATTTTAATGGGTAACAAGAAAAGGACCCTTAGTTCTCCAGCCAAGAGCAAGAAATCCAAGATCAGTGATGACGTGTAATGTCGTGTTCTTTTGTGTTGTAAACGGCTTTAATAACACTGGACAGTGACAGTAAGGACGCAGAGAGTGCTGGATGGAGTGCCAGGAGTGCCGGCACCTAATCCAAGCTTACATCTGGACCCCAGACTCTGCTAAGCCCTGGGGATACAGAGGTGAAGGACTCGGTCCTTTGCCTTCAGATTGGTCAATCCTTAAAATTCTCAGAATAGATGAGAAACTGTTGCACATGTAGAGAGTTGCATCACTTGTGATCATAGGACATCAGCGGGACCCATCAGTAACCCCAAAACCAGGCAAAAGAAAAAGAACACTAATGTGGCAGCCTCGAGAACAATAGAAATGCTGAGCGGCTTCTGGCTGGGGTACACTCTTTATTCAGAAGAGGATCTCAATTCTTTCTGTGTACAGGTGACTGGACTAGGAATTCATAGCTTTCACTATATTTATATTCCCAATACAATTAAAACCACCCGTAAGAAATTTAAAAACAACTGATCCATTCATTCCTTCATTTCTTTAACAAACACTTATCGATGCTGACAATTCGGAGACCACATACCCAGCACTGGGATACAAAGATAAAACATCACCCAGCTTGCAGGTAGGGCCCTCCATACATCATCTTGCTCTTCCAAGAAGCCTGTTAGACAGGTCGGCAGAACTTGAAACCTTTCACAACCCATCTGCCTACCCCACGTTATTCCTCAGGATTTCCAGAACCCTCTCTCCTCCACGCCACTCTCTCCCTGCCCTCCCTTCCTTCCAGCCTTCAACAATTATTTCGAGAGTGCCCCCTGGCTCCGTCTTGTTTAATTACTGGAACCATGCAATTGGACAGAGCCAACTTTGAGGCAATTATTTTCTATAGGAAAAAAAAACAAAAACTAAGGTCTCTCCTCTTCTCTTCTACTCCCTGTCCCTGCCACCCTGCCCTGCCCTAGTCAGGATAAGCTTTGTTTTCTCCTCGAAGAAGCTGTAATGAAGACTCTTCCTATGTTTATGGTTTATGGAAGAACATTAGAGAATTACCATGGTTACAGGCCCCATTCTGCCTCCATTTGAGGACCAGAGGGAACTGGAGGAAAAGCACCAAGCAGCAGCTCCTGATGCCGCTCAGCTCAGAATCATCATTAAAAAAAAAAAAAAAAAATGTTTACATCAAGGGAGAAATTGCTTCTCAAACAGCAAAGGGAAAAAGCCAGGTTTGATGAGATTGTTACAGAGAATCTTGGCCAGGTTGTTTCCCTCACTCACCCTTCCCCCTGACCCATTATTATTTAAGGTTATAGTAAATCGGGCAAAGGGAACAGATGACAAAATGCAACTAGGTGTTGGCAGCTCTGGCAGGACGCCCGGGCTCAGCGTTGGCCCTACATCTCGTCCTCTTCATCTGCAGCCACCAGGACTGGCATCTCCCTGCAGCCCAGTTTGAGGACCAGCCCAGAGTCAACCAAGTGATCCAACTCCATCTCTATGGGGGCTCAAGGTCCAGAGTAGACCATTCTGATTCTGAAGCAGAACCAGGGCAGGCTAGAGCCAGGCAACTAGGCCCTAATCCAGCTCTGTTCCCTATTAGCTGCAAGTCCTCAGGAGAGTGTTTTTGCCTCTCTGAACTTCCATTTCCTTTCCTTTGAAACATAGGCATAGGTAGCCATTCTGAAAGCAAAGCAGCGGAATGCCGTCGTTAAGAGTCAGATCCTCTCTGTGCCTCAGTTCCCTCTTCTGAAGAAACAGGAACGATGGTAGCACTTACCACATGGGGTCGTGAGGATAAATACAGCATCACTCAGCAGCAGGTGTGGTTATACCACTTTGTTCTCATAATTACCTGATGAGTTAAATACTGTAGTTATTCCTCATTATATAGGTGGAAAAAGAGACTTAGAGAGAGTAAGTGCCATCTTCAAATTCTCAAAGTGGAAAGTGACAGAACCAGGATTTAAAGTCAAAGCGATCTAAATCTGGAATTGAAAGCCCTCTCTCTGTGCCCACTGGATCCCTCCTCAAGGCAGAAAGTGAGAATTGTCATAAAACCACAAATCAGATCTGTCTAACTCCAGAACCCAAGCTCTTAGCCATCAAGACAAGTTCTCTGTCCTCAAGCTTAACTCAATTGAGGGACAGGGCAGCTACTAAAACGAGCTAAGCAGCACTCTGTCCATTAGTGAGGGATGAAGGCAGGAGACATAGACACAGAAAGAGACATCCCGGAGAGCTGCTGGGAGGAAGTGAGCTGAGAGGAGGTGAGCTGGCAGGATGGACTTGCCCAAGTGAAGGCAGAGAGATGGGGATACATCTAGAAGGAGCAGAGGGAAGAGGGGAAATTCCAGTAGGGCACCCTGAGAAACAAGTTAGAGGAAGTCCCCTCTGGTGGGCTGTGAGGACTGTTGGGAAGTCTCTCAGTTGGGTGTGTGATGGACTTCAGGCCCGCAAGCCTGGCTGTGGGCACTGAGCCCTTGACTCCTTGCTTGTCCCCCAGAGAAGCTCTGAGAAAGGGAACAATGCAGCTCAGACTAGGAATGAGAACCGCTGCACCCCCATCCACCACCCCTAAGCTCCCTACTCAGAAGGAAAAGCAATTTTCCATATTAATGTATTTGAGTCCCAAACCTGCTGACCTGTGAAAAACTCTTCCTAGTGATTTATTTGTCTCCTCTTGCTTAGACGACTGCCTCATTATTTTAAGTCAGGCACACAGCAGAGATGCTCACTCCCTTCTGGGCTCAGACTGGGCTTGCCATGGGGGCCAGAGAAAGCCTAGAAGGGGTCTCGAGGAATCTCTGGTCCCAGGAAAGCATCACTTGGCAGTGTCTCTCATAACACTCTGGGACCACAAGGACCTCCTTAGAGATCTCATTTGGCAAGAGATTTGGCCAGGAGGGGCTAGACGAGAGAAAATCTGGGCTCATGCCAGCAGCCAGAAAAATAACCTCTTGAAGCTTCAGTTTACTGCCTATGAAACGAGGGTGCCTGTGTCATGGCAGACATTCTAGAAGAGCTTTCCTGAATTCCACAGTGAACTCAGCTGTACTCAAGAACAGTGTTGTACTTTAAAAGACCTTATTCTCAGATAGCAATGGAAATAATAATATACAAATATTCTCATCCCACCCCCATTTCCTCCTTTGCTGGAAAAGGACAGATGTTAGGCAATGGTTGTAAGAGACCAGACAGATCGAAAACAACTCAAAAATGGAAATTCAATTCATAGTGTAACGAGCACTTGGTGCATAGTCATCGGGCTTTCCAGTGTGCATGGAAAAGAAGAGATCGCACAAGGGGTAATGGCAATGCCCTTGAAGCCACTCTCAGCCAGAGAGGCAGCGTATGGAAAAAGCAGACGCTTTGGAATTTGAGACTCTCTGGGCTCGAAACCAGCTCTCTGTGACACTAGGCATGTTCTTTACCCTCTTGGTGTACCTCCATTTCCCCATCTGTAAATTGGGCATGTTAACAGCCATAACAGATACTTAATTAACATTATTTCTCTCCCTTCCTATGTCTCATTTATTCCACTTTATAAAATCTCTCGAAGCTCACCTTTCCATCGAAACATGAGCTATCTTCTCCTCTACCTCTACCTCTTGGGGCCTCCTAGTACTGCTTACTGTCTACAGACTTTTAAATATGTCATGAAATATTTTCACGTACTGCATCATACTGTTTTCAGAGTGGAGGTGCTATCTCCTCAACTGCAGGAACAGTTTCTTAAGGATGGGGCTGTCTTTATACTTATTGTTGACTTCCTCTGGGATCTGGCACAGGACTGGTACAGGGTAGGAACTCAGGCAAGAGGTGTTTCACCAGCTGATCGTGGAGGCAGAAGAAATCTGCAGGTAAGAAAACTTGGTCTGCTGGACTGGCCAGGTAAGGACTGGCTCAGTGTGTACTAATGATGCAACCTGCCCATCGCCTATACATACAGGAGATGATGGATGGATGGACGGATGGATGGATGGATGGATGGATGGATAGATGGAGGATGGATGGACACATGCATAGATGCAGGGAGGCATAAATAAAATGACCTTATCCTAGGGAGAGTTTTCTGTCCTCTTGGCCCCTTCAAGTTTATCCCGAATCTTTACCTTCTTTTCTCCTCCACAGGCTCAGTTATTCCAGCCAGGGTACATCCTAAGTCTCGAGAGACTTGCTTATGTCGTATAAATAAATAATATAAGAACAACTCAGTGTCATGTCGCAAACATTTCTGCCAGTGCTGTCAGCCTCCTCATTAATGCCATTGCCTGGAAAGGATTCAGCAGCCTGTGCCCCTAAGCTCCCTTTCAGACCCCAAAAGGTCATGCCAGACCTGGTACAGCCCTCGTGGAGCCCCAGCCAGTAAAACTCCTCTCCTGCCCACCCTAGAGATGCAAACACTTCTGATAAGGTTAGCGTGAATCACCTCAATGCCATCACATTCCCAGGAACATAGTTACCAAGATCATGTAGGAAAATAGGCTCTGTCTTTGAGGAAATGCCAGGATGGTCCCTCCAGATCTTCCTTCCACAGCCTCAACTCTGCCAACCTATGTCCCATTCTCCAGTAAGCTTTCCCCGATTTCTCAGCCCTCACTGATCAGTTCTCCAGCGGCAGATAGAAGGTGAAACTCTTTTCACTTCATCTTATATTTCACCCTCAGCCCACCTAAGAAGGACAGCTTTTACTAGTTATTCCCTAAAGGACATTCTACAAAACACCTGAACACTATTCCTCAAAACTGTCAGGGTCATCAAAAACACAAAAGTCTAAGAAACTGTCACAACCAACAAGAGCCTAAGGAGATGTGATGACTAAATGTAATGAGGTATCCTAGATGGGCTCCTGGATCAAAATAAAGACACTATCAAAAACTAAGGAAATCTGAACAAAGCATGGACTTGAGTTAATAACAATGTATGAACGTTAGTTCATTGTTTGGGCGAACGTACCACATAATGTAAGACGTTGACGACAGGGAAAACTGGGTGTGGGGTATTCAGGAACTCTTTCTTACTATCTTTGCAATTTTCCTGTAAATCTAAAACTGTTCTAAAATTAACACTTTATTTTTTTAAATAAAAGTTAATGGAAGGATTTGTGCCCCAAACTCCACCCACCCTGAAATCCTAACACGTACACCTCCCAGGACAGAGCATTTTCAGATCAGATACTGTCTCACGCAGCCATTTAGTGCCCCAGTAAGTGCAAGTTCTTTAAAGTCAAGAACTAGGTCTTCCTTCTCTTACTTAGTGGATAGATTCTTAACACAGAGCCAAGCCTGTCATACATAGCTGCTTAATAAAAACCGGATGATTGTTTAAAACACCTCCGGACCTCAGAAAGCTTTGGAGGTGAGAGGAGATGGTGAATGCTGCCCAATTGTGCATTTTAGTGTAACACATATTTTCCATAATGATATTAACTGACTATGGTAAGTTAAATGAGGCTAATTATTGCAAGCCGACAATTAGCCAACCTGTACAAATAATAATAAGTCACTAATAATACTTAATGCATTAAGTACTCATGATATGTCAGGTGTCATGCATGATCCCATTTAACCCTCAGAACAACTCTAAGTGGTAGGTAGTTATGATCATTATAATCCCTATTTTATAGATGAGAAGATTGAAGGTCAGTAAGATTATGTGACTTACTTGAGGTCATAGGGTTAGTAACCAAGGGAGTTTGGTTTTCACCCAAGCAGAGGAGTTTGACTCTGATCCACTCTGAGCCACTACATTCTCCTTGTTCTAACTATCTACCAACCTGTCACTTATTTAAACCTGTTTTTCAATAAGGTCTGTGGGTTTCATTTTCAAATGATTACAAATTCCCAGTAAATGGGTCAAAATAAACAAGAATATCAGAAGCCTCTGTCCAGACTAACAGACAGAGGTTGCCTGGAGTTTCCAGAGTAGCTGCTTCTCCTCCACGGCAGATGGCCTGCCTTCCATCAGCCATTACACACTAGTCCTGGTCCCAGCTCTGCCATCCGGTGGCTATATCACCTCTGATGGGCCTCAGTTTCCCACCTGTACAATGTGAAGTCTGGACTGAGATCTCTGAGGTCCTTTCCAACTAGAACATTGCAGGGCTCTTCAAAGCGGGCAGCCCTGCCTGTGTCAGAACTCTGTGGTGGGGCTATAAATGGACGAGTGTCTAGCGAGTCAGCCTACCTTTGTCTTTTCACTCCGAGTAATCTCATGGTAATCCCTCGAAGACCCAGATCTATTGTTTCACTGATCTCAGCAATGACTCACCCATCAACCCTCCCCCAGGGCTGATTTCAGTTCCCACACAGTCACTGGAAACAGGGACCATCTCAGGCTCTACTGTAGGAATCTCCTCGAATAAAGCAGATGAGAAGAGATGCTTTGAAGAATTTCTCTTGCGACTCCTGTTTGGGCTTCCATCCACTCCTGCAAGAGAGGACATTCAATTGTCAGGCTGTAATCAAAAACATAAGTAGCATTTGCAGCCTGTAGGCAGGCAGGCCACATTCCTAGGAGCATCCAATGTCTTCTCAACAACCCCTGCAGACACTTGCCCAGAACCTACCTTAGCTACAACTGGTGGTGACTTCCCCACTGAGGAATAGAACCAAGATAAGCAAGCTCCCCTTTAGGAATTTCTGAAACACCAAAATACCTTTAAAGGAGTGTGGCACATTACTAGAACATTAGGCTAGAGTTTGGGAGACCAGAAGCTAGTCCCGACTTTGGCACTAACAAGCTAGGGTCTTCTGGGCTTGTCAGCCATCCCCCTGAGACTCTCTCATAGATTTATTTTCAATCCTTGAATTAATGACATAATTAATTGTAGTAATACCTAAACTGCTTACTCTGTAATGATGATATATGAATTCAGTTAATAACAGACAACTGCCCTTTCTACTTAAGGAGAACTTACTTTATGCCAGGTTCTGAGCTAAAGCCTTTACATTCATCAAAAACTAAGCATTATATGCATAACAAATTACTACCATCTTAGCTGCTGGAAAACAGCAATCATTTGTTAGTTTTTAGTTACATAAATCAGAAGTCTATACCCAGGTTCTGAGCTCAGGGTGTCACAAGGCTGAAATAGAGGTGTCAGCCAGGCTGCATTCCTTTTTGGTGCCTCTGAGGAAAAATCCACTCCCAAATACTGTAGTTCCTTCTGGTTGTAGGACTGAAGTCCCCATGTTCATTCTGGCTGTCAGTTAGGGGCTGTTCTCGGCTCCTAGAGCTGCCCCCATTCCTCGCCACATGGCTCCCTCTATCCACAGGGAAACAGTGGAATACGACTCACACATGAATCCCCCCATGCTTTACATCTCTGACTTTTCCAGACTCGAACCTAGATCCCGATTTAAAGGGCTGTGTGAAGAGGTCAGGCCTACCCAGGTCACCTCCCTACTTTAACCTCAACTGATTTGGGACCTTAATAACATTTGCAAAATCACTTCACGGTTGGATCTAGATTAGTGTTTGAATAATTGGGGAAAGGTGCATGTATATAGGGGCCAAGAATCTTGATACTAACTCAGAAGTCTGCCTACCACAGAGTTTTTGGCTCTATTACAAATAAACCTGCTATAAAAATTGTAAAAACAAAAACAAAACAAACAAACAAAAACACACATATATACACATGCGAAAAAACAACTAAGCATTTTACATACATCCAAACCAGGTCGACCTGGGATAGGTTAACTTGTATATCCTAAACCTCAGTCATGGGTCCACTGAATAGTAGCTGAGCTATCCTAGGTTCTTCATACCTTTGAATCAACAGGTTCAAAGGCAGAAAAGAGGGTCAGACCCCTGGCCGTGGTGACTGATCCAAAGGGAAATTGGTTGCTGCTCCACAATGAGGCAAGAGAAATTATTTGTGGAACTCTGGGGAATCGCTGGGTACCTCTGGTATTCTTTTGTCCAATAAACTTGGCCAATGGAAAAGGCAGCAGTCTAATAGATCCCACAGGAATGAAGGCTTCACCTGGGACATCCACCAGGTGAAGAACCCCACCTAGCAGGAGCCCACCTGGCAGCAGCAGCCCTTTTTGAACTTCTTTCCTTCTATTTCTGAAGGGAAAAATCCAGCCATGGCAATCCTACGCAGGTGCTCTTTAGGTTTTGTTTTAAATCGTAGACTTTTAAGATTGAATCGCAGAACCTCCAGGATGGCAGTCACTTCAAAAATAATTCAGTTCACAGGTATCTAGACTAGTCAAACTCACAGGCACAGAAAGCAGAATGAGGGGTGGAGGGGAGCGCCACGGGCTCTGGGGGAAGGGAATGGGTTCTGCAAGACACAGACAGATCTGAAGATTGGTTGCACAATAATGGAAATGTACTTAATGCCCCTCAACTTAAAAATGGTTAAAATGGTAAATTTTATGTATATGCTTTTTGAAATTCTGGTCATGTTTTTAATTTAAAATTTAAAAGAATTTACAGTTAAAAAAATAATTCATTTCAAACCATCACCATCACCAATGTTTAACTCTACTCTACAGCATCCTTTCTAAGAGGTCTAGTCCATTGACACCACTGACATCCCTCTCAGTGAGCTCTGAACTGGGTACCCTGGGAGAGGTCATTGGGAGAGGGGAAGACTGGGGCAGGAAGTAGGGGGAACGGGACGTGCCCTCTGTAAGTGTGTGCTGGGGAAACAGTAGGGGCTCACATTTCAAACACACACACACACAGTCTCTGCGCCAGTCCCCGCCCCTCCCCTGCTCTGACCTTGGAGAAGCCTCCTGTGACGGCTACTTCTGTCTGTGTTGGCTCAATGGGAAGCATTCGTAGGAGACTGGAGGGCAGGAAGAATGGAGAAGCCAGATTATCTCCCCTTCTTTTTTAACCTGAGGATGTGTCAATGGCAACAGATGCTGCCCTACCTGACCTCTGACCCCGTCAGTAACGCCTGCCCCATGGCTCCAGGGTCCGTCAGATAACAAGCCCAACTCCACTCCTGGGCTCTGGTAACACCACTTCTTCTCTTTGGCTGTCCAGCCTAGAGTGGACAACTATTTCTGCTGTTGCTAATCTCTGGGTTGCCTCACCATCCCTTTTGGCTTGAGGCTTTTCCGTCATGTTGCATTATATGTCCAGCATTGTAAAAGCTTTAGTGGCACCTGTTTTCCTGATTGGACCAGGTCTCCTGATATCCGCTTCCCTAGTTGTGTCAGCATCTCAGGCCTGGAAGGCAAAGCACCTTTGGTCCATTGTTCTCCATGCAGCTCATCAATGGGCCCCTGCTCCAGAGGAAGGAGCCCCAGGCCCCATGCAGCTAACAAAGGAGCTCAACTATCTTGTGATCCCGGAGATTTGAATTGCTAATCCAAGGCTCTCCCACTGCTGTGGTACCTATTCTCCCCTCCAGATATGTCTGAGAACCCAGTGGCCAGATATGCTCTGAGACTACAGAGAGCTGGGAGCCTGCCAATGACCTGAGGGCAGCAGGTGTCCTTGGTGGAAGAGGGAGTCTGGAGCAGTTCCAGGTGTCCTTGATGGACGCCAACCATCTCACCACAGTCCCCCTGATGGAGACATGTAAAGTCTTGCCAGGTGTCCGGACATTCTGCAGAGCAGCTGACGAGAATCATTCCATTCTAATCATAGACCTGCATTGTCCACAATGGTAGTCGATAGCCACATATGGCTTTTTCTCATTTAAACTTAAACTAATTAAAATTAAACGAAGTTTAAAATTCAGTTCTTCAGTTGCACAAGCCATGTTTCAAGTGCTCACCTTGTGGCTAGTGGCTGCCGTATTAGCACGGGTATAGAGAGTTTCCATATATCGGGCAGCACTGTTGGTAGACGAAGCTGTCCTTGTCAACAAAGAAAGAAATGGAACCTGCATAATACAAATTAACCAATTACATTTAACAACTAACATCTCTAAGCCATGTGTGTGACCAAAGGATGATTGAGTTTTTATGCAGAAACGGCTTTTAGCTGGACTAGCTGGGGGTTCAGGCGGAATGGAAGAGGCAGAGAGATTATTTTCTAATGCCTTTTTTGAAGATGCATGAATCGAAAGTTGATGGGATTAATGTAAGGATGTAAAACCACTAGAGCGAGGAGCTCTTTAGAAATAAAAGAAAGATATTTACTTGAATGGAAAAGAGAAAAACAACATATTTACTCTTTACTTGGTCCTTCATAAAAGAAAGGAAACAAAAGAGCAGCAGCTGAAATGTATTTAACGGCACAAACTTAGCGACCGGGACTGTGAAGGCGATGCTGGCAGTGGGCGAATGAGGTAGGATATTTACCCTGTCTGCTCTGACAAGAAAATTAAAGACAATTGAGCAAGGCATTAAGCCCAGAGAAAAAGACATTTCCTTTGCTCTACATCTCTCACTGCAGCTCTTAGCTAGAAGGAAACAGCTCTATTTCTAGTTTATTCAAAATCTACATACTACCTGGAGATGGGAGGGAGGGAAGTGTCCAGGGAGCCAGATGGATAAAAGGGAGTCATTTGCTCACCCTTAGAAAGTTCACCCTTTTATTACATATCAAAAGGGTCAGAAGGCTACAGAGATATTCTCCGGACCTGGAGACAAGGATCCTGATCCCCAAGAAGTGGGTCTCTCTAGCAATGTTCTGGGCTCCACCTCCTGCTTCAGTCGATCTGGCACAGGACCCAAGAATTTTCTTTTTAATAAGCTCTCAGGTGATGCTGAAGCTGCCAGTGGGAGCTGCTGTGTGAATCATTTCTCTACAGAGAAGTTCCAGACAGGGCCGCCCAAGTGAGGGTCACATTCGCTGCTGTCCACTCAGGGCTGTGGCTAAATGAGCGGAATGGGATGCACTAATTCTGAATTTTTAAAAAAATGTTATGTTAAAATATTGTTTCGCTTGACTACTGGGGTTTTGGTGCCTCCCTGCTTAAATTACGTACCCAAAGTGAGTACTGGCTCTCCTTACCCTAGTCCCAGCCCTGGCTGCAAGGATCCCCATTTTCTCCCTTCTGAGGCTCAGAAGTGTTGAGTGACTTGCCGAAGATCACCCAGTAAGTGCAGAGCCATGACTCAAGCCCATGACTTTTGACTCCCAAATCCAGGACTCTCCACTAAGCCGCAGCTCCTAAATTAACACCTTCCAGGATGCCCGTTCCCTACTGTTCATGTGACTCAAAGCTTTGGACAAGTTGGCAGAGGCTGGTCCCCCATCCGAACCACCCCCCATGTATACAGGGAACTGCTGCAACACCCCTAGTCCACATCAGAGAGCCTTTCTTTTGTTTCCTAAGTATCCAGCTGGGAACTAACAATTCACCTATTGAATCATAAAACACAACTCCTCAAAGCCAAGAAAAGGTAATCACTAACATTAATTTAAAATTTATCAGGAGCTAGGCATTCTACCCACATCATTTCATTCCATCTTTATATCAAATTGAGGAAAAGAGGTACTGCTAGCCTTTTCATTTCACAAACGAGAAACACCAGGTACAGAAAAACATATCTGTCCAAAGACCAAAGAGAAGATCCCAGATTCCAACCTGGCTGGCCAGCAACCAAAGGCTGTACCCACCACCACTGCACCTCATACAGGAGGAGTTAGGACGGTCCCAGATTCAGCAGATGTCCACGGCAACCGTATTATGTATTCCACACAAGGATGTTTCCAGGTTCTTCCTTCAGCCAAAGACTGATTGCGTACCTACTATGTGTGGTTGCCCAATAAGCTTTAAAGATTCTTATGTCCTAGTTCCAGCCCTCCAGGCTTTTACATACTTAACCACTTTCAGGCACAAAGAGCGAGCTGGTCCTTCATGGATAATGCCCAGATAATTTTTGTTTCAAAAAAAAAAAAAGAAAAAAAATAAATAACAGCACATTTTTAGCAAGTACGAAGATGCCAGAAGGTAATTGCTTTGCAAATTACTGTAAGTTATAAATGGATCAATGATTTTCTCCAAAGTTAGAATCAACTGTAATTAGCAATATGCAAATCCCACCCTGAGCCCTTTGCTGGCCACAGTGAAGTGGGAGGCCCCCTAACCAGTCGTTTACATTCGTTCAGAGGCAGCCCTGATAGAGACGCATCAGATGGGGTTTGCGGGCTCTGAACTGAAGGAAAGTGGAAAGGAGCGGAGAAAACCTGAGTCCCGCTGCAGGTGGAGGGTGTCCTCAGAGCTCCTCTAGCAAAAATCTTGCTCCTGTCCCCAGCTCGGGCCTGAGTGGGGAGAGCAAAGGAAGATCTAGATCGGATGTGACTTCCCTTCCATACCATACATTGAGGCTAGGAGATGGGTGGGAAACTGTTTGGATTTAATCTCTAAATGAAACTGTTATGTCTGTCACCTGAAGGAAGAAGCTGCCCTTGGGTGAGAGGAATGAGCCCCGGAGTGGGGGTCTGCGAGCCTGGCACTGTCCTAGCTCTGCACCACTAGCCTCAAGGCCTTGAGCCAGGCACCTTGCTTCTCAAGTCCACGATTCTTCATTTGTACAAGGAGTGGACTGGAGGAGGTGTTCCTTAGGGTTCCCTCCACTCATTTATTTATTCATCATAAGCACTCACTGGATCTCTTATGTGCCAAGTACTGTGCTAAGCACTGGGGACAAAAACCCAAATAAAACTTGTTCCCACCATCAAGAGCTCTCCAAGAGCAAAAGGTATGTAACCAGATCTTCTTAAGGATGTACACTAAGTACTCCAGTACACACATGAACAGGTTCATCCCAAGAGAATTGGGAAGGCTTCTTGGAGGAGGTGACATTTCACCTGGACCTCAGAGAACGATTCTATACTTCATTTCCAAGGAATTCACTTATAACTTTTCTGGGGCCACAAAACGTTTGAGGCAGTGCTTCTTGAGTTTTTTATGAACACATAAATCTTTTGGGAACATCTACAAAATGTCCATTCCTGGGGCCCATCTCACAAATTCCAATCAATTTGTCTGGGACTGGGACTAAGAATCTACCTTTTAACAAGCTCACCAGCGATTCTGGGGCAGCTGGTCTGTGGACCACATCCTGAGAAAAAAAAATAGTTCAACCCTTCTTGATTCTATCTGTATTATTACAAAAAAAAATTAAAAATGAAAAAAATAAAGAGCCCTAAGGGCTGTTTTCAGACACTTGATAAAACATTGGATATTTGAAAACAAGTCCGAAAACTTCCACGTAGGTGTCCCCCTACAAGAAGCAAACCAAGAGCTACTGCCACAACCGGTGGTGCCACCAAAAAGCTGCAAAGAGCTTCTTCAGAAAAGAAGCCCTACTCTCCATCCATCCATTCCCTGGGAAGGGCCAGTGGCTGGGTCTGTTCTTCAGAGACACCTGTAAAGCTGTCTGGGAAGTTGTCCCCAGGCTGTTCCTTCAGTCCTGGTTCTCCTGGTCCCTCCCTGCTGACTAACTGACTGGCTCTGTGACCCAGAGGCACCTGGTTTTCCTCCCTGCAGTGTCCTCCTCCTCTGTCTCTGACCCCTATCAGATAGGCATCTTCACCATGCCCTGCCTAGAAGCAAAGGTAGAGGGGGCATCATGGTAGAGAAAATCATACCGTCCTGAGTGAAATGCTCATCCCCCAGATCTTCAGCTGGCTGGCTCCACACCGTCAGGCAGGGCTCGGCTCCAATGTCAATTCTTCAGAGAGGCTTTCCCCGACAACAGCCCATCTAACATCCCCGCCCCCACCTCATCAGTCTACTCATCATCTAGACTAGTGTATCTGGGATAGCCCTTTAAATAGTGGTCCCTGATCCATCATGCCTCCAATCTTTACACCTACACAATATCATCCCATTGAATCTGAGCTGGTCCAGTGATTCGTTTTAACCATAGAATGTGGCAAAAGCAATGATGTGCCTTAAGAAGTCCTGGAAGCTTCCACTTTTTTGATTGTGGGAACCTGGAGGCCCCCCCTCCTAGACAGACCACAAGGAGACGACCCCTGGAGAAGGAGAGACCCTGAGACTACAAGAAGAGAGAGGGAGGCCTGGCTGATAAGGCTGGTCCCAGACACTGCAATCTGCCAGCCAAATGCAGCCACACAGGTGACCAGCAGCAAGATTAGCAAAAGAAGCACCCTGCAGGGTTCAGCCCTGGTTGTAGAATTATGAGCAAATGGAACAGTGTTGTTTTAAACCATTGAGTATTAGGAATGGCAATAGATACCCGAGACCATACTATTCTTTTTCACTTTTATATCATCTATCACAAACAAAAAAAATCTCTGTCCACCTCTTTTAGAAGGTAAGCTCAACGAGGGCAGGGGAAGTTTGCTCACTGCTGTATCTCCACCACCTAGAGTCCTGCCTGGCACAGGCGACAATAACCCTGATATTGGTTGAACGAATTTACCACCACTCATCTGAACCTCAGGCTGGACCAGGAGAAAAATGCAAGACAATAATCTCTGCCTGCCAGCCTCTCTGCCAGAGCCAGAGCTGTCAGGAAGACATGTTGATTCTCCAATAACAAACTTCACACTCAACAAAGCAAACTTTAAAGGATAAAGAAAAACAGCTAGTGAGGGATTTCACGTTTGTCCAGAGGCACCATAAATAGCTGGTTTACAAGCAGCAAGCACTGCCATTCCCTGAGGTCATGGGACGCAGCAGCCAAGACCAAATGGCACTAATGTCAATCCTTGCATGGTCCCAGAGCCTCCAGAGCCAACAGCTGGCCCTCTGCACCCCGCTTCATCCTGGAGGGCACGCATGGAGCACACCCACCCTGAGTAATGACACTGCCCAAACAGATCCTCAGCTGCCACCTCCTGCAGAGTAGAGCCAAGGGTCCATCTCTGGGGTGGGCAAGTTGGCAACAGCTGCTAGGAAAGCAAGGACGTGTACGAGAGCACCATCTGTCAGGACCCCAAGGACCCCCAAATCAGTTGGCATTGGGATTTTTTGAGGGGACCTAATTAACTTCTTTATCGTTAACCTTTCTAAGTTTCCTTATCTCCTCTTTATTGGGGATTCTCTCAGCATTTTTGTGGGAGTTAAATTAGGCAATGTATATAAAGCAGTGGTTCTCACATGTCGTTGTACATCAGAATCATTTATTAAAACACAGATTACTGAGTCTTACCCCAGAGTTTCAGTGGGTCAGGCACGAGGCTCAGGAATTTGCACTTCTAATGAGTCCCCAGATGATACTGGCACTGCTGGCCCAGAGACCACACTTTGAGAACCACTGACTTAACATAGTAGAAACATAAATATGAACACCTACACACACACACACACACACACACACAGCCCAGATTTTTCCGGAATTGACCTGGTTTTTAGTCAATGGAAATATACACATATATCATTTTAAACTGCCCTTACTACAGCCCTCAAGGGGCTATCAAGAATAAAGCCTTACAGCAGAGTGGTTGTAAAGGAGGTAGAAAGGACAGGATAAATATTTCATAGGCTCAGCAATTCGTGTTCCTCACATGTCCAGAGAGAATGAGAAGTGTCTGGAGAGAAGAGGAAGGAATCGCGCACTTCTGAATCCATTATGCAGGAAGCATTACTTCATTACTCATCAGTCAAGGAGGGCTTCTAGGTGGAGGTGTGCTTTCAAGGCTGGGGTATGTTGGTGTATCAGGATCTAGGAAACATCCTCCTCAAACCCTAAGATCCATGGCCCCGCTGCATCAGAATCACAGAAATTTGGGCCTCCAGACCTGCAGAATCAGAATCAATGAAGGGGAGGTCTAGGATCCTTTATTTAAACATGATTCCAGGTCAGATTTATACATACTTGAGGAGTTCTTTCCTAGGGCGTCTCAAATCTCATCAAGGATGTAAGGGTCTGGGGGAGGGGAAATGGGCAGTTAGTGTTGCATGGGTACAGAGTTTCAATTTGGGAAGATTAAAAAGTTCTGGAGCTGGATGAGGATCATGGTTGTAGAACAATGTGAATGTACTTAAGGCCATAGAACTGCACACTAAAAAATGGCTAAAATGGTCAATTTTCTGTTATGTGTATTTTATCACACTAAAAAATAAAGACCCATCAAGGAGATAAAATTGTAATCAATGAGATCAGTTGTATCTGATTAATTGCAATCTACCTTGAGAAAGATGTCATAATGTATTGTATGAAGTACAGAAAGACAAAAGAAATAATGTTTGGAGGGATCCCTGCCCAGCTGAATGAGTGCGTGGTCTGATTCTAATGACAAGCATTTCTGAATGAGGCAGAAGTAGCTCCAGGATAAATAGGAGGCAAGGTTTCTGGTAAATATCCAACCCCCTTTGCTTCTCTTCTGGGCTCCCCAGGCAACATTCTGATCTACAGTGATGGGGGCTTTCTCAAGCACTGCTCCCCACCCCCCACCCATCCCACTGCCCAGTAGGTAATGTCCCCTGCAGGCACATGTGACTCTGAGAGGTCTTCCGCTGTAAATTTCCATGTATCTCAGCTACATGCCTTATTCCCCTGGGAACAGAGTCCTATTGGGCCACTGCACATCCATTCCCCAGAACCTCGAAGCCCGGCCAATTGATAAAACTGAAGTTCTAAACCTGCAAAGCTGAGGACGCAAATGACTCCCTTGAGGAGCACAAATTCCAGGAGGCCCAGCCTAGAAAGAGAACTGTCAACTCCATCCACCTTCTTCCACCCAACACGTACCTGTTTATAATGAAAGTATAAGTCAAACCTGGGCAATGTTCTCATTTTGCCCAGGAATAGAAGCAGCATTATCTGCTTATTCTTTCCAAACTCATCACAGGAACCTGTCAAGTCCCACTTTAATCTCACTTCCTCAGCAAAATCGTGGCTGAATTCTCCGAACTCATTTCCCCCCTCTCTCTTCTAACTGTCTGTCTACTGAACCAGAATCAAAGATTTTGAGATTAATTATACATGGCCTTGTATCTTTTCCTGACATAAATAGCTCGATAGGGTGCAAAAGGTGTGGGTTTGGGAGTCAAAAAGATTTAGGTTTGAGGCTAGCCCTGCAACTCCCTGGCTCTGTCACTTTGATTCTGAGCTTCAGAATATGCATCTATACTTAGAATTTAAGAAACCCAGTCAAAGTAAAGAACTAAGAAGGTAGGATAAGGCTGCAAGAGGGCCCAGCACTGTGCAGGCTCCCAGCAGCTGCTCTGAACACACTACTAAGCTAGTGGAGGCTGAGAAACACACACTCTCCTCGCTTTCTCCCAGAGCCCCGTTCTCAGCCCTGGCTGCCTATTAGTCTAGTGAACAGCTTTGAACGCCCAGAGATCCTAGGGGGGGGCTCAAGCATCCATTTTTTTTTTTTGAAAGCTCCCCCAGCCACTTCCCTAGAGCAAACAGAATGGTACCGAGTTCAACAAATGTTCAAGGAGGACTTAATAAATTGATCGAGATACGGAGTTCCGTGATCAATTTATTGACAAGAAGGGGCTGTTCCTTGCAGGCAGCATCGTCATTAGCTTCCATTTTCATAGCAAGAAAACCCCACAGAATCTTAGGTAACTATAGAAGAGCATTAACTGAGCTGCCAACACTTGATATTAAGGTCAAAGACCCCAGTAATGTTTTTTGTTAATTATTCACATTCAACAGCAGTGTCTCTTCATATACTGAGACTTCTTGTTAGGGAAATAATCATCTTCTCCAAGACATATTTTGTTTGCTGCAGTGGTAATAAATAGATAGATAGATAGATAGATAGATAGAAATAAATAAATAAATAAATAAATAAATAAATAAATAAATAAATAAAGGGGCCATGGAAGAACTTTGGGAGGAAGAGCTGTGGTATATAGATAGATAGCTGGATGGTTACTAAATTTGACCCCAGAGTCATATAATTAGAGAAGCAGGTGGGGCGGGGAGCGGGGAGACTTCATTACTACAAAAATCATTAGCAGAGAAAGAAAGAAAAAGGAGGGCGGCAGGTGGAGGCATTGAGCTGCCAGGGAAGGCGCCTGGGTCAGAGAGTAGCCGGAGATTGAGAGACCTGACCGAGAACTCCCAAATCCCCCTGGGGGTTTCCACAGGGTAAGACAAGAGGTTGGAAATGCTCAGTGCATTTAATTGGCCACAGTCTCTGTCTCCCAACACCTGTGTCTGGGATTGTGTGGCAGCACTCCCTGCAGACACGGAGGTCTGCAGAGGTGGCCTTGACTTTTTCCATTTCATACGTGGACATGAAGGGTCCTCTGTGATCTCAAGAGGAGTCAAGGAGGGACTCAGAATGAAGCCAGAGACAGAGACAAGCCCAGTCCCTAGCTAGCTAACTCCACCTGATGCCTGCTCTTCAAATCTTGGCTCCTCTTGGACTCTCTAAGCCTGGATCCTGCCTTTGACCCAAGTAGGGTGAGAGCTGACTCCTGTCCCAGGAGGAATTTGTTCCCTTTGGTTTGATTCATTCAGCATTCTATGTCTGGCGATTCTTCAAGGCAGCAGCTGCAGGCAGGATGGCTTTGGGGAAGCACAAAATGGAGAGAGCCCTTTCCTCCAACTGTGCTACAGGCCCTGTGCTTTTGCACCTCAGTGGGAGGGCAGGTGTTCATGGCGAGAGGCCGTGGTGCTCTGTGGGAGAAGGCAGTGGAGGCAGGGAGAAGGGGTAGTGTCCTGTGGATATGGCCATGAACTACACAGTCGGCCTGGAGACAGCAGTGCCCTGCATAGACCTGCAGCAGCTGACCGGGCTTGTGTGTTCTCAGTGAATACTCCCTGGATACACCCAAGAAAACGTGGGGGGCTTTTGGCAAAGACTGAGATCCTGAATTAGGAGGAGGGGGCGCAGATAGGAAAATGTAAGAGATTATTGATCACATGACCCACTTTCAACCCGAGGAAAATTATATTAAGTATATGAAAGAGGAAGAAAGAACTATCTGATCCCCAACCTGATTTTTTTTTTTGACTGACGCTGGTTTCTTTCAACCCACAAGGCCAAGTTAAATGGTAAAAATAAGTAAATAAATGATAAATAAATAGTAAATTTAAGGGTAAAATGAAGGTAAACAGTTTCAGTTACCCAGAATCACTCTCCCCCTAAATTATCCTCAGTATTGATGAAAACTTTGGGCTTAAATCTTCCCCAAGTCTTCTGACCAGCCCTGACCATCCAGGGGAAAATCTATCAATTCCATGAGCAGAATTAACCGCATGTCCCACAAGCCCAAAGAGGAAAATACCCACACCCACCTACATGCGAGCTCATATGTATCCATACGATGTAGACCCAACCATAGACCGCCGAGTTGACAAGATAGAGTTAAGGGCTCAGCCTTGCTTTTCCTTAGCAGATGCCACGTGAAAAAATGCTAGCTTGGCAGTGCCCTGTGGCTTCAGCAATCAGGCAAGGAAGGCTAATTAGTCAGTCTGAGATCCAAGCGGGAAATGCTGACAAAGTCAATAAGCAGGAAGTGCCTGAACCCCAGGGAGTGGGGGGCTGGAACCACACAAAAGCAGAGGGCAGCAGGTCCTGGGGCAATGGAAGGGCAAACAGGTGTTCTCCAGAGAGCCCTTTACCTGCTGACCTCTTCAGCCTTTATTCCAGAGATTATTTCCAAGCAACATTAAAGAGGGTTTATCAAACACCACGCACGGTGCTCGTCCTTTTCTCAGACACTCACACCTTTGAAATGGAAAAAGGGTGGATGGTGATGACAGACAACTGATGCCAAGTCACAGGGCTTTGCAGGATGTGCACAATAACATCGTCGTCCTGGAACATTAATTCTCTATCCAAAGATGGCGGCGGGGCGGGGGGCGCAGGGACACAGAGAGCATCATTTGATATCAGACAAGCATGGACGTATTATGAAATACAATGCAAATGCTGCAGAAGTGTTTAAAGTGTTTAAAGCAGAAGGCTTTAAAATTAGGGCTGCACTCCCAGACCTCCTAGGGCACATGATTGCTGTCATCGGGAGTTAGGATACGTCAGGGGAAAACCAGAAGATATTTTCACTTTGTCCTCATATATCAACTGTAAGGGTTAGTTTTACTTTCTCAAATTAAAGTAATAATAATAATAAATAATAATAATGGCTTAATGACTTGCCCAAGCTCACCCAGCTCACGACTGAGCTAGAAGCGTAAATTAAGTGTGTTGATGCACCAACCTATTCAAGATGGCAGCTGGGGGTACTAGAAGGAGAGCATTTAGGCTCCTCAATTATTCCCCAGGTTTTCCAGAGAGCACTCAGGGTACCCTGGCAGGCAGAGAGAGATGGCTGTCCAGAAGACAGCACTGGACTGGCCCAGAGAGGAACAGGTCACTCTAATGTCCCAACAGCCACCAACAGAGCATAAGAAAATCCTGAAATAAACAAAAATTGTCCCTTCACTTAGAGATCGGGTGTGATGGACACTGAGTTACACGGAGAAAAAAAATGTTTATCGTCTATATAATTCACCTTTCTTTTGAATTAGCGTGACTCAGGGTATCACAGAAGCCCATCAGTTGTGAAAAACTGATTTAGATTTAGGAAATGTATTCACTTACCTTCTGTACCTTGGTGGAAACATTCGATTATAGTGACTTCCAAGTATTTCTGAAGATTAAAATTCATAAAGCTTGGGTGAGTTTTTATTTCATTGGCATACCTTTATTTCACTTATTTCCTTGCATATCTTCCAAATTGAAAGATGCACTGTGGGCAGTGAAAGTCAAGTCTGGAGGCTGCCCAGACAGCCCTGCCTAACGGTGATAAGTTGAGCAGAACAGCAGAAAGTACACGGCTCTGAAATGCACCCATTTGACAGGTAGTTACCCTGCCAGGCAACTGTTTTAGGCACTGGGAACACAACAGCAAACATAAGAGTCAAACATCATCTCTCAAGTGACAGAACTAATGCAAATTCAGACTCTGGTGAGTAATCAATAATACCCCAGCAATAGCAGCCGGAGCCCCGCGGTCAGAGTGTTCTTAACCCGCTACCTAATTTACTCCACCTCCTGGACCTTTCTTAGTTTCCTAGTCTGTACATGAAGATGGTAGTAATAGCCGTCATTATGAGGACTATGACAACTAACCAGTTTGAAATAGATAAAATAGGAAACACCATATAGCACTGTGATCATGACATGGGCTTGGGGTCAGACACCTGAGTTTGAGCATGTGACACTTAGAACAATGCCTTGTACATATCAGCACTCCATAAATATTAGCTTTTCTTGTGAACAATAATACGAATAAGAAGATGTATAACTGCTCACCGAATGGTATTTAATAAGTGTTCAATATGTATGTCAGTTACCATTTTCCCCTCCTCCTCCTCTTTCTGTCCCCAGCTGGCTGACAGAAGGGGGCTGGGAACACAGTGAATGTTAATGAATGTATGCATCCAATCTCTGGCTTTACTTCAAACCAAAGAAACAAATGATTTTGAACTTCCTTTGGTTTTTGCATCCTTCGTCCCTGAGAAGAGCCAAATGGTGTTGCGTCTGACTTATGCAAGAACACAGGCCAAACGTAGGGTTTGGTTAGCATTTTGTTTCTTACCCTCAATAATGCAGATCATGGCCTTGATTCTGCCTTGGAGGGGGCAGTGGAAGTAGCTCTCCTTACTTGATAAATAAATAAACAAATAAAAGAAGCGGGGGCAGGGCGGGGGGGAAGGTAAATGCAGCAAACTGTGTCCACTGGATTAAAAGAAAAAAAATTAAATCTATGCTCTATTCCCAAATAGAAATGGAAATGGCTCCACCAAAGGTAGATATTGAGTAAAAAGCCCCATCCTGAGAGCATACCTAGAGGGGAGAAGGGAGAAAACTGCTCACTACAGCTACGGCTAACTGCCTTTCCTCTGGCCCCCACACTGACCTTCAGCTGGGACGAGGGGGAGCCTTTTTCACAAAGAAGCAACTCAAAGGAGTCAGTTGAAGATCTGAGGGGAACAGATGTCTGATTTCCTCCCTGGTTCCTTAATGCTGCTTTCAGCTTAATTAGCCAGCTGTGCTCCCCTCACACCTGGATGGGATTCTGGAGGACCAAGCAAACACCCACTGGGCCCCCAAAGGGTGGCTCACACACTCTCTGCGCTCCAGGCTTTGTCTGTCTCCCCATCAGGCCTCTCCCTAGAGTCTGGGCTGTAGCCAGGTCCTTCTAGTGACCGTGGGGCATAATCATAAGGGAAGCAGGCTCACAAAAAAAGGCCCTTTCTTCCCAGCTGCCACTTCAGGTCCCAACTCGCTGTGGTTTTTTGGAGGGGAAGAACAGGATCTCAAAGTTCCAGGAACCCTACTCAATATCCTACATGTACAGATTCCTTTACTCTTGACAAGAATGCTGAAAGTATTCTTTTTTTTAACCAGCGAGAGAACTGATACAAAAAGGGATTAAATAATATGCCTAAAGTTATTCAGCTAATGAGTAGCTTAACTGGGATTAAATTCCAAGCATTCCACCTTTAGGACATGTATTCTCTACCATGACACCAGATGCTTGATGGATGAGCTCACCAGGGAGCAGAAATGGGTGAATATGTTTTAGGTTTGAAAGCAAAAATATGGATGTCATTCAGCCCATCAGTCCAGTGAGCCACTGTAGCCCCAAGCTGTTTTAGAGAGACCAACAGAGGAAAGAAACATGGTTTCTGTTCAGGTAAGTTTTACTGTCTAATATTAGTGGCTGACATTGGCCAAGCATTTACCCATCCCCCAGCCCTGTGTTATTGCTCTCATTTTACAAATGAGGAAAACTGAGACCCAGAGAGGAACATGCTCAAAGTCATATAGATAATCTGAGATGGAGCTGGGATTTGAGTGTAGCTGTCTCCTGAGGAGATATGCTAATCCCTGTGCCAGGTAAGAAGGCAACACTCATCAGGCATGGGGGGCTAACCAAGAGTGGGAGGCTTTGTCACCTCACCTCTGCTCCGTGTTGCAGAAACCCCTGAGCCGGTAAAGCTAGACTTGGCCCCGTCCCCATCAAGCCACCCTTGGCTCCTTTGGCTCCTACTTGAAATAAAACTGAATCTTGGGCTTCAGCCCCTGACTCTTGTTTATGCAGCCCCTCCTGACCAGGGAACCAAGGTTCCCGACAGCGTGTCTTCAGCAAGAATCCTTCTCCAAGCTCCCAGGAGAGCAGGCAGATACTCAGAAGAATCTGATCCCCCTAGCCTGGAACTGCTCCTGAGCCTGCCATGGAACCCTGTCCAGCCTGCTCAATTACCACACCCACCTGTCCCATCTCCCCAAGGGGCAGAAAAATGCAGCCTGATAGCCTCCAGGGGATGCTCTCTGTGACTTCAAATTTTTGTTTAAAGGGCTATTTTTGAGAAAGCTCTTTGGAAGCTCTGATTTTGGAGCTTTTTATGTCTGTGGGATCTGTAGTGATGTCCTTTATTTCATTTCTGATTTAGTAAATTTGTGTCCTCTTTTTTCTTAGTTAGTTTGGCCAGAGGCTTATCAACTTCATTGATCTTTTCAAAGAGCCAGCTTTTGGTTTTCTTGATTTTCACTTGCTTTTCTGTTTTCAATTTCTTTGATTTCTGCTCTAATTCTTATTCTTTTCTTCTGCTTTGGATTTAATTTGCATTTCTTCTTTTTGGTTTCCCAAGGTGAAAAAAACAAATGGTTGATTTTAGATTTTTCTTCTTTTCCAATACATGCATTAAGGGCTATAAATTTTCCTCTAAGTACTGCTTTCACTGCATCCTACAAATTTTAATAAACTATGATTTCATTTTCATTAAGTTCAAAATATTTCTTAGTTTCTCTTAAGATTTCTTCTTTGACTCATGTATTAGAAGTATGTTATTTGATCTCCATGTATTTTGAAATTTTCCAGTTATCTTTCTGTTATTGATTTCTAGTTTAATGCCATTGTGGTCTGAAAACAGATATTGTATGGTTTCTATTCTTTTAAATTTATTGTGTTTTATGATCCAGAATGTAATTTGTCTTGGTAAATGTTCCATGTAAGCTAGAAAGGAATGTATATTCTACTGGTGTTGGATGAAGTAATCTATGGATGTCAATTATATCCAGTTGATTGATGTTGTTGTTGAATTCAACTATGTCCTTACTAATTTTCTGCCTGCTGGATTGAGGGATGTTGAAGTCTCCATCTGTGATAGTGGATTCATCTATTTCTCTTTGCAATTCTGATAGTTTTGCTTCATGTAATCAGCTTCTCTATTATTAAACTATAAAGCAACTGTTGAGGATTGTTGTATCTTCTTGGAGAATTGACTTCTTTATCACTATGCCTTTCTTTTTAACCCTAATAAGTTTTCTTAGTTTGAAATCTGCTCTGTCTGAGATCAATATAATTACTCCAGCTTTCTTTGGATTAGTCTTAGTGTGGTATATTGTGCTCCATGAATTTATTTTTAATCTGAATGTGTCTTTATATTGAAACTGGATTTCCTTGTAGACAACATATATTCGGGTCTTGTTTTCTGATCCACTCTGACCATCTCTGTCTTTGGTGCATTTAGACCACTGACATTCAAAGTGATTATTAATATATGTTAGATTAATATCTATCACACTCGTCACTCTTTTCTATTTGTTGCACCTGTTCTTTGATCCTATTTTGTCTTCTATTCCTTTTCTGTCTTTGTTGGTTTTAGTTAAGCATTTATGATTCCATTTTTTCTTCTTTCTTAGCATATCACTCCTGTTTTTGAGAAGCTGCCATAGTCATTTCTTTCCAGCTTTTTTCCCACCAGTCCAGGCTGTCTCTCTGTTCTTCTTTTACCAAGTCCATTCCATCCATGCAAGCCACTTACCGGTTATTCAGATAAACAACTTTAGTTTGCACTTAGTTATAGGTACATGGTGATCCTTGCCTTCAGGAGCTGATGAGCACTATTACCATTTACTGAGCATCTGTTATGTGCCAGTCACTGCCCTGTGTGACAGGGACATTATTATTCCAGTTTCAGAGATTTGCTGCACACACACACACACACAAAATGTTCTTCATTCTTTTTTGTTATCATCATTTTTTCCAAAAGAAATTTGGACAGTCTGTGATCTGAGTTTGGATCTAAACCCTGATATCTCCTCTTCTCAACAGGATGGAAACCTGACTTTCTGCCTCTGATTTCTTTCCAAGTTCTTCATCTTCCTTTTTTTTTTTTTTCCTTTTTTTTTCTTTTTTTTGTCCCATGGAGGGGGACTCACTTGGCTTCAGCAGCAGCAAGTATATATTATGATTTTTAAAATTAAATTAAAATTTCTTTCATTTTAAAACTACAGAGCAGTGGCATTTCGGGACAAGCAATGAAAAGGATGACATCACCCCTTCTGGGCATTCGATCTAGTCTTAACTGTAATAATAATATTGTAGTAAAATGATAGGGGACACAAAACATTTTAGGGTACCCTATCTATAGCCAATTCAGTCAGTAATGGCCATCTTGCCCATGTGATGGCTTTTGATTTGCCATGTGGGGGAATTTAAAATGGAAACGTGGAGATTCGGCTACAGATGAGAGCAATCAGAAGTGGAGTTTAGCTGAATCACAGCAGTGGTGAAGCGCTAATGACAGGTCAGGAAATTCTGCGGCAGCTCTTGTCCTGGGAGTAGCCTGGTTCCTACCTTTCCTGTGGCTAATGGTCCAGATTTCACTTGGATTCCAGCAGGCCCAGAGCCTTAGAATAGTCTTCCCCTTAACTCTAGGGGATGTCTGTTCCCAGCCAACACACTATCTCTCACACAAACTGATTTCGCTTAATAAAAAATAAAATGTACCTCTTTTACAAAAATAGAACATGTATTCTCTCCTGAGCTTCAGGCATATACTGACTATAGTCAAACACTCAGGCCAGTGGGCGTGCAGCTCCCACCCAGCGCCTGACCCTGTGCCAGGGATTGTGGCTGAAGCTGAAGAAGGGACAAAGTGCTAGGAGATGGCAGGCCCATCCCATTCTCTTATGGGGGGAAAGGACAGGAGGGAGAGCAGAAAATCTGGCTTTGGCCCAAAGGGAACAGGAAGAAGTGAAAAGGAGCTGACTTGTTTTGTGCTTGCTCCTCGCCGGCTGCCAGCTTTCTAGCTGCCACAAAGACAGGCGAGGTTGTTTCCCAGGACCAATACTTCTTTTCTGGGTGCTGGGAGAGAGAATAAAGCCACAGCCAAACCCATGCTGACACCTTTGCCAAGCCAATAAACTGTAGTTCATGGCAAAGGTGAGTTCATCCAAGGGTAGTTATCACTAATGAAAAACTACGCAAGATAGGAAAGTAGGTTTTTTTTGAGGAGCCTTAGGAACCAAAATAGAATAACGCTTAAAAGTTGTATGTACCTGTATATAGAGTGGGTGTGTGTACGTGTGCGTATGCACGTGTTTTGTTTTGTTTTGTTTTGTTTTTCCGGGGAATAACGCTCTGGAAAGGAAAGCATAGTGATAGAGAAAGCCACTTACTGGGTGTCCTTGAACAAGTTAGTTAACTTCTTTGAGCCTCAAATTTCTTCATCCATAAAATTAAATTAGATAACATCTACCCCATATGGTCACTGTGAGGATTAAATGATCTAATGTATAATGACTGGTATATAGTCAGCGTTCAATATGGGGCAGCTACTTTTTTAAAATTCAGACAGACATAGGGAGTCTGTCAGGTCCTACAACATCCCTCCTAAGCCCTTGCTGTCTGAGTCAGATAGAACATTCCACCAGCATTAAACTCGGCCCCACCCCTACTCTTCAAATTGAAACTCCATAGCATTCTGGGAAATTTCTTTTCCTTTAGAGGAAAGTTGTTCAAGGCAAGTGACAGACAAGGAAACACCAGAGAAAGGGCTGATGCTTATCTCGGCACTTCATGTTCTTTGCCTCCACCACCCTGTCCGCTATCAAATCACCCAGACTAGTCGATGTGCGCAGACCAGAGACCATCCTCCATTCACGTAAGGATAGCTTGAACTCAGGTCCCACAAGAATTTTTTATCTGACTGCCTCAGGGTTTCACTTGGTAGCAGGTGCCTCCTTCAGCTGAGTCTGGCAGTCTTCAATTCGCCATAGTCCTCACCATTCCCTATGGCATTATCTTCATGTACATTTCTTGCCTGGCCCTGTGGTCATCTGCGACATATCCCTAGACACATACTTAGCTACTTTCCAAGGCAAATTTTTACCCTCCATCGGCCCCTATAAGAAGACAAAGAGCAAGGGTACTATAGGGTTCTATGAAATCCTTAGAATTGTGCACAAGAGTTGGACAGGATGGTTTTGTCCTCGAGACTCAGTTTCTTCTCCAATAGGAAAAGAGCAATGGATCGGGAGTCTGGCACCTGGAGTGCATAAATTCATCATTCCCCATGTCACCTGTCTGGACTTCAGTTCCTATTGTGGCTCCCTTTGGCTCTACTTTGTCATAACTGCAGAGTCAGCAACTACCTAGTTTGGTTGGGGATAGATCACCCCAGGAGCCTCTGTCATTGTTCTGAGCTAGTCATGTCCTATTAGAGGTAGGCTGAGCTGAAAACTCCCAGCAGCTGGAGCCCCAGCATTGATGTGGAGAAAGGTAGAAACTTTGTTTCCTGCTGTGACGGTTCATTTACAACCAAAAGATACATAGTGGGTGGGCGTCAGAGAAAGTGGAGCCCCTGACTGGGGCCAAGAAAACAGCAAAAAATTGAAGTAGAGGGGGGAAAAAAATTAAGAGCAGGAGGGATGAGGTGGAAGAGAAAAAAAGGAGGTGAAGAGAGGCACCTGATTAAAAAGCTTCATAATTTTGGACTAGAATGAATGAATGAATGAATGAACGAACGAACGAATGAACAAATGAATGAATGAATGAATCTGGGAATAAAAACACTAAAAAGAGTCATCGATTCATGTTGTGACTTATGCTGATGCCACCCCAGCTGCTTGAGGCATTTACCATGCATGACCTTGGCTTCTTTGTCCCAGCCCTGACTAGGGTGTGCTCTATCTGCTAATCCTCCCTCACCCTCTCTCCCCTCCAAATGAGCCCTCAGTTTTGTAAGCCATTTTGTTAGATTGCACCTAACGTAAAGCGTTCCACTGGAATAATCTTGTTTTCATTTCACCAACCAAGAAAAAAGACTTGAGATGCTTTTTAAAAAGCTGCTAAGCCCAGGCAATTTTAATAGGCTAGAGGGTGGAGTATAAGAGAACTTTAACACAGATTTAAAAAACAAAGTAAATGCTTGTGGGGGTGGGGAGAGAAAAGAGAAAGGGGAAAAGAGGGAGAGGAAGAGACAGAGAGAAAGAGAGAGAGAGAGAGACAGAGACAGAGAGAAATTGAGGAAAGAGCTCAGCCACGAAGGAGTGGGTTTTGGATCACCCCACACAGACTCCGATGCCTCACATGAAATCTGAGACAGGCTCTAAGAAAATGAGTGCCCACTACCAGAACCTCTCCTGCCCGCAATCTCCATCGAGCAGCCCTGGCACAGCACACTATCCCTACAGCCGGCACCTTAGACAGATGGCCCCCATGAGAAGCCCTCAGCCATGGGCTAGCTGGGCTATGGGTGATATTTAGAGAGACTTATGTGTATTTTTCTTTCAGAACAGGTATGAAGTACCTGACCTTTCAGGAAATCCCACGAGGGATCCCAATCATCCTGGGGCTGTATGCCGCCAAGTCCCCTGGCAATGAGACACCAGGGAGTTCTAAACCCAGCCAACTCATGGATGAAGAGTAGAGTCCTCCTTTAAACCTGAGTTCTGGAAATTTCTGGCAGGGTGGAGGTGTGGGGAGTAGTCCTTTCCACTGGTCACGAAAGACAACTTCTCCTCCATCACTGTGGCACTTGCCTCCTAACGGGCTTGTTGCCTGCTTGCTTGACCCCCAGGTCCCCAGCGCATTTTCCTCACTGCAGCCAGAGACTTATCTAAGAAACTTGAATCTGATCCTGTCTGGGGTGGATCTCATCTGCTGAAAACTCTATGGTGACTTTCCATATTTTAGGATAAGAATGAAATCCTCAATAAGGCCTAAGAGGGTGACCATATATTCTGCCATTCAAACCCAGACAGTGTTGGTAAGAAAAGGGGACACTATTCCTAACAATGGGAAACAGTAGCCAGCCAGGACTGTCCTCCACAAACTGAGATGTGCGGTCACCATTCGTTCAGGCCCCGCATGTCTGGCCCCAGGCTTTCTGTCCAGCTCAGTCAGAGCTGCCCTCCTGCTGTGCTCTGCCTCCAGCCTTGCAGGCCTTCTTTCACCCCCCGGACTTCCTAAAGATCCTTCCTGCCACAAGACTTTTCCATGCGCTGAACTCTCTCCCTGGAACCCTTTGACCATCCCTTTAAGCGATGAATTCCAACTCATCAACCATATCTCAGCTTATGATACTTTGGAGAGGCTTTCCCTGACCTCCCCGCCCCGACCCACAGCCAGCCCGGCAAGAGCCATTCCTTACATGTTTCCCAAAGAAACATATTCCTTTCCTTTAGGTTGCTTATTTCCCTTCACGGTTATTTGCTCATTTGTTTAATTATCTGATTGCTGTCTATTTCCCTCATCAGTCTCCATGAAAGCAGGGATTGGATGTATTCTGCAAACATTACGCACTTGGCACCGAGCACAATGCCTAGAAAACAGTAGGTGCTCAGTAACTCCATGAAAAATTAATGACCATTGGCTCAAGCCCTTTGCAGAATTGTAGAGAAATTCATTTTGTGCCTAACTTCCAAGCTCTGAACCAGCTTCGCCAAGGTCCTCCTGCCTCATCGCCCACCCTTCCCTCCTTGTTCTTCGATCCACTCTGATCTCACACACAGTCTGGACCCCCAAACCTGGCATTGGATTCTAACCGGCTCGGGAACATTCTTGAATGGTTTCAGAGTAAGCTCAAAAACACGAGCCTCTGGGGTAGAGGGGATCTCTGGGTACTGAGCCAGTTATCCGCCTGAGTGGTTCTCGATCTTCTTTTGTTTCTGCCCCAACCCACTTGTGACATGCAGCACTCTCTCATCAGGCTTTAGTTCAGAGATTAAGGGCACATATCAGAAGACTGGCTGCCTGGCTTCAAATTCTGGCTCTGCCACTCATGATTAGACGGGTGGCCTTGGACAAGTTGCTTTACAGTTCTGTGTCCTCACCTGTAAAATGGGGATGATAATTGTACCGTGATGTATGGTGATTAACAAGATAAGTTCATGTGTGTAAAGCATTTAGAGCTGGTGGTGTTCTAAATGACACACACTAGATACACAATAACCAATGGCTATTATTATCAGGAACACTCCCAGTGGTTCTCAGAGGGAGTAGGGTTTTAAAATCTCAAAAGATTCCCGTCCCTAGTCATTTAAACACACGTTCCCTGGGAGATACCCCCACCCATCCTCCCCTACATCCTGCCAGGGAAATCACTGCCCCAGTGAGTATAGAGACTAGAGACCAGTTGTCCCAGAGACCCCTCCAATACCCTCCCTGACTTCGCTTTCATAGCTCCAGGATCAGCTTACCAAGACAGGACAATCTCATCAGATACAGCCACTGTCTTTTATTCATTCAAGGCTCTAAAGACTGAGGAAGCCCCTCAAGCTCAGAACCATATCTCTTTTATCCACTAACATACGACCAGTGCCAAGCATGTTCCTGGCATATAGTGGGTTCTCGATGAACATTTTTTGACCAACTGATCTGGGCACCAGGGGATACGATGGTGAATAAAAGGCACATGCAGCCTCTACCCTCCAGAGCTTACAATCTAAGTAGAGAGATAAAGACCTTAAGAGACCATTACATTACAGTAGGCTAAGTGGGGGTTGGGGGGAGTACAGGGTGCTTTGAGAGCACATAGGAGGAGCATCTAACCTAGACTTGGGGAAGACAGAGAAGGTTGCCTGGAGGAACATTTACTCTTTAACTCTTAGACATGAAGGATGAGAGTCATCCAGGAGAAGTCGTGGTAGGGGAAGGGTGCTCTAGGCACAGGGAATAGCACTGTGGAGGCTCAGTGGTAAGAGGGTGTAGAACATCCAAGAAACAGGAGTAGATTTGAGGCAACAAGATGGTTGGCGACAAGGAAGAGAATATTTGGAGGGAGCCTGGTGAGGGGGACCAGACTGCTTTATGGAGGACCCGAGAAGCCATGCCAAGGCATGTGGACTTCGTCCTAAAGCAGTGGAAAGCATTCGACAGGTATTTATTGAGCAAATTCCATGTGTCAAGAGTAGACTATGCATTGGGGATATGGAAGGAAGCAAATCAGACCCTTGCCCTCATGGACTTCACAATTTCTTGCAGGAAACAGACATGAATCCAAAAATAACTGAACAAATAAATGCGTAATCAATCATAAAGGGAGATAAGCGATCCAGAACAGCCCCGCCTGGATCTGTCTGTGATGATGGATATATACATGGATACAGCCAGCATAGCCATATATGGTTAGTGTACACTTAGCATGTGACTGATGTGACTGAAGAACCAAATGTTTAATTTTATATGATTTTTATAATCTTCATTTCAAATTCAAATAGCCACAGGTAGCTAGTAGTTATTGTATGAGAGCACAGAAAAGAATTAACTGAGTTCTGAGACCACATAGCAAAGGAACCTGGTCTCATCTAGGGGATCAGGGTAATCATTCCTAGGGAAGTGATGTGAGTTAGGATCTAAATTATGAGCGGGCATATACTGTTCATGAGCTTGTCTCAAAACTCCCAACATACAGTGGAAAGAACACTAAAATTAGACTACACGAAATTTGGGCTCTAGCCCTGGCTCAGTGACTTATAAGCCAGGCAATGCATTATTCAAGCTCCTAATTTGCTCTGAACCTTACTTCCCTGATCTATGAAATGGAAATAACTTTTCTATATAATTCACAGAACTGTTATAAAGATCAAATAAAAGGATATATGTAAAAAATGTTGGAAACTACAAATATTATATGAATGTAAGATATAATCTTAATATCTTTTGTTCATTACAAAAGAAATACATTCCCATTGTAGAAAATTGGGAAAATGTAGAAAGATTTAAAGATTGAAAAACAAATTTTAAATAACATTTCATCTGTCTTTTCAGTCATTTTTTTCTTCGCATGTGTGCATATATGTAATTTTGTAAACAAATCCCCAGAGCTTACTTGTGTTCTGTTTTGTAGATTGCATTTTTCCCTTAGCAATTTATCATGAACCTTCCTCCAAGTCATTAGAATTTTCTACAACATGGTTTTCAGTGGCTGCAAAGTGTCCCATAAGACGTTGTCATTTTACCTTCAGAGCCCATTACCTCCCTTCATTAGCAGGTTGAGATTGAGTCAAGGGACGTCCCCGACTGCTTCCCCAACCACAGAGCTGGCATTGGGCCCAAGGACTCTGCCGGCACATTCAAACTCCACAGTTCCTAGAATCCACTGCCTCTATGTCGCCAAACAGACCAAATTATGAATGAGAAAGCCTCCCAGGGGACTCAGCTGATCCCACCTATATCTGCGCCATCTCTTCCCAGGCCCTGGAATCACGCCAAGCCCAGATGGCCGCTCTGCCAGACTCACCAGTAATTACACACCGCACTCGGCACCCAGGGCTGTGTAAATTCCCCAGGGGGTAACCATCAAATTCCCCTCACCGACACTGTCTATTTGGGGAATAGCTTCCTTTCTTTGTCACCGGTGAGCTTCGCTGGGCTTTAATGTTTTCAAAGTTCAGGTGGCCCCGGACCCTCCGAGCACACTCCTGCGGAATTGGTTTTCAGACTGTGCCACTTTAAACACGATTCGAGAAAAATTACCGGAGCCTCCACTCCATCTGTCTCTGGAAATGGTCTTTGTGCTCAGATCATTTGCCAGAGACACTCCATCTCCAGGATTACCTTGGCTATTTTATCTTTATCTGTCTGGAACATTGAAGGGGAAGCAGCAGATAACGCCATTATTTAAGTGACTTGTTCAGCTTAAATACTTTTGCACCTCAGAGCATGAAATACCCGACTGCAGCACTGGCCTTTCCCCCGGGGACCAGCCCCAGCACTGTCTTTAGGTTTTAAGCATGATAAAGAGAGGCTGCCAAGGAAACGGTTTTATCATAATGGGGCTGCATCCTTAGGAATGGAGGATGGGTGGCCCCATGGCTTAGAAGGGTATTTTAACAACCCTGCAAGACCAGGTGGCTTCTATGCAACTGGAATATTCTGCAATGGACAAAGCTTCAGCATACTTGAAAGGTCCAGAGAAAAAGAGCAAGGATTAGATAGTTAGGATGTTACCCTACCTGGACCCCACACATGGATCTTTTTATGCACTTACTATATACACATGCTATAGACACCAAGAGGAAGAAAGATGCTACTGTGTGCTTCCTGCCTTCAGGGAGATAAAACAGCAAAAGATAATGAACAGAACCAGGCAATACATGCCAAGTTAATAATAACAGCTAGCAATGATTGAGCTTTTATCTCGTGCCAGGCATTTTGCTAAATGCCTTCACATCTTCTTATTTACTCCTCGCAACTGTCCTATAAGGTTTACATGATGAGCCTCATTTTTCAGATGAGAACACTGAGCTATAGTGAGATTAAACAACTTGCACAATGTCATACAAGCAGCAGTTGCAGCCAGAGCTACCTGCTTTGTAAGCAAAACACCGCTGCTTCCAAAGGGAACAGTTGGGAGGAAAGAAAAGAGGGACCTGGCCCCACTTTCTAATAAAGCCGATCTGTTGGCCGTCTCAAATGTTAGGACCAAAAACCAATAAAAAGAACACAGGGTGGCCCCAGTGGGTGGTGAACACAGCTCCCTGTGGACCCTGGTACCTCTCTAGAGACGCAGCTCTACGTTTCACGCCCAAGGTATGGTCCTTTCAGGGTTTCTCTCTCTCTTTCTTTCTTTCTTTCTTTCTTTCTTTCTTTCTTTCTTTCTTTCTTTCTTTCTTTCTTTCTTTCTTTCTTTCTTTCTTTCTTTTCTTTCTTAGGCTTTCTCTAGGTGATATTCCTTGAGATACTTTGTAGGTGACCTTCCCACATTTTTGTCTATCATCCACATGCCAATGACTCAATTAATTTTTCCAGCTTTGAGTCCTCCTACAGTTCTCAACTTACTTAGCCAACAGTCTATGAGACATCTTTTCTTTAATTCCTTCTTTCCTTCCTTCTTTTCCTTCTCTTCCTTCCCTTCTTTCCCTTCTCTCTCTCTCTCTCGCTCTCTATCTCTCTCTCTCTCTTTTTTTTTCTTTCTTTCTTTCCCCTTCCTCCCTTAAAAATGAGATTCCATTCTTTCCACTCAAGATTGAGCCAAAACCAGCAGAAATACCAGCTACATGGGCCAGGGGAGGGTCCTGGGGTCAAGCTAGGTCATTGTTCAGAGGAGCCCAAGATAGATATGACCCAAGAAGTCATATTAATTCACAATAAAGAAGGGAGCAAGAAGAGCTCATGGCAGTACAGGACAAGCCACGTCGGATCTTAGATCCAAGATGAAAGAGTCAGGGCAGAGACAGAAAACAAGGCGTGAGGTCTGGCTTAGGCTGAGAGCAGCAGAAGCAGGCTCCGAGACAAGGCTGAGTGTGAGTAGTTTATCTGAGAGGTGACTGGGAAGCAGTAGTAGGGGAGTGGGGAACTGAGACAAGCTGAAGAAGGAAGCAATACAGAGAGCGTAATAAGAAGTTTACCGTTTAGGGAAATTGGGGCTCAACTGTACCAAGGAAGTCTGGGAAATGATGTGCAACATGCCTCAGAGTTGTCCCACCCAACTCTGAGGTGCTAGGGAGCTAGCGTATTTGCCCATCAACTCCTTCACATGAATAGTTGAGGGCTGCTCCCGCATGAAGTAAGTCCCAGCATTTCAGCCCTCCCTCTGTTCAGGCTAAGCAAGCTCCCCCTGCAGCCAGGGGAAACCCAAAGGCAGTCTCAGGTGCTTGCAGGAAAAAGCTTTGGTTGGGTGTGCCCAGGTGTATGACGAGGTCAGAGCCAGGGCAAATATAATTGGGAGGGAAAAAAATGTAAGAACACAGTAGACGTCCTCAAGCTATAGGGGGATAGAAGGACTGTGAGCTCCCCAGTGCAGCCTGGCTACTGACCACATGACACAGAGACAGGTAGATCTGGGGAAGGGGTCAAAGGTCAGGGTTGGGCTGATGGGGAAGCAGCTCCTGTGGGCAAGTCACTCAGGCCCTCTGCCCCTATCCCTTCCCTGTTCTAGGGATGAGTGGGCCAACCAACCTGAGGATTAGACCCCAGGAAATGGAAGGGCACCTGCAAGTCCTTGGTCCTCTTGTCACCTTCTAGTTTCTCTACCTACCCCTGCTCTGCTTTGCAAGATCCCCATGCACTTGATCCCTTGGCCAGGGCAAAGTGATTTCACTGAGATGGTACCTCCTCTCTTTCAACACAAATCTACCACCTGATCCTGTGACACTGGCCTCAGAACTGTCCCTCTGCAAATAATTGTGACCAAGGCGAGAGTTGCAGAAGTCAACATGAAGATCTGAGGCAGACATCTGTAATTTCACATTTGGAAAAACCCAGACTTTTTAACAGAAGTGCTGTTTTAATTTTCTCACTCCCATTCTTCTTTAACCCCAGATTGAAGGGGGGAAGAAACACTCTTTGATATGTGGACTGAAATCTTTAAAGAGCTATCTTGTTTTTTTCTTAATTTATTTTTATTTTTTTCTGCTTGGGGCAGACATCAAGGGCCCAAAATAGGAATTTAGTACCTTGGTCAGACGGTTCAAAATGCTAAGGCCACCATGGGGAATAGCAGTGCTACCAATCATCTTTCCTGCTAGTCCAAAAGTCAAATAAGTCCATGGAGGGCTGTTTTTTTTCTTTTACAATTTCAGGCTCCCTGAGGACTAATTTCTCTGAAAGCTGCATTAAACTAATAGCACCATAAAAGGCCCATTGTGAGATATAATTGGTTTGCAGGACTTTCCTATAAAAATAATAAAAAGACTGCCAAAAGCAGTTTGCAAAGGTCAATTATCTTTGTGTTGCTTGAGCTCAGTGGAGGTCAGTCCCAGAATCCCATTTTATAGGCATATTCATCAAAATGGGGCCTGCCCTACTCACCTGACCCCATCGACTGTCAGAGAACTCACAGGTTCCACCTTTTGCTGATCTCCAAAAGGGATTTTGGGCTCCTTTCTTCCCAGGGACTGGCCCGTCATCACCACAGTGAATGCATAGCTGGAAGCCGAAGTTTTCAAAGCAAAATGAAAAGGAGAAAAGCTACACCCTGAGCCTAAGAAAGAAGAGATGATAGTGAGTCAGCCAGGCATGTGCTCACTGTGTGCTTACAAACAAAGTGAGACAGGGACCCTGTTCCCAAGTTGCTGGGGAAGTAGTCATAACTCTTGGTTATATTTGACCAAAACCAACTTCGACTACCTTAAACAAAATGGTAAGTTTATTCATAGATACAGACCACAGATTGGTGGTTACCAGAGGGGAAGGGAGATGGGAGGGAGGATGAAACAGGTAAAGTGAGTCAATTATATGGTGAAGGATGGAAGCTAGACCTTCAGTGGTGAGCAAGCCATAGCGTATACAGATATCAAACTATAATATTGCATACATGAATCATATAATATTAAGCAATGTTACCTCAAGAAAAAATTAATTGAAAAAAAGGAAAGTTGGCTAATATTACTTGGAATTTTAAGGGTAGCTGGGTCCAAAGACTCAAACAATGTCGATTCATTGATGAAAGAATGTTCTCACCATCCTCTCTCCCTCCCCCTCTCCCTCCCTCGCCCTGGCTCCCGACATCTATCTCTGCACTGCTTGTTTATCCTCTCAGACAGGCTCTCTGCCACGGCAAATGAGAAAGCATCAGGCTGCCCCAGTTGCCCATTTTCCCCGTTGAGCTACCTCAGTACAAAGAGACTTTTTCTCCTAGTGCTCATATATCAATTCCAGCAAAAAGTTCTGGTTAGCCCTCTTGGATCTCTTGCCCTCCCCTGGACCAATCATGGTATTTAAGGGGTTTTAAGAAAATGATTTGCTCAGACTGGGTCAAATGCTCACTTCTTTGTCTAGAAGATCTGGAGATACTAGACACAAAGCATATTTGACAATTAACCAGATCACATCAAGTAGGGGGAGAGGAGTTTCCCCCAAGGACAGGATGCTAGCAGACAAAATCCTGCCTACCCAAAGAAAGCTATCCAACTTCAAAATGCACTGAATTGGTTAACTTAAGGTATTTCCATTCCAAATATTCCATTAATCTATTCATCCCTCCTTTCTTCTCTCCATTCATCCAGTCAACCAACCAGCCAGTCGTTTATCTAGGAAAAGTGTTAGTTTTACAGAAACAAGTTTTTCTCCTTCTTGCCCATGCTCAAAATAAAATATGAAAAACAATTGCTCTTATGGGGCTCTAAGTTTCTAAAAGAATGAATTATTCTCAAGCCCTAGAGTCTGCAAGTCTCAGTAAGGATACATTAAAAAGTACATAAGGCTACACACCAAAATGTTAACAATAGTTATCTCTAAGTGGTGTGTATGACTCCTAGTTCCTCTTATTGCATATCATATTCTCTGATCTTTCTGCAATGAAAATGTACAGCATGTATAATTTTAAAAAGGAAAAAAAAATAATGCTAAAAGCTTCTCAATCTCATTACTCTGATTCTATAGGCACCAAGCAACCCTCTTGGGACTTGAACTGGTTTCCCAAATCCAATTTGCTACTAAGAAGAGAACAGTGGCTGCGCCTTTCCATAAGAATAATACTCAGCCATACCAGCTTATCGAGTCATTTCTGAGTCTTGGACATGGAAATCTGCTTACCAGGTGCTGGCCCGACCATCAGCCTCCTAGGCAAAACCTGAAGGCAGCATCAAGTCCCTGGAGGATGAAAGAATTTGCCTTCTCATGATCGTCCTGTGATGGCTGGACACATTTGCCACTGGCCACAGAGCTGTAACTCATTAGCAGCCAGTGCATTTTCTGTTATCTACATGAGAGGGTGGTCCCTTGATGGAATCAGTGACCACCTACGCCGAGCATAAAAGAACGTGCTCTTCCTGCGAACAGCAGCAGAAATGTTCCAGCTGGGGCCAGGGGCTCCATAAAGAGCCATTTCTGTGTTGGCAATAAAAGTGGAAATTATCAGATCTTTGAAATAGCTTAAACTTAGACCTTAATATTTTGAATAGGATCAAAGTACCTTGGTATAGTACAGAACTTTTCATGGAGTCTTTTGTCACCCAAGTATGGCAATAGCCATATATGTTGGTCAAAAGTATTTTAAACTTTTATATCCAGGCTCATCTTGGAAGAGGTAGGATTGTGATCAAATAAAGAATACAATTTTAAAAGGATGTTGGTGCTTCTCAGATGTGAAACTGTTAAATAATTGAACACCAAGCTACATATATAATATTCACATGGACTCTGAATCTATTTACCAAGGAATCTATTTACTCTGAATCTATTTACCAAGCTCTTAGTCAGAAATAAACTAACATGTACTATTACGTTATATTACCATTCCTCTATCGTTTATACGTACTATTTCAAGTAGTCCCCTACGAGTTTCGAAGGTGGAGAATTAATGAATAAAATTAGTAGTTAGAAGAGCTGGAGCTTAACCCAAGTCTGTCTTGTCTCCATCCCGTACCTGCTTCCCTTACCACTATGCACCTTTCTTAATAACCCCCAATGGTATCTGCACACAAGGTGCACGCCCACAGGCACCACACATATGATAAGCTTGTGCAATGTTCAAGTGCCACATTTTCTGCATCGACTACATATTAATATGCAGGCAATGGAAAGGGATGCTAAGCGAGAAAAACTCTAACAAAAATGAAACATAGAAGGTAGAGTTAACTCTGAAAGAGCAAAATCAATTTAACTTAAAGAGTCTTTCTTCCACTGCATAGGAATTAGCAGATGAGCCATGGATTCTGGACAGGCTTGGCCATTTCTGGCTTAAAATACAACCTCTTCAGAGGAAATTTCCTGAAGAGTCAGGTGGACATAATTCTAAAATGGAACTCTAAACGTCAGCAGGGAAATAAACGCTGTGGTTATAAATCCCATACGGAAATAGTAAAAATGTCTCTGACTGGATAACAGCATGACACACCAACGTCCCAGAAAGACAAACATAAACATAAGTTGCTGCTGACTTTAAAAAAGAAGAGGTAGTGACAAATTCACTCTGGCGTCTCTGCCGAGGCCTTCGCAGCAATGCCTGGAAAGTTACAGGGCCCCAGGGCCTGTTCTCAGATCCTGCTTGCTGGGAGGGGTGCTGGCCAAAATAGGTTTATTTCTTCTAATGCTCAGACTGGGGAAAGTACAAATCTTTCCTTAGAGGTTTAGAAAACAAGACTGGCTTACTGAGGGTACGGCTTCTCTGTTGTTGTTCCTTACAATAACAAGAGGATTTGGAAACACACTTGGGTTTATGAAGTATAAATCCTGTTTAAATCTATAGAAGCTAAGAAGACACGTGATAGTTCTCTGGAGAAAGCAGCACCTGTGTCAGGTTGTACTGAGCAACGCTCCTTGTCGCTAGCGATATCGATAAATCTCCAGGTCTTCGACAAAAGGAGTCGAGAATAGGGAATTCATTTCAAATCATATCTCAGGTAGGCGTTTGAGCCAAAATAAGATGAAAGTCATTAATTTCTTTTTCCATTAAGCTACCAAGCACAAGTGGAATCATTCTCTCCTTTTCTTATTTCGATCTAAAATCTGTTAAGAACAAGAGCCAAGTTTCCTGTTCTAAATTTTCAGAGAATGGCACAAAATTGTCCTTTTCCTTTCTCCTTAACAAAAACAACAAGGTGTGAACAAAACTGTCACTTAACATGGTAATTAATACAGGGAAATATAATTAGCTGCTACAAGCATTTCTTGCTCATCTCAAACATCGCTCACACCAAGGAGATTAATGTCTGTATCACCATTAGAGTAATAAACTAACCTGATGAACAGGATGCTTTACCTGTCTTGATTTGCTAACACGATGTCCCAAAACAATTTCCAATTGATTTTTCCAAGGCCTCATCATAGATTAAAAAAATCAGAGGCAAAACGCTTCCACAAGCAAATCTTCACATCTGTAAACATAAACAGCTTTATAACAAACGACTTGACTTTCTGTAACAATATAAATATGTGTAACACCAGCAAGGCAGCCAAAGCTGACCCTGCAACTCAAGGCAAATATGAAACAAGCTCAGATGGTCACAAACTAGACAGCTAGCACTCAAGTATTTAACTACCTAAACCAAAAGCCACACTACCATTAGTCGACATAAGACCCTACCCCCAATGAAAAAGATTGAAACACCATCTTTAGCAAGCTGTGTTAAGATGAGGTTGCAGAAATTTATATAACACCTGGCTTTCCTTTTATTACAAGAAAGCCAAGACTGTTCAATCAGAACAATCCAGGCATGCAGTTTTCTTAGCAATAAGCACACTAGTCATATAACTAGATCATTCCATCATGGCTCACAGCCCTCTCTATGTGAAAAAAAAAACACAAGTTACCTTCTCCCATGACCCAATTTTCTCCCTACATCTCTGCCCTGTTTCTCACCATCCTTGGAGGTTATATACTTGAATCAGTTCACTTTAGTTTTTGCTTCCCATATTTTTTTTAAATTGGGAGCTTTAATGTGGTCTTCTGTATATAATCAGTTATAAGGTATAATTACTCCTTTATAAGTAGAATCGCCATTTCATTAAGTTTATTAATTCTTCAGGAAAACGGGGTTGCATAATGTTTAAGTTGGGAGTGCTTCTTCCAACGTGCTAGCTCTAGGCTTTCTCTGGGGCACATATCCTGTTGCTTTTGATAGCCTGATTCATGACCTTCTCCCTCTCCTTAAACACCTCAGTTGGAGAGATGGTCACCATATTTGAGGTAATCTGTTGCACTGCCAGGTTGCAAACAGCTGTAGACTTACATTTGCTGCCACACATTTGCTAGAGCCTGTCTCCTACAACTTGGGTTGTTGATACTGGTTCCATTCTCAGGGGGCTCCAGAGCCTACGTCAGCTCCCCTCCTAACTAGGTGACCCCTCAAACAACTGGAGACAGCAATCTGATCGGTATGAATGTTGGGCACAAATAGCCACAAAAGCCAAAAGTCACACCAGGAAGGTTCGTAGGACTGGGGGGAACCAAAGTATGACTCATCCCAGGGGACCAGCAGTGACTTGGCTCTACATGACTGTTGTTATCGATAAGTGAAGGTCCAGAGTTTTCTAATTTCCAAGAGACACGTGAAATCTGGACTTGTAGGTGAAATTTTCCAGTTTTTCAAAGTTCACAAGCAAGTCAGAAGATAATTTTAAATACCATGTGGGCCAAATGAAACTCATCTGAAAGCCAGATTGAAGCTACAGAACATGTTGGAAGATGCTTTTCTTAAACCTTCTCTTCTTTGAACCAGAGGTATGTGGTTAGATGACAATGACAAATGTTGTTTGGGATTCCTTTTTTATTTTTATAGTCCTACACACTAGCTTGCAGGAATGGTTAAGTGTCTTGCTGAGAGCATATATCTGCATTCACCTGGAGCTTACCTAGGTAATTATCTGACATCATTAGTCATATATCTACGTGTGGCCTTAGGAAATTCACTTATCCACTCTGACCCTCAATTTATTTATCTGAAAATTGGGATAAAAAATATTTTCCTTAGTGGAACTTAATAACTACCGTCCCTTTACAGGCTGAGGTTGCACTAGAATTAGTAACTCACGTCCAAAGAACAGTATGGAAAAGGAAAAACAGTAATTTTACAGTGGCAGAACCTGGCAAACACTAACTTAACCAAATGATAAAGGTGAACATCTCCTGTGATGTCATGTGGCGATCATATACCTCCTGATATGAAGGGCTTAATAGGGCACTTCACCTCTACGGTATTCTTCCCCCCAAAATGAACTCCAATCTAATCACAAGAAAAACATAAGACGGTTTCATATTGGAGGACATCTACAAGACAGTGTTTCAAGGAGGAGGAAGTAGTCAGTTGAATCAAATGTTGTTGAGTGTTGCATAAGATTAGGACAGGAAACGTTCTACTGACTTGAGTCTTTCCGGGGGTGTGGCTGGGGACTAAAGCTAGACTGGAGAAAGTTGAAGAGCGAGTGGAACCAAGGATAGAATATGGGTTTAAGAAGATTTTCTGGAAAAGAAAGAAGAGAAATTGAGGTATGAGCTGAAGAAGGATGTAAAACTAAGGAAGATTGTTGGTGGTTTTAATGGTCATGTTAATAAATACCTATAAGTTAATGAGAATGATCCTATAGAGCAGGACAGACTGATGATGCAGGAAAGAAGTAATAAGACTTGCCGAAACCACGAGGTCTCAAGAAACTGAGGAGATGGGATCCAGAGCACAAGGAGAGAGGTTGGCCTTTAATAGAAGTGGGGACACATCTCACCTCTTAATGGGAGGGAAGTGAAGACAGGCAAAGTTCCAAATGGATTTCTAGATTTGTTGGTGGGGAGATTACGGCTTCCTTCAATAAAGTATAAATAAGCCATAAGTTACAAGTCAGAAGGGCTGGGGAAAGGCGGTAAAACAATGGCAGATGGAGCACACTCATGCTGGGAGCCTGGACAGTCAATTACAGGAGAGCAGAATAGTAATCGCAGGCCATAAAATCTAAGCCATGTAAGGAGGAAAAGGAAAAAAAGACATGAATAGTGACAAAGTCATGCAGTCTAAGTTTTGAAGGGCCCAGGGATGTTGGAAAACTATTGCATTGGTGTATTGAGCATAAAGAAAGGAGGACTTGTTGGTCTTTACAAAATGGACCCCATGGGAGCCATGACAACTGCCAGTAATGTCAACTGGCACATAATGGGAACGCCCTTAGGGTTCCCAAACCCACAGAATCATCAGCCCCATCTTCAGGAGCTGATAAGCATGAGGATCCCACCTTGTAAGGTCCATGTAGACTGAACACCTGAGAGAGACGATGCTCAGGCCTAACCGATAGCGTCACAGACAGAAGATTCTGACCTTCTGATCTGTCATAGCCACTGGCTTGGGACCAATGAACAACGTTCCACGCCGCCAGTCCACAGAGCTCGCTTTGGAGACACTAAGGACTTTTATCCCTTCGCTCTGTCACGTAAGACTCTGTACATTCCCTCTCTCTGTGTGCTATGGCACACAATCTGCATGGGCACCTGATTGGTTTATCCGAGAAGGTTCCACTCCATAAACCTGGCCTCGTGGAAGGACACAAACACATTCAATAGTCTTACTTCAGTAACTGCTTTTCTTGTTCGCAACAGTTGGTTATTCCAGAGCATATCATCCAGAAGAACAGGAAGAAAAATATTTAAAATCTAGATTTCAAGACTGGTGGAATTATTGGATGACAACCTGAAGTGGAAGGGAATAAAAGTTGTGAGAAGCGAGGAACTCAGGGACTAAGAGCCCAGGGCACTGCATGAGTCATCCACATAGCTGCTGAGGTCACGGGAAGCAGTGAGAGTAGCAGCATGAAAAAACACACAGTAGTGAGCCCCCAGCTAAGACCTTCGGGGCATGAAGAGAGTGCCTAGGAGGTGGGCATGCAAATGAATAAAATTCGAGGGGTTGGTGGCTGATATAGCCAGTTGGCCAAACTTCAAACATACTGATATTTTGAAGGAGAAAATTATAGGAATTAAAGTAGAAATGCAGAGCAAAGATGACACCTACTCCGTGTGCTCAGCCTGAAGAGCACGGAGCATGTGAGACTTAAGAAAGAAAAGGTCTCCACTCAAGAGGGCTGCAAGGGAGTGAGCCAAGTCTCCACTAGAGCAAGGACAGGAAGAAGGGAAATTTCCAGTCAGAATAAAAGGTTTGAAGCTGATCATATGTCAGAGTTCAGAGGGCACAATAAGGAAAAGAAAGGATGGATACTGGTCAGTTTGAGCAGTATGAGAATGGGATGGCTGGGAGCTGATGCTTCCATCAGAGATTGAAGAAAACCTCAGTGTTGTGATGAGAGGCATGATAGGATTAGTCAAAGAAGCATATCAGTTCAAATTCTCCCTGTGAAATCAAGTTCCATGAGGCAGCAGGCCGCTTTCCTCTTTCACCAGTGAGGCTCTGTGAGTCCGAAGAGGGGCTTCTCTCAAGGAGGAGATACTGTATGTAAAGGAGCCATTCTCGAGCCTGGCTAGACATCAGAACCACCTGAGAACTTTAAAAAAATCCCTTGCCCACATCACACCAGAGCCAATAAAATCATACATCAGTATTTTTGAAAGTTCCCCAAGTGATTCCCATGTGCAACCAGGTTTGAGAATGTAGGTTCCTCTCCCAATGATTCTGGGGTGTGGTATGGGCTTTTTTAAAGGGTTTTTAAAAGACTTCGTGATGGTGGCTATTACTGTTATTGTAACACGTTAAGTTTCCTTGCATCACCACAATGCGAAGGAGGAAGAGGCATTCTCTTCCTTTAAATAGAAGAAAACAGTGTTATTTTGGAATTAGAGGAAAGAGTTCCTGGCATTGTCTCAAATTAAGTGTAAAAAAGACTAATCACTTAGGTGAAAGAGACAGAATTGGCATGATATACTTCAATAGCCATTCAATCTTCTAATACCTATTTAAAGAGCGTAATAGAAAGCCTCACAGTCCAGGGAGGATTCTTGACCAGATCCATTCACACAGCAGTTAAGCAGTTTTCACGATGTTTATTATCCATTCATCTGACTGCTTAGAATAATATTTTAGGACTTTCCAGGCTATTATTAGGAGCAAGGAGATGATTTTCAGATAATAAAAATTAAAGGTGACATTTTTGGGGCACTTACTATGTGCTAGGTACTGTGCAAATAATCACATGTGGTCTCCCATAATCCTCATAACAATTCTATGAGATGAGTACTGATATTATGCCCATTTTACAAATGAGAGTCCAAAGACTGGAGAGGTGACTTAACTTGCCTGAGATCAAAAATCTATAATTGAAAGCCTTTGTATTCAAATTCGAAAGTCCATCTAGTCCCAAAACCTGTGTGGTCTTAACCCCTATGCAATCCTATCTACTTACGAGATTCCATGAGACATGAAAGGGTTGTGGGCAAAGATGGAAGAATTAGCCTTAGAGAAAAGCAGAGACATGCTCTCTTGCTTGACAGAGTAAAAGGGAGAATGGGTAACTGGGTAAAAATATATAAAGAATTAAAAAGTGAAGAAGAAAAAAACTCAAAAATTCTAAAATTTACAAGGACACTTTTACATTTCCTAAAGTGCTTAGCACAATAAATATATACAGTTGAAACTCAAAACTGTTGACTTAATATTCTTTCAATTGTCATTGTATCATTTAAATGAGAAATCTTAACGGAAACAGTCGATTTGTCAAAGGGCTCAGATTCTAGCTTTTTGTTCATTTTTCAGTTCTCATACTTATTACAGCTATATTGTTTGTAGAAATACTTTAGAAAATACAAATATTAGAGAGAAAGGTAAGGAAGGAAGGAAGGAAGGAAGGAAGGAAGGAAGGAAGGAAGGAAGGGAGAAAAGACAAATGAAAGAAAAGAAGGAAAGAAAGAAATAGAGAAGGAGGAAAGGAAGGAAGAAGGAAAACATTCTTCCTACCAGTAAAGAGCCAGCTAATAAATGGGGAAGAAATTAATGTAGGGAGGAGACAAGAAAATTAAAAATGGTAGTCAAGCTACATTCAGAGACTGCAATATGCTGATTAGCCCTGCAGCCAGGCCAGGAAGACACCTTCATAACAAAGGAAGATTACTACTGGGATTACTAACAATCCATTCCTCATACCCGTGAAAGGGAAAACAGGAACCAAGAGAGTCATCCCTAGGCTAAAACCATGCTGGAATCTATGGATTAAAGGCTGGGAACTGCCAGCAGGCCTTTCACTCTACATATTCTTACCTTTCACATTACATACCCTTCTCTTTCCTCACTATATGTCCATATCAAAGGAAATGGGAACTAAGAATGACATATAAACTGAATTCCCGGAACACTCAGGGTCCCTCACTGTGCCTTTACTCTCTGTCTCTCTCTCCCACTGCCTTTCTAAGTCACTCTTCGTTCCTCTCACTGTCCCTCTCACTGTCCCTCTGTCTTTCTCTAGGTATCTTTTACTCTGTCCCTCTCACTGTCTCTCTCACTCTCTGCCTCTGAGAGGAGACTACACTCTGTCCGTAGGTTGTTACCCCTTTTCTAATAAACTTTCCTCTCGACTCTAACTTTGGCGTGTGTATTGAATTATTTCTACACTCTCCACCAAAGGACTCACTTCTCTTGGTACAGGGCTTGGTTTCCCTCCACCAACTTGGGGAAATTTGCCCTGTCCTGCTTCAAAATGATAGAATAAGGTCTATGGCCATGCCACCCTGAACATGCTTGATCTCGTCTGATCCCAGAAGCTGAGCATGGTCGGGCCTGGTTAGTACTTGGATGGGAGACCATTTAGGAATACCAGGTGCTATAGGCGTTAAAAAAAAAAAAAAAACATAGAATAAGAAAATCACCATTTGGCAAAATATTATAATTTCTGTTGATTCAAGAAAGAATCATCAATGGTGCTAAAACTAGGGGGTAAAATTGAGAAAACAATATTGACATAGGCTCAAATTATTTACCTACTAGATATTTATTAGTTACAATGGTTTGAAGAGTAAATTTACAGTAAAAAAAACATGAGAGATATCATGTTTTTTAGTTCCCATTTCCTATGATATGGACCTTAAGCAAATTATCAGACTTAACATGGTCAGTAATGAGACTTACCATTTACCTTCTGATATTGAGTATTCAGCAACGGTATTGAGAACTCAGCATCATTTCTGTGATATTTCTGCCAAAAGTGAATGACCTAAACGTAACCATAAGAAAACATTAAACAAAATTGAACTAAGTTTGAAAAATAACCTCCAGTGTCGTGAAATATAAAGACTCAAGATCTGTCCCAGATTAAAGAGGTCTAAAGAGATACGACAATTGAATGTAACATATGCTATTTCGGTTTTCATTTGCTATGGAGAACATAAATGGGACAAGTTGTAAAATCTCAATAAAGTCTATACTAAAGTTTGTATAGACTTTAATGTTAATTAAATGTTAATTAATTATACTGTTAATTTTCTGAGGTTGATTTTATTGGAGTTATGTAACAGAGTTCCTTATTTTTAGAAAATATATTCTGAAGTATTTAGGGATAAAGAGACATCATCTCTACAACTTACTCTTAAATGGGTTCAGAAAACAAGAGATAAATGAATAAAGCAAATGTAATAAAATTATAAAAATTCTATAATCTAGGTGAAGAGTATCAATGAATTCCTTGTAGTATTCTTAAAACTTTTTTATAAATCTAAAAATAAGTCAAAATTTAAAAATTTTTGAATAAGCCTCTAATGTAATCTACAAGCAATTTAACTATCTGCTAAAACAAACTTGCTTACTCTTTAAAGGAAAACAACAAAATCTAGACATTCAATAGTGTAACACTCACAATATCTAGCATCCAATAAAAAATTACCAGGTATTCAAAGATGCAGGAAAAGGTGACCCAAACCAGGAGAAAAATTCAGTCAATAGGAATAGCTATAAATTACAGAGATGATGTAATTAGTAGTCAGAGATTTCAAAAAAAAATGTGGTAAATATGCTCATAGATATAAAGGAAAGCATGAACATAGAGAGGAGGGAGAGAAGATATAAAAATTAAGCAAATTAAGCTTCTAAAGCTGGAAAACATAATATCAGAAATAAAAAAATTTATCGAATGGGGTTTAATCATAGTGAAACACTGCACAGGGAAATATTAGGAAAATATTAAGACACAGCAATATATACTATCCAAAGTGGATCACAAAACAACAAAAAAAGACTGAAAATAGAGGAATCAATGCCTTATAAGACACTATCAAACTGCCTAATATAAAAGTAAAAGGAATGTCAGGAAGAGGGTACGTACAAAAAAATTTTTTTGAAGAAATGATAGCTAAATTTTTTCCAAATTTTATTGAAGTGGTAAGCCTACAGATGCAAGACTCTCAATGACTCCCAAGCAGGATAAACATAAAGAAAACCACACCAAAGCACATTATAATGAAATCCTAAAAATCAGTTTTAAAAGACAAATTTTGTAAAGCAAAGGACACATTAAATTTAATGAAGCAAAGATAAGAATACTGCAGACTTATAATCAGAAATAATACAAACCAGAAACAATAAAACAACAAACAAAGGACAGGCTGGTAAAAGGGAACAAACTTTTAGTTATAAAGCGAATAAAGTCTAAGGATTCAATGTGTAACATGGTGGCTGTGGTTGATAATACTATATCAAATAATTGAAATTTGCTGAGCGTATAACTTAAGTGTTCTCATCCTCCTCAAAAAAAGGTAAATATGTTAATTAACTCAAAGGGGGAAATCCTTTCACAATGTATTTGTATATCAAATCATCCCATTGTATAGTTACAAACATCTTACAATTTATTTGTCAATTATACTTCAATAAAGCTGGGGAAATTTTTCAGCATAAAAGCAGACTGGAAAAGAGGAACAATGAATGGGTGGGACAAACAGTAAATAAACAGCAAGATGGTAGACCTAAGCCAAATAATACTGGTAATTATATGTAATGTAATTGATGTAATCCCTCCAATTACAGGGCAAAGATTGCCATACTGAGCTTAAAAAGAAAAAAGTAATATCCAACTGTATTTTGCCTGCAATAAATAAATTTTAATGTAAGGATACCAATAGCTTAAAAGTAAAAGAATATGAAAAGATACAATATGATAACGATAACTAATAACGATAAAGCTAGAGTGACTATATTAATGTTAGGTGAAGTAGACTTTGAGACGAACAATATTACCAGGAATCAAGAGAGATATTTCATAATAATAAAAGGGTCAATTCATCAAGAAGACATAATCCTAAATGTCTATGCACTAATTTCAAAGCTTCAAAATATATGAAGCAAAACACAACAGTAAAAGATAAATAGACAAAGCTGCAATCATATCTGGAGACTTGACACTCCACTCAGTAATTAATAGAATAAGTAGACAGATAATCAGTAAAAATTTAGAATACTTGAAAAACACTAGCAACTGACTTGATTAAATTGACATTTATATAACACTACACCCAACAAAAGCGAAAGACATTCTTTTTCAGTACACAAAGAACAAGCACCAAGATAATCCATATCATGGCCTATAAAACAAGTCTCAATAAATTTGGAATGATTCAAAGCATATAGGATATGTTCTCTGATGACAACAGAATTAAATTAAAAATCAGTAACAAAAAGATATCTGGAAAAGCACTTAATATTTGGAAATTTAAAATCATGATTCTAAACAGCCCATGAGTCAAATAAAGTAGAAAGTAGTTAAACCAAATAATAATGAAAACATATATATTAAAATGTGTGGATGCATTGAAAGAAGATCTTAGAAGGAAATATATAGCTTTAATGACTATATTTTTTTTTTTAAAGGAAAGAGCTAAAATCAATTACCTTAAGAAGCTATAAGAAGAAGAGAAAATTTAATCCAAAGTAAGTAGAAGAAAGAAAATACTAAGTTTTAGGACAGAAATCAATGAAAATAAAACTGACAGTGGAGAAAAATTAATGAAAACAAAAAGCTAGTTCTTTGTAAATACTATAGAATTTTATTGATAAACTCCTGGCTAGACTTTCATAAAGAAAAAAGGAGAGAAAATCTGTTCAGATTCTAGCAGTGTTAAGGGTAGTAAAAGAATATTTTGAACAACTTTGTCAATAAGTTCAACGACTTATATGAAATACACAAATTCCTTGATAGACATAAATTACCAAAAGCAACAAAAGATGAAGTAGAAAATCTGAATAGCCCTGTATCTATTTAAAACCTTCCCATAAGAAAAATTGTCATTTTAGATGACTTTATTGTCAAATTATATCAAATATTTAAGGTAGAAATAATACCAATTCTACACAAAGTGTTTCAGGAAATAGCAAAGATGGAGCATTTTCCAATTCAGTTTACAAGGCCATCATAACCTTGATACCAAAACCAGACAGACATTATAAGAAAAGTACAGACCAGTAATCCTCATGAACATAGTTGTAAAAGTCCTAAACAAAATATTGGCAAATCTAACTCAACAATTTATAAAAATGATATGTTGTGACCAAGTGAGGTTTACCCAAAGATTGCAAAGTTAGTTTGATGTTTAGGATCAAAGTAATTCACTGTGTCGACAAAATAAAAGAGAAAAAGACATATGTTCATATCAATACATGCAAAAAAAGCATTAATAAAATTCCATATCCATGCATGATGAAAAACTCTAGCAAATAATAAATAGAAGGGAGCTTCCTTAACCTAATAAAAGGTATCTATGAAAATCCTAGAGCTAACCTCATACTTCATGATGAAAGACTCAAACTTTCCCCCACAAGACCAAGAAAAAGGCAGAGATGTTGCTCTCACCACTTCAGTTTAATATTGTTCTAGAAGTCCTGGTCAGTGAAGGTATGATGATTCTGAACAAACAAACAAACAAATAATAGAAAGTATACTGATTGGATACAAAGAAAAAATATCTTTATTTGTAGAAAACATGATTATAGTCATAAAAAAATCCTAAATAATTCTATAAAGCTGTAAAACATGAATTTAGCAATGTCGTGGAATACAAAATTAATATACAAAAATTAATTGTACTTCTGCTTACTAAGAACAAATGGAAAATAAAATTTAAAATACCATTTACAATAATATCAGAAAATGCAAAATACTTAGGCATAAATTTAACAAAATATGAGTGATATCTGTACACTGAAAACTATAAAAGCTTTCTAAGAAAAATTTTAAAAGATCTAAGTGGGGATATATATATACCATGTTCATGGATCAAAAGCCTCAATGCTGTTAAAATGGCAATGCTCCTCAAATTGATCTGTAGATTCAATGCAATTCTAACCAAACTCCCAGCAGGCTTTTTTTTTTTTAATAGAAATTGATAAGCTGATTCTAAGCTATAGGTAAATATTCAAAGGACCTAAAATAAAAATAATTCTAAAGAGAAGAAAAAAGTTTAGGATTTTATACCCTCCAATATCAAGACTTACTATAGAGCAATTTTTATCAAGTCAGATTGATATAAAACTACAGAAGAGAATAGAGATTTCATGAATAGAACCACTCAAATATAGTCAATTGATTTTCAACAAATGTGCCAAGGTAATTTAATAGGAAAATGACAGTCTTTTCAGCAAACGGTGCTGACCTGCTGGATATCCATATAGAACAAAAATGAATCTGTACTCTAACCACATACCACACATAAAATTAACTCTAAATGGATCATAAATACAAAGATAAAAACTCAAACTATAATAAAACTTCTAGAGAAAAACAGTTAAAAAATCTTTACTATCTCGAAGGAGGCAAAAATTACTTAAAACAAGAAAAATGCAAACCACATAAGAAAAATAAGGGTAAATTGGACCTTATTAAAATTTAAAATGCTTGCTTTTCAAAATACACTGCTAAGTAAATGAAAAATATTGAGCAAACATATTTGTAATACATATATCTGACAAAGATTTTATATCCAGAATATACAAAGAACTTTTACAACCTAAGAAGAAGATTTAAAAAATGGGCAAAAGATTTGAAACATTTAACAAAATGAGACATATGAATGACCAAAAGTACATGAAAACATGCTTAACAATATTAGTCATCAGGAAATACAATTTTAAATCACAACAAGATATCATTGTATATGCAACAGAATGGCTTAAAAAATATTAACTATACCTAATATTATCAAAGATCGGGATAATTAGAGTTCACACACATTGTTAGTAGGAATATAAAATGGTCTAATCGGTTAGGAAAACAGTTTGGCAGTTTCTTATCAAGTTAAATATACACTTACCCTTGTTCCAGCAATTTCATAGCTCAATATTTACCCACGAAAAATGATAATATCTGTCTACATAAAGATTTGTACGTGAACATTAATAGCAAGTTTATTCTTAATCGCTAAACACTAAAAACAACCTGAATTCTCATCAACAGATAAATCAATAATCAAATTGTATTATGTCGATATAATGGATTATTCAGCAATTAAAATGAATAAATTACTGATATATACAACAACATGGGTGAATCTCAAAAAAACATTATACTACATGAAAAAGAGTCAGGCACAAAAGAGTACATAGTGTGTGATTCCATTTATCTGAAATTCTAAGAAAGACAAAATTAATATATAATGATGTAAAACAGATCTATCATTGTGTAGGCTGGATGGAGCTTGGGAATATTGACTGCCAAAGGGCCTAAGGGCATTTTGCGGGGAGTGGTAATTGTGACTACGTGGGCATAGGCATTTGTCAAAACTTACCAAACTGTACACTTAAAACTTTTATTATATGTAAATTATATCCCAATTACATCTTTGATTTTTAAAAACAAAATATACTTATACACACTTATTTCGAATGTCCATAAAGAAACATTCAAAATTATAAAACAGTATTTTATCGGTGATACTCAAAATATTTAACAATTGAGAATTATAAACACCAACCAGTTAGAACAACCAGGTGCGCATGAACAATTGGTATAGCCAACGCATGTGAATGAGACAAGTATTAGCCCAGGAAAACAAACTTATCAATAGGTGGTGGGATTATTGATCTCTTTCTTCTTTTCGCTTATCTGTATTTTCTAATTGTCTGTCCATATTTTCAATCAGGTACTTTAAAATAAGAAAAAAATCTATATTTAATTATAAAAAAGAAAAATAGTACCCTGTTGCTATCACATCTCATACTGTTATAAAATTTTAATGGATCTCAAAACCTTAATGGAACTTTTAAATAATAGATATGAGAAATGGTATACTAAAACAGCATTGAATTAGAAGTTAAAAATGGATAATGCTATAAAAATATTTCCCATCTACTACAAAGAAAATAATGAGATGTATTTTAAACTATTTTACCATTTAAATATTTTAAAATGCCCTCCCTTTGCTCTTATTCCCACTAGATTTCCATGTAATTAATTATGTTTAAAAGAGAGACAATACCTTTTCTCAAATTGTCCAGGCTCTGAAATGCCATACAGCTCAAAATTCATTATATAGTATCTTTGAAAGGGTATCATGGCTTAGGTCAAACTTCAGAATCTGGCTGAGCAAACCAGGAAATCAAATGATAATTATCAACCCTGGAAAAACTTTATAGCAAAATTACAGCCCATGACAAGGAGAGCCGCTGCCATTTCCCCCTAGCATGACTACCTCCATTTCTATGGCTTACTGCAGCAACAAACCTTTGCTCTGAGCAGTTTCTTCAGAGGTAAGCACAATAAAAACCTGGCTATGAGAGCAGTCGCTGAGAAGCTATGATCAGTAAATGATGACCAGAGAAGTCCCTTTATCATGTCTCTCTCTATCAACAGAGAAACCATACCAGCTCCCCAGCAGCCCAGTCAAGAGTCAATGGCTGGTTTAGCAACATGACTCCTTTCCATAACTTTGAAAACCCCAGGGTAAAATGATGCTACTGTACAAGCTCCTAATGTTGCTTTACAGTGCAATTCAAATTTGTAATTTTAAAAGCACCTCAGCCCACTGTGAGATCACAGTTATCCTTAATGATTTGCAAATCTCAGTGTTTTTAACAGCTCATTTTTGTACTGTGGCTACAGTGGTAACACCTGCGCCTAAATAGTTATTGCTTATAACACCCAGGGCTGTCGAGATTGTGCAGCAAATAAGAGGCAGTGGCAGTATCTTCCACCTTTTCTAGCCTTAATTTACTTCTACTGCATTTGAACACAAGCGTATTGAGCCCACAGAGCTGCGGTGTCAGCTCCCAGAGCTCATACGATCTTGACTCATGGGACCTCTGTCATCAGCAGAGGTTGACCATCCTGCTCCAATTACATGAAGGAAAACAAGAAGATGACAGCTCGAGGGGTCTTTCTCTTTTAAAGCTCTGAGTTCTGAAGGTGAGGCAACTATCTCCAGATCACAATTATAAGAAATGTAGCATTTTAAATAAATATTCACCTCTAAGTTACATGACCAAATTCTGCTTCATCTGGACATGTTAGTGTCATCTACTTCCTAAATAATCATTAGAATCACCTTTATAGTTGATATAATAAAGCACCGTGTAACAACTTTTATTCTCTAATTTCAAAACATTAGGTATCTCTTATGTAATAACAACAATGGCAGATATGTATTTAAAAACTGCTGTGTCTGACATTGTTCTACACTTGCATTCATTAACTCATTTAATCCTCAAAACAGCTCATTATTATGATGAGTCAAGATGTGAACCAGCATCTGTCCCTGGAGTTTTTGCCATACTAGGATGGATCAAGAATCACAGGCCCCATTTCCTTAGAGAGGTGAATGTCTTACAAAGTTGCCCAAGGACTCAGAAGGAATCACTATACTTCAGAATATCCCTGAACAGATAGGAAAATTTCTTCAGGGTTTTATTTCTCCAGGTGTCATAAATGCCTTACCTTACCTGCAAGTGTCTTTTTTCTAAACAGAATATGGTTGGCTCTGAGGGAAGATAACATTGGTGATTTTCAAAAATGGAAATGGCCCCACTGTGATTCTTTAGGTTTAATGTGCTCTCAGCAAATTCTCTAGGGTCCATATCCTTCCTCCACACACCAGTGCAGTACACAAAGAGTCGATGATCACACCTCACCACAGAGTCGCCAGCTACACTGGACGTTGATTTCCATCTGTAATTCTCCCTCTGGGACCATCTGGGAGAAGCAGCAGAGGATAACACTGCCTGGTCCACTTCCCCAAGCTTTTAACCATTTTCACTTCCAATAGTCAGCACCTGTGATCTCTTTGTCCTTCTGAGGGCCCAGGATGCCAGACCCTGCTTTGCCGAAGGGCAGAGAGAACCAGCAGGATCTCTCCAGAGTAGTCCTTGACCAATAACTAACGGCGTGAGGGATGTAAATACCCGGATCCCTCAACCCTGAGAAATACTCTGAGACATGATTACATTGTCTCCAGAGCCCCCTGCAAGACCCACCCAAAGTCTCCCAGCATAGAACTTGACTTGATACTGCAC